>NW_024871125.1:0-600000 GCF_019054845.1 Dipodomys spectabilis
GCTTCTAAAAAGCTAGTTTGAGAAATTCACAATGTTCAATAATCAAAATAAATTTCCTTTTCCTTTCTAGGCTCCAGAACAGGGAAAAGTGGGTGGTATGGGGGAATAAATGGGACAGTCACCTAGGGAAAATTTTGCTGATTATCATATTTTTGGTTCATGTAACATTTAAAAATATATTACCATATAATTTAAATCCTATTTTTAAATTTCTTCATAGTAACAAAGACCAACTAAAATTTTTTTCGTTTTTATTTATAAATTTCACAATGCTGTCTATATAAGAATCTTTCAAAACATTCTTTTAACATGACTTCTACAATCTCCTTAGAGGCAAAACTGAAGCCTATATATTAAATATTCTAATCATCATATGAAATAATTAGGAAGAGCAAATCAATAGAAACAATGAAAAGTATGTCAAACACAATGAACAGGACAATTACCCATCAAACAGATGCTTATCTTCTTTGAGAACAACAGTCTAGAATGTGCAGAATTACTGACTGGGCAGTGTTTGAATTCATAGGAAAGAGGAAAACCCTTAAAGTATTGAAAGACAAACATGCACCAATATGTCATGTCTGTAATCCTAGATGCTCAGGACGCTCATTAGTGGCTAAAGAAAGCAAGAATAAACCAGATAACATCAAATGATCATCTTTCATAATTCAAAGGACATTATAACAGAAGTGAAAATATATCCAACAGATACAGGGCACATATTTGTTAATGCTACAATGTTAATGCTACAATGATCATGAGTCTTAAGTGTTTTTTATATCTTATAATTCTCTCTATGTATATTTCTTTGGGGTCCGGTCATGGGGCTGGAACTCTGGGCCTGGGCGATGTCCTTCAGCTCTTCAGCTCAAGGCTAATTCTCTACCACTTGAGCCACAGCGCCACTTGCTGATTTTTTCTTTTGGATAATGGGATGCTGAGGAATGAAACCTAGGGCCTCAAGCATGCAAGTCAAGCGCTCTACAATTGAGCCACCTTCCCAGCCCCTAATTCTATATATTTTTTTCTGAATAGTATATTTCTTTTCCTTAATTGTGAAAATACTGTACAGAGGGGTTACAATTACATGAGCAAAGTAATGAGTACATTTCTTATCAAGCATTGTTGCTTCCTCCTCTGTTTCCCTTTCACATCCATTTTCATCCCCCCACCACGTGTCCCCCTACCTCCCCACCAAGCCAAAGTGGTAAAGTTTATTTTTCAACATAATGACTTGTATAGCTCATTGTTGCAATGGGTCCATCTGTATCCCTATTTAAACTGTTTGTTTTTTCCCTCCCCCTCCACAAATTATACCAACATCAAATACAGTGAAAACCGGGGTTATACTGTGGGGAGGGCCATACAAAACAACGAAGAAATCATCTTATAAATGTTAGAAACAATCACAAGAAAGAAAAAAAAAACATTTGAATACTTATATTGGGGTTCATTTCACCTAACATCAACTTATCTGACTGTTTCTGCTGGTCTCACAAATATACATTATTGCAAATAATGGAAACCATGGAACCTATGTTTCATTGGGCCTGGCTTATTTCACCTAATTTTTTTTCCAAGTCTTTCCATTTCCTAAGAAATAGGGCAATGCCATTCTTTCTGATAGAGGCATAGAATTCCATTGTGTATATATACCACATTTTCTTAATCCATTCAGCTACTGAGGGGCATCTGGGTTGGTTCCATCTCTTACCTATTGTAAATAATGCTGCAATAAACACACTCGTGCTGGTAGCTTTAAAATAATCATGTTTGATTATTTGGGTAAATGCTCAAAAATGGGATTGCTCGGAAATAGGGGAGCTCTATGTGGAGTCTTTTGAGGAATCTCCATACTACTTTCCAAAGTGGTTCAACAAGTTTACAAGCCTACCAACAATGCAGTAGGGTTCCCTTCTGTCCACAGACCATCCTGTTGTTAGAATTCCTGATTATAGCCATACTAACTTGGGTGAGGTGGAATCTGAATGTTGTTTGATTTGCAATTTATTTTATAGCTAGGAAGATTGAGCATTCTTTCATGCATCTACTGGCCATCCTTCTTTCCTCTTCAGAGAATTTCTCTTTAAGTCTTTAGCCCACTTATTTATTGTGCAGTTGCTTCTTTGAGGATTTGTTGTTGGGAGATTTAATTTTTGAGTTCCAGGTATATTTTAGATATGAGACCCTGGTCCATTGTATGGCTAGTGAAGAGCTTCTCCCAATCCTTGGGCTTTCTATTGATCTTGCTAGCTTCATCCTTTGCCATTCAGAAACTGCAATTTCATGCAATCCCATTTGTTCAACCTGTCTTTGATTTGCTTGTTTCTGGGTCTCTTTTAAGAAAATTTTGGCCTGTGCCAAGGAGACTTAGAGTTTCCCCTGTAATGTTTTCAGAGTGTCTGCTTTGACTCCAGGTCTTTGATCCATTTGGAGTTGATTCTTTTGCAGGGTGATATATATGGATCTAGCTTTAGTTTTCTACAAGTGATTAACCAATTTTTCCAGCACCATTCATTGAAGAGGTTGTTTTTCTTCCATTCTAATTTTTAGCTCCCTTATCGAAGATTAGATGGCTATTTGTCTGTAGGTTGATTTCTGGATTTTCAAGTATATTCCATTGTTCCTGAAGTCTGTTCTTGTGTCAGTATCAAGCTGTTTTGATTACAATGGTGTTGCAGTAGAGTTTGAAATTTGGAATTGATATTCCTCCAGCACTTTTCTCTCTGTTTTTGATCATTTTTGCTATTCGAGGTCTTTTTTTGCTCGGTACGAATTTTTGGATTGCGTCTTCTACTTCCTTGAAGAATGAGGTTGGAATATTGATAGGTATCGCATTGAATTTGTAGAAAGCCTTGGCAAGTATTGCCATTTTCACGATGTGGATCCTTCCAATCCAGGAGCATGGGAGGTTTTTAGACTTTCTAAGAACTGTTTTGATTTTCTTTTTCAGGTTTTAAAGTTTTCATCAGCGGGGCACTGGTGGCTCAAGCCTGTAATCCTAGCTATTCAGGATGCTGAGATCTGAGGATCATGGTTCAAAGCTAGCCAGGGAAGGAAAATCTGTGAGACTCTTATCTCGAATAAACTACTAGAAAACTGGAAGTGGTGCTCTGCCTCAAGTGATAGAGCGCTCGCCTTGAGCTGAAGACCTGTGCGACAGCACCCAGGCCCAGAGTTCAAGACCCATGACTGAAAAAAAAACAAAAAAGTTTCCATCAAAAAGTCCTTCACTTTTTGGTTAAGTCCTAGGTGTTTTATTTTGGGGGAGTTATTATAGATGGAGTCGTTTTCCTGGTTTCAGCCACACTTTTCTCATTGTTGGATTAGAGAAAAGCCATTGTCTTTGAGGGTTAATTTTATAACCGGCTACTTTGCCAAAGTTTTGAATCATATGAGTAATTTGGGAGTGGAGTCCTTGGGATTCTTTTAAATACAAGATCAGTCATGTCATCTACAAAGAGGGAGGTTTTATTCATCTTTCCCTATGGATCAATTCTATATTTGCACCTTGTCTTATTGTCATATTGTTGTAGCTTGGCATTCTAATGCTAAATTGAAAAAACGATGGATAGAGTGGACATCCTTGTCCCCTTCTTTTTTTATTGTGAAAATATTTTACAGAGGGGTTACAATTACAAGGGCAAGATAATGAATACATTTCCTCTAAAGCATTGTAGACTCCTCCTTTGTTTCCCCTTCCCAGCCCTTCCCATCCTCCCCCCGCTCCCACCCAAACCTCCTCCCTCCCCCCCCCCCCCCCCGCACCGAAGTTCATTTCCTCTAAAGCATTGTAGACTCCTCCTTTGTTTCCCCTTCCCAGCCCTTCCCATCCTACCCCCCCGCTCTCACCCCAAACCTCCCCCCCAGCACCAAAGTTCTAAAGTTCTTTTTTGACAAACTACTTGTACATCTCATTGTTGCAATGGGTCCACCTGTATCCCTATTTAAACAATTTGTTTTTCCCCCTTCCCCTCCACAAATTATACCGGCATCAAATACAGTGAAAACAGGGGTCATACTATTGGGGAGGGACATACAAAGCAACAAAGAAATAATCTTACAAATGTGTTAGAAAATCGCATGAAAGAAAAAATAACATTGGAATACATATCTTAAGGTTCATTTCCCTAACATCAACTTATCTGACCTTTTCTGCTTGACTCAGACATATACTAGATATTGCTAATAAGGGAAACCAAGGGACCTATGTTTCTTTGGGCGTGGCTTACTTCACTTAATATATTTTTTTTCAAGCCTTTCCATTTCCTAACAAATGGGGCAATGTCATTCTTTCTGATGGAGGCATAGAATTCCATTGTGTATATATACCACATTTTCTTGATCCATCATCTACTGAGGGCATCTGGGTTGGTTCCATATCTTAGCTATGGTAAATAATGCTGCAATAACATAGTCGTGCTGGTAGCTTTAGTGTGGTCTTGTTTGTGAACATTTGGGTAAATGCCGCACAGGCCCAAAATTTCTTAATAGACACCAAGAAACACAACAAATCAAAGAAAGGTTGCACAAATGGGATTGCATGAAATTGCAGAGCTAGCAAGATCAATAGAAAGCCCACGGTTTGGGAGAACATCTTATCTAGTCATACAACGGACAAGGGTCTCATATCTAAAATATACTTGAAACTCAAAAAATTAAAACCCCCCAAGAACAAATCCTCAAAGAAACAACTGCACAATAATAAGTGGGCTAAAGTCATAAAGAGAAACTTCTCTAAAGAGGAAAGAAGGATGGCCAATAGACACATGAAGAAATGCTCAACTTCCATAGCTATAAAAAATACAAATCAAAACATCATTGAGAAACCACCTCACTCCAGTTGAAATGGCTAAAATGAAGAAATCTGATAACAACAGATGCTGGACAGGATGTGGACAGAAGCAAACCTTACTGCATTGTTGTGGGAGTGTAAATTTGTTCAATCACTTTGGAAAGTAGTGTGGAGGCTCCTCAAAGACTGCACATAGAGCTTTCCTATGACCCAGCAATCCGTTGTCCCCTTCTTGATTTAAGAGGAAATGAATAAGTTCTGTAGTGAACTTTCTTTTTAATTTCATTGAAGAGTTGGAGTACTATTGGTGTGAGCTCTGCTTTGAAGGCCTTGTAGAGTTCTGATGTAAATCTTTCTGATCTTCGGCTTTTTTTTAGATGGACTGCTCTTATTGTTCTTTCTATCTTAATGCTTGATATGGGCCTGTGAAAATGGTTTAACTCATCTTGGTTTAGTTTCGGCATGTCGATATTTGCTATGAAAAGGTCCATTTCTTCCAAGTTTTCCAAACTTATTAGCATAGTTTTGAGAAGTATTCCCTTATAATGTTCTGAATCTTGATTGTTTCCTCTGGTGATGTTTCCATTCTCATCTCTGAGTTTATTTATTTGGGTGAGTTTTTTTTTTCTGGTAAGATTTGTTAAGGGTCTGTCAATTTTGTAAATGTTTTCGAAGAACCAACTCTTTGTTTTGTTGATTCTTTCTATGTTTTTTTTTTTTTGGAATCTAATTTATTGAATTCTTACTTAATTTTAATTATTTCTTTCCATCTACTGGGTTGGGGTTTATCTTGCTGCTCCTTTTCAAGGAGGTTTAGATGTGTCATTAAATTGTTGGTTTCATGTATCTCCAACTTGCCTCTGAGTACTGCCTTTTCTGTGTCCCAGAGGAGCTGGTAATTGGTGTTCATTTTTGTTGAATATCACGAACACTTGAATTTCCTTTCTAATCTCTTACATTACTTACTCTTGATTCAACAGTGTGTTGTTCAGCATCCATGTGTTACAGGACTTTCTTTGGTGGCTTTTGGCATTGAATTTTAATTTTATTTCCTGTGGTCTGAGAGAATGCAAGGTATAACTTCAAAGTTTCTGAATTTGGACTTTTGTTTTGTGACCTAAAATGTGGTCAGTTTTTGAAAATGTTCTCTCTGGTGCTGAGACAAATGTGTAATCTGATACTGGTGGGTGAAATATTCATTAGATGTCTGTTAAATCTAGTTGATTCTTGCAGTTGTTTAGATCTGCAGTTTATTTTTTGCCGAGTTGATCTATCTAGTGGGGGTAGTGGTATGTTAAAGTCACCAACAATTAATGTCTTTGGATCTATGTGAGTTTTGAGGGAAAGTAGTGTTGCTTGGATAAATTTGCATGCTCCATTGTTTGACAAATAGATATTTAGAATTATAATAACCTCCTGAAGGGGCAATCCCTTAATTAGTATGTATTGACCTTCTTTTTCTCTTCTCACTAATTTTAATTTGAAGTCTATTTTATCTGATATTAGGATTGCAACTCCCACCTGTTTATGGGGATCATTTGCTTGGAAGATTTTGTTCCAGTCTTTCACTTTCAAAATGTGTTTGTTTTTATGGTGTGACTCCTGAAGGCAGCAGATAGAAGGATTTTGCTTTTTCATCCAACTAGACAGTCTATGTCTCTTAGTTGGTAATGTTGAGAGATAGGACTGAGAGGTATTTTTTTATTGTGAAAACGCCGTACAGATGGTTTACAATTACATGGACAAGATAATGAGTACATTTCTTATCAAGAATTGTTGCCTCTTCCTTTGTTTCCCCTTCCCATCACTTCCCAGACTCCCCTTACCCAATCCTCTCTCTCCCACCAAAGTTGTAAAGTTCATTTTTCAACATAATGACTTGTATATTTCATTGTTGCAATGGCTCCACCTGTATTCCTATTTAAACCATTTGTTTTTTCTCTTCCCCTCTACAAATTATACTAACATCAAATACAGTAAAATCTGGAGTTATTTTTTGTTATGTCGAAAAACTAACTTTACAACTTTGGGCAGGGAATGGGGGAGGGAGGGAGTGGGGATCAGTGTGGGGGTAGGTGAAAGGGATGGGAAGAGGAAACAAAGGAGGAGGCAACAATGCTTGAAAAGAAATATACTCATTACCTTGCCCATGTAATCGTAACCCCTTGGTACAGTATTTTCACAATAAAAAAACTTCAAAAATATTTATTACTTATTATAATTCAAATACCAAGCAAAAGTAATTTTATGTAATCATTACAAGTATCCTTTTATTACTGTCATAAAACAGAATAAAAGAACAGTCCCAATTATTACCTACCTATCATTATTCTTAATTCCTAATCATTACCTAAATATCTTAAGCAACCTGAATAGTCATGTCTTTAAAATAGACATAAATATTCTATACTTTTTACTTAAAATTTTCCAGGGGCATGTATTCATGTTTCTAAGAAATGTTCACAACAGTTAAAAAATGCTTTTGTGAAATTAATGTGAGACATGTTGTTGTTGTTGTTGTTGTTGTTTGCAAGTCCTGGGCATTGTCCCTAAGCTTTTTTGTGCTCAAGGCCAGCAATGCACAACTTGAAGCACAGGGCAAATTTCTGTTTTTGAATGGTTAATTGGAGATAAGAATCTAACATGTTCTGTCGGAGCTAGATGTGAAAACAATTGTTAGATCTCAGCCACCAGAGGAGCTAGAATTATAGGCATGAGTTACCGGCACTTGGTTTGATGATTTTTTGTAAATTTTAGTTAAGTTTTAAGATGTTTGTTTCACTATAATGCACATATCTATACATAAATTTATATATATGATGACAAGTTCCCTCTAAAAATATATGACTTTCTACACATAACATTTATACACACACATATAAATATATATTTCTGAGTATATACACTCCCTCTAAACCTTTTATGCTACTATTTTTTACTCTTCTCATTTCAAAGATATATAGTCTATTTTTTTCAAAAGTTTCCTAGAGTAAAATGACTAATATTTCAATAGAAAGTAGAGTATATTATTTTCAAGGTAATTTTAGATATACACATGATATTGTGGTAATATTTATAGTATATTACTTGAAAAAATTCTGTTCAAACCCTTAAATATTTGTGTGTAATAACAGGGAGAGAGGAAGTTAATTCTTACTGGTTAGAAATGTGCAATGCTTCAAAAATCTGTTCAATAATTTGTTATAATCACATAGTCAAGTTACCTGTTATGGTTTAGTTTTTTTTTCTTTATTCAAAATTTATCATGGATGCATGCACAGTGGTAATATTAAAATTATTAATCAAAATACAAATAATTCAAAATCATAGACACATACCAGACTTTCAATAATTAGCACTTATGATGCTAATAATAATTTTGTTGAAGATGATGATGACCAGATGACCCTGATAATGACATTGATATGATTGAAAAGGAAAAATTTTAGACATCTTTGAAGCTAGATTTCCCACATTGAATACATAATAATAAACAGTGTTGGATTACATACAGTAAGAATAACAAGAGGAGAGTTTCAATATCAAGAAATACAATCACATAATCAGGTGAGACAGTAAATCCCTAATGTTATCCTTGCAGTCTCTCTAATGTATACTCACTTTTCTTGGTGGTATTGTTTGCTTATAAATAAAATCTTTTTTTTCAAATGTTTATTATCCCACATAGATAAAATATAATAAGCTGATTGCTTTGTTATCCAATGATCTTGTTTGTTCTACCCTTGGGAACTGAGGAGAAAGCCTTTCACCACCCACATAGCCAGTGGCTTAGTTATATATCCCTAGACGGTAACAACACATATCTCAAGCATGCTTCACTCATTAGGCAGAAATCCTTGGTCAGTTTTAGTTTCTATCCAGTTCCCTGAAGAAAATCTATGTATAAATTTATGAAGAACACTTGACAACACATAAAGCAATAAGAAAATTTTGATGGACTAAAATTAGTTGTCAACTTAGTGTGATTAGTTCAAGTAATTCTCGTATAGATACTATTCAATAAACAATGTTTTACAATGATATGTTGAGTATGTTCTTCAATACAAATGTCGACACATGACCCAATTTACATAATACCACTTACATATCTGTAGGTGCCTTAAAAGGACACAACCCTTAGAGCCAGGAGGTAAATTTTATTTTTATTTCTGCATGAAACAATTTGTGACTTTATACCAACAAACTGAATTTGACTCTTTCCTTATTTGTAAGCTAAGGTGCAAAATGTAAGGACTCTTAACTTTTCTTTTTTCTTGCTCTAGGAGTAAGCAAATGTATTCTTCAATATTTCTGGTAGATTACATCCATTTACAGATGAGAAATGTAAGGCCAACAGTCAATGTGGTGAGTAAATAATGATACTAGAATTTGTGTCTGAGCTCTTCCCTCTGCATACTTACAAGGAGCAATAATTTTTGATGGAGAGGACCAATATGAAAAGACTATGGGGAAAAAACATACTTTGTAAAATGTTGTTTAAGACTAGGTGACCAGTGATGAGTACATAAAAGAGACTTGTGTCAGGAGCATGAAAAGGAGTACATAGAAATCATATTAGTGCTGGGCGCCAGTGGCTCATGCCTGTAATCCTATCTACTCCGGACCCTGAGAGCTGAGGATCACGGTTCAAAGCCAGCCCGGGCAGAAAAGTCCATGAAACTCTGATCTCCAATGAAAACCACCAGAAAAGGTGAAAGTGGTGCTGTGGCTCAAGAGGTAGAGTGCTTGTCTTGAGCTGAAGAGCACAGGGACAGCACACAGGCCCAGAGGTCCAGCTCCTCAACCAACAAAAACAACAACAAAATAAAAGAATTCAAATTAGTAACAGAAACTGAGAAAATCTTGATCGTTCATCTTATATAATTGGTGGGAGTGAAAGGGTAAGAAGAAATCTAAAGGGTTCTACATCTATGGCCAATCAAATGTGTGAGTGATATTCTTGGTGATAAGGATTACAGGTGAAAATGATGGATTACGGGGAAAAAACTCTCTAATAGTTCTAAAGTTTATATTAAACAGATGCAAAGATAGGACTGTTTAGATATCATCAAAATATCCATGACCATGAATATTAAAAAGAATGATAAAATTGGGGGCATTATTAAAGGGAAGAGGAAAAGAAAAGTTATGACATAAGTGTAGCAATGTGAGCACCAGTGTGGACAAAATTGGAAGAAAGAGATAAGGAAACAAGAAAGTATTAAAAACAGATTTACAGAAGTAAAGAAAGGAAAGAATTGGCAGGAAGAAAAGGTCAAAACTGTTACAGAGACATTGAAGGAAATATGCTATTTGGATTTGAAAAATAAAAGGACATAGACAAGTTCAATAACAACAGTGTTTTGGTGAAATTGTAGAGATGTAAGTCATATTGATGAAATTTTGAGATGTGAATGTGAAGCCATAAAATTCTAGATCCATGAATTCAACAGATCCTGTTGGTTTTAAATGTTGGGAACAAATACTTTTATCCTGACCTTAGAAGTATTATACAGATGTAACTGTCATGACCTTTACTTACATATATTCTGTGAATATATTTGAAGACTGTTTAACCAGAAGATTATGGATCGAACTATAACACAGACAAGCCTAATTTGCCCTACAGTTCCAATGAGGGACCCATGTATCTACATCAGTTTGGGATTTTATTGAAATATCGTTAGATATGTTTGGATATCTTATCAGCCTAATCATTATAAATGTAGGACCAAGTATAGGTTGAACATACAGTTTTACTTATGTTACTAAAGACTCCGCAAATTTATTCTTGTTTAGAATAGAAAATGCCTCAATAGCCATTGATACGTCATAACTGCCATATACTCTATTTAAATATAATTCTTGTTAGGGATATCTCCATGCTGAAATAACCCTCTCAATGAACCTGCCACAAATTCTTATATGTAGGAAGTGCTCTTATAAACTTCAAACTTTTATTGAATGGAAGAGTTCAGACATTACCCTCACCACAAGGACTAAATGCCTAAAAAGATAAGACATTTTGTTTTAATGCCTTTCTTTCATTTTCTGATACACATTTTCATGTAGGGAAGGATTCTGATGTAACAATAATACAATGGTGACTTGTAATAACACAACATCTAAGATCGAGTGTTAATTCAGATACTTACTAATTAGCTCTAAAGCGTGTGGATATTTATATTTCTCCTGGGTAAACTAATGAGCTCCAAGAAAATGTCCTTAAGGAGCCTTTCAATTCAAATATCACTGTTTGTCTCAAAATGCCTTAAATTCTACACCCTCTAATGTTGGCATAGAGTTATACTGTGGAACTTTTCTCCTCAGAGAGTGAGTACTACCCTGTTGGTTAACATAGACAAAGTACCTTCATACATAGACTGGGTGTTTGCAATCAAGAAGTGGTAGCTGAACAATGTTCTTAGCAGTTTGTACAGATGAAGTGGAAATAGAGCAATCAAAAGGAACATGCAAAAAAGACAAAGGCACAAAGTAAAACGTGCCAAGGAAATGCTGATGTACAATTTCAATTAATGTGCTCAGGTGTGAGGGTGTGTTCAAAGTACAGCGTCAGACAATATATTTGGATACTTTGAGAAAAAAACTGCATTAAACCCATTATGCTGACTCTCTAATCAGTCACAACATCATCAATTTAGGGAGTATTTTCCAAGAGCATACTGAGAAAAAGAGGGCTCATCACAATTAGTGTTCAGGTTGAAGTAATGACAATCACATAACATGTCTTACAAGTCTTTATTTATTTTGAAGCATTAAAGTGGGAAAAACCCAAGTAAATATTTTGCATGTATCTAAATTAAGTGGGACATATTATATTGGTCTCTCTTTAACTTGGAAGTTATAGGTTATGCTTTTTATACTCTAAGTTGCGACAATGATCTGTTTTCAGTTATTTTCTTCTCTTCCCCTTCTTTTGCCCTTCCACTTAAAGAGACATACTTGAGCTTGCATTTCTAAATCCTTCAAAATTATCTGAATTTCTCCATACTTCTGGCAGCCTCCTATATCTTTCTCAAGGGAATATCTTCTCACTACCATTTTTATCCTACATGATATTGGATATCTTCCTGCCTAATTAAGTGCAAGATACACATTAGACTCATCCAGATATCTCAACACTTGTACCACCATAAAATCCTATCTTACCTAGAAACCATGATTTTAGTATGTCTGGGGAGGTGGCATCTGTCATTTTTGAATGACCATAATTGATACTTATATGCAAGCATGTTTTAAACCAATATGCCTCTCAGTAGATGAATAAATCGGCGTGTCTATTGCAGCGCTGTGGGCTGTGGCAGGGACCAGGAAGGAAAATGGTTGGCTACCCTAGGTTATTAATTCTGGGCCCTGGGGCTGGCCAGATGGAGAGTTTCCCTGCATAGGGTAAGCATTTTTTATAGGAATTCTTTATTGTCTATTTTTGATCAACACATTCTTGCCCATTGCTTTCTTTTTTACATTTAGGGCAAATTCCTGGTCCTCTCTTGTTAACATCAGTAGCCTTTTTTTACAATACTTCTTTATATGTCCCGTTTGACCACATCCAAAACATTTTAGATTAGAGGGTTTGGTTTGTAAAGCATGCCAGGTAGTGGCCATAGTTTCAGCAAATAACTGCATATGCCGGGATTCAGATGTAATGTCTTTACACGCCCTTAAATATGTATTTAAATCCCCAGATTCTTTAATAGGCAATAGGGCTCGTCTAGAGTCTTCATTAGCATTCTCATAAGCCAACATGCCTAGTAGTTGTTGCAGTGCAGCCTCTCCCACAACAGTACGTTCCAAGGACAGTGTCAATCTTGATAAAAATTCAACATAGGGTTTATTAGTTTTTTGAATTCCTTTAGTCCAGGAGCCATAATGCTCTCCTACCAGCCGAATCCTCTCCCATGCCTCAATACCTATGTCTCGTAACTGCTCATGGATCTTTTCAGGAGAGTTCACTTGCATATGAGCATCTGCATATTGTTCTGTTCCACTCAACATGAAAGGTTATGACCTGCAGGCATGGATTATTGCTCTGTGCATTGTGTCTAGTCTTTTCTGTATATAACTCAGTAAACCACATTTGCCATTGTAGGTATTCAGGTTCCTTAAGCAAGGCTCTACAAAGCATCTTCCAGTCCTCAGGAGCAAAATTATTGTAATGTCGGGCAAGCCCATTAAGCAATTCCTTAACATAATGAGACTGAGGAACATACAACGTCACTGCCTTCTTACGTTTACCAATATCATGGACAGCAACACCTTCATATCTGGGTGGTTGAGCTATACCATTCATAGGGGGTGGTCGAATTACAGGATAAGAAAAAATAGGCATTTCATCATGAAACTCACTATCTGAGACCTCTATTTGTGAGGGAGTGACGAGGTAAAAATTACTTCGGCAAGCGGAGGAGTGGAAGGCTATTTTACTTTCACTTTCTCAGATTCTCCTTTCACTCTGCTAATTTCTAACTCCATATGTTGTAATCTTGATAAAATCAATTCCATTTGCACAGACATTCTATTGATGCTTTCAGTTTGTTCCTTTTCAGCCTTCTTTACCTCTTGTTTTTTCTCTGTTAATTGTGATGCATCCTTACCTATTGCGTCCTTAACCTCAGAGTCCAATAGTAAATCTACAATAGAAGGGGTGGCCTCTTTCTTTAAGATTGCTATTAATCTTTTCTCATTTAAAACTTTAAAAAGGTTATGTAAAATAGCCCAAATGGATCAAAATCTAGCAGGACTCCTTTCCCCTTCTCGAACAGCTCTTTCTATATTATACATTACTCATTTCCAATTATCAACATCTAACGTCCCGTCGTCGGGGAACCAAGGATTCCATTCCCTAACTACATTAATACACATTTCTATGTCAAAAGAAGAAATAGTTACACCATAAGCAGCAAGTAAATATTTTAGCATATGTAAGTACAGAGTAGACTTAACTTGTCCCATCACCCTGTAATTAAAAGTACTTACATGAATATCCCTTCCTGAATTCAACACTGCAGGGTCCCTGTTTGGATGCCAGTTGTCAACATCTAACGCATTGGGGTCCCTGAGTAAGTGCCGCAAAATCATCAGGACACAGGGGTTGCAGAGTGCAAACAGCAATTGCCACTTCATGCTGTGCTTTATTGCTAGTGGGTATTTAAAGACAAGCAAGTTTATTTTGCCAAGATTTAGTCAGGAGACATTAACACAAAGAATTTCAACAGAAACAATTTTGCTTAAACAATGAGACAAAGTCTTTGTATATTTTTATCTAAACTATTTTAGAGCAAGCTCAAACCACTTCCCCGTACTCAGGAAAATGCTTGACTAGCTGTTTATGCTTAAGTAAGTAGAAGAGCTACTTCCTCACCTCCCAGGAGTCTGACATGAGCTTTGAGATAGGGAGAGAGAACATATTCACTCTATAGTCCGGCATGCCAATAGCTTTCCACATACACAAACACAGTCCTCAGATAATCCTGAGGCCGGAGCCTGCATCATTCTGCCCCTCCAACACAGACCCTAAGTCTTCACACAGATTGTCTCACCAACTCTTCTATTACTTTAAGCAAAAACAGAGCAAAGCAAAGCAAACAACATAGACTTTATGGTTAATTAAGCTGCTATTAAAGTTTCCAGGCAGAATTATACTGTTAAATGATGTTAGTAAATATGTTTTGTAGATACTGATCTCACATGTGTCACAAAAATATCCGTGGATTCATAACTAGAAACTCTGAAGTGTAATGTATATTAATAAGGTGAGTTTCATTAGGTAGCCAATGAAGAGAACACTACACGGTATTCAGTCAGGTAAAGAAGTTTATTTACTGAACTGCTGCCCATGCCATACATGGTGGAAAGGCATGTAAAAAAATAATGGGGCGACCCAACCTCGGGCAAGGATGTATCTATGTGAAGGACCAGATGAGGTGTGGACATTTGGGGGAAACTCTGACCACACTGGATCTGGATGGGACTTCACGTTCTGGGACTCACCTCTGGTCAGATGGAAAGTGTGACCAGAGGCTGACCAGGTTGTGACTTAACAGGATAGGGAGGAGGTGGCTGCCTCCAGGTGTGCCAAATACTAGGCAACACATAAAGGGTTGAAACTTAGCCAAGAAGTGGAAAGGTTTCTGCATAGGTTCTACATTACCTGGAACAGACCTAACACCAAATATAGGTAGTAGCTCTGACATATGACTCGTGACTCCAAACAATTCATTCTCAATTATTTTCTTTCTTTCTTTCTTTCTTTCTTTCTTTCTTTCTTTCTTTCTTTCTTTCTTTCTTTCTTTCTTTCTTTCTTTCTTTCTTTCTTTCTTTCTTTCTTTCTTTCTTTCTTTCTCTCTTTCTCTCTTTCTCTCTTTCTCTCTTTCTCTCTTTCTCTCTTTCTTCCTTTCTTCCTTCCTTCCTTCCTTCCTTCCTTTCTTTTCTCCCTCCCCTTCTCTCTTTTTTGTTTTTTTGGTCGGTCGTGGGGTTTGAACTCTGGGCTTGGGCACTTTCCCTCAGCTCTTGAGCTCACGGCGAGCACTCTACCGCTTGAGCCACAGCTCCACTTCTGGTTTTTGAGTGGTTTATTGGAGATAAGGGTTTCACGGACTTTTCTGCCCAGGCTGGCTTTGAACCGCAATCCTCAGATCTCAGCCTCCTGAGTAGCTAGGATTACAGGTGTGAGCCACCAGCGCCCAGCTCTCTCTCTCTATCTCTCCTCTCTTTCACTCACCCTCCCTCTCTCCCCTACCTCAGTATTCTCAACTCTCAAATAATAAACACTTGCTGAGTTGAACTCACAGGCTGAGAGAGCAGCTCAATTGGCATATGTGAAATTTATTTAATGTTTCCTTATACCTCTACCACAAGTCACTGGAATCAAATAATGAACACTCAGCAGCATGGCATCTCAAGCCATTTGGAGGAGGAAAGCAAGCTTGCTCACTGCATTCTGTGAGGTCAACCCTAGGGAGGTGGGGCAGACTCCTCCCTCCTCTTGCTAACTCTCAACCCAATTTCTGCATCAGTAGAGGTGACTGTCCCCAAGAGTGCCAGTTACTCAAGTGACATAGGTATTAGGCAGAGACTTAGCCTCTTGTGGTGCTGAGATTAATGGCATGATTCAACATGATCCACTTGTTTGTTAATATTGGGACTTCTTAAATTTTTGGTTAAGCTATGTTCAAATTGTGATCTATTTATTTCTGATTGCTAACCATGATTATAGATGTGAACCAGCACATCAGACCATTCAAAGTTCTTTATCCCACATGGAAGACATGAAGTTTATTTTACCAAATGACATACAAGTTGACAGACAGCAAAAGTAAATCCTTAATTCTGGTCAAGATGTGTTATTAATGTGAACCAAAATTACTTAGCAAAATATGTGACTACTGTGATTATACTTTCAAACGTACCCTACACTTGAATATCAAATCACCTATGTTAGCCAATGATTCACTCAAATAACCTGTAATCATTTATGTCTGTTCTATCTTCTAGAAGTAGGGAGAACTGGAACTCACACAATTAACTAAAGTGGGAGAATTTGAGATGATCACAGTTCTGAATCAATCTAGGAAGCAAAGTATCACCCATATCAACCTACTAGGTAGAGATATTGGAATGCAATCATAATCCCTGCTTTTTGGGTTGGGTGCAAAAATTGCTACTCTATAAGCAAAGTAACTTAAACTAGAAAGGATTGGTGGAATGACTTCAGTGGTGGAATACTTGTCTGGCAAACACAACATCAAAACTCAAATCAAATTCCTAAAGATAAAATAAGAAAAGGAAAGAAATAACAACTCATACTGAGCATGTGTTCAATGTAAAGATTTACACTAAATTATTGTAGTTATAAATGCCATCATTTATTTCTAGGAGCACACACATTTTGTGTCAAGACTAAATGAAAAAATAACACCATATATATAAAGCTTTGGTAAAACACAGGTCTAGCTTACAATGGTGAACACTTAAGTTTACATGTGCAGCGGTGTTGCAGGGTTGTTAAGGTTTATGGAAGTCCATCTTCTTGATGATCTTGACATGATGAAATTACCTAAGCATACATAAACATACAGTTCACTGGACAGATACTGCTGATATATATATATATATATATATATATATATATATATATCACACATGTATGCATTTATATATTAACTGACATGTAAATAAAAATAAAAAATTACAATGAATAAATTTAGTGAACAGATAACTTTCCCAAAGTATTACTTTACCTGAACCAGTTCATGTCTTAAAGTCTCCAATGCTATATAACACTTACATGGTGAAAAGCCTGCCAATAAATATACTTTCATGACATTCCTTTCTTTAGAAAATGAAAAGCACGTTATGTTATCTGGCTATTTATGTACTTTCAATATTTTTTTTATAATTTCAAGTGCATATTGTCTTAGATCTCACTCATTCTCATCCAATAGTACCTATGGTAAGGAGAAAATGAAGGATTATTCTGTTACTTTGGGAGTTTCTCTTATTAAAAACTGTAATAAATATGAAAATGAAACTCTGAAATTATTTAGAGATGTAACTTGAAAGTTACTTTCTAGACACTCATGTTACTCCCGCAACTAAATCACAGAACTTAAAATAAGTAACATTTTTAGCTGCGTGCCAATGGCTCATGCCTGTAATGCTAGCTACTCAGGAGCTGAGATCTGAGGTTAGTAGTTCAAAGCTAGCCCTGGCAGGAAATCCATGACACTCTTCCTTCCAATTAACCACCAGAAAACCAGAAGTAGCACTGTGGCTCAAGTGGTAACGTGCTAGCCTTGATCTGAAGAGCCCAGGGACAGTGCCCAGACCCAGAATTCAAGCCCCCTGACCAAGAAAATTAAAATGGAAAAAAAGGGGGAAAGGTAATATTTTAAAGCTAATGTGCATATAAACACAAATTTGTCTAGAAATAAAACTATAACAGCCCCTGGACTGGCAAAAACAGAGATTAAAGTGAAATTGCCTTCAATAATTCATTTAGACGATCTATACTGAGGGCAGGCTACTGGAACTTACATCACTAATTGAAGAGGTAGAGTTTGAGAGGATCACAGATCAGAACCAGTGTGCAAGGAAAATAATAAGAGTCTCATATCATCCTAAAAATTCGCATGTTGGAATGCATTTGTGATCCTCGTTACTTGGCAGACAGAAGTGAGGAACTTAGCCTGTGTTTGCCCCTCAGCAAAATGGATAACTTATGAGCAAAGTAAATAAATCGAAAAAGGATATTCTTAAGATAGAATACTTGTTCAGCAAACAAAATATCTAAATTCATACTCATTTCCTAAAAGAGGAAAGAAAAGGGAAGAGAGAAAGAAAAAAGAAAGAAAGAGAGAGAAAGAAAGAAAGAAAGAAAGAAAGAAAGAAAGAAAGAAAAAAAGAAAGAAAGAAAGAAAGAAAGAAAAGAAAAGAAAAGAAAAGAAACGAAGGGAGGAAAAAAGAAAGGGAAAAGCAGAGGTATAAATAAAAACCTCAGCACGCGTTAGAAGTTAACAATGACCCTAAATCATTTTAGCTATAAATACCATCATTTACTTCTGGGCAGAGACATTTTGTATCAAGCCTGAAAAAACCATAGCACACCACATACAAAGCTTGTGTTAAATACAGGTTTGCCTTAAACTGTTGGAACAATGGGAATGTATGTCTAGTGCTGTTGCAGGTATGTTAATGTGTGTGGGAGTTTATCATCCTGATGATCTTGAAATGATGAAATTGACTAACTACACAATTACCTTGGCAGATCCCTGTTGAGACCTTTATTAAGTCACAGGTTAACGAAGAACAGTATATACAATGAAATATATTGAACAACAAGGCATTGTGACCCAAATTATTTTTACCTGATTCAGTGTATTTTTCCATTCTATATCACATGTACAAGTTCCTCATTCCCTTCTGTCTCATTATGTTGTCTTTCCTTGGTTTTGCTTTGTTTTCAGAACCATGGTATTAGAGGGCATTTCTTATATTTTTGTCTTCTAGTCTTCAGAAAGTCTGCAGTTAAATATGCTTAAGTTCCTTTCATTAGAAAATTTAAACCACATTGGGTAGGGTCTTCATCATGATTTTGTTACGATGTCAAATACATTTTTATTTCTGGCATTCTACCTGTATAATCTCACTTCAATCTTTTCCAAAGGGCACTTTAGTGAAAGGAGGAAATTCAAAGTGGATTTGGTAGAGAATTTCTGTTACTAAGAACTCTGGTACATAGTAAAGTAAGCAAGTCCAAAATTATTCATTAGAGAGATGATTTGAAAGTCATCTTTTTACATCTTAATACTCTTTCCTCAACCAAACCAAAGGATTTAAAATAACTAATGTTTTTAAATTAATGGACACAAATGTGCACAAAAATTCTAGAAATAAAATGATCACTCCTGAAACCTTACTGATACTTCAAAGTATGCTTTCCAGTTAGAGGAATCATCTTCACACATTTTCACACAATATGTATCTGCCTAGTACAGAACCCCAAACTACACTAAGACATCTAATAGCTATCTAATTTTTGTTGCTTTCTTGTCGTATTGATTAGTATGAATTCTGTGACCATTATAAAATCACATTTGTAATAAAACTTACTTGGTGGGAACTTCAAGGATGAGGTGGTGTGGGATTTCTCGTGGAGACCTCTCTAGTTCAAGGGAGAAGTTGGTATTGGCACAGCCTCTGTGGTAGAGCACGGCGGGGCTTTGTGGGTGAAAGCCAGTCTGTGTAGGGCTTTGAGACAGCAGGGAGGGAACAGGAAAAACTAGACTTGTTAGGAGCAAGGTCTCTTGTGGAGTAGATGGGACTTAAGGATGGAGACTGGCAGGTGGATTGGTTTTCAGTGGAAGAAGGCATGGTCACTGGGGAAGAGGCTCTTTGGGACAGAGCTTTGAAAAGGAAGAACAAGACTACAAAGTAAGAGGTTACTTAGAGGAGGGGTTGTGGTGTAGCACTGTGAGCCCTGGTGGGATATGTAGGGTGAGGTTTCCCATAAGGCATGGAAGAGAATGAAGGCATTCTGGTGCAGGAATGCGGAGCTATGAGGGAGAGGCTTTTCAGAGTCTGTGAGAGGGCAGAGCAGTGCTAGGAAAAAGTGGGCTAGTAAGGGGCGGGGTTTCTGTTGGAGAATGGCAGGCCTTTGGGGAGTGTGTTAGGGTGGAGGTGGGGTTTCTGGCAGAGCAGGATATAGAAACAATGTATGGAGGAATTTTTGCGGACCAGAGCTTGGTGAGAGCAGGGATAGGATCCAGTGGACTAGACTAGTTAGGACAGGGTATCTGGTGTAACCAGTCACCACTTCGAAAAGAGGAGTAAGGTTGGGTGGGGATTTTAGTGTTGCAATGCAGGACATTAGACTTTGGACAGGGTTTCCAGTGGGGCAAGGCAACCTTCAAAAAGGGACTATGAAGGGACAGGGATTTACATTTGAGCCTGGTGAGGCTTCCAGAGGGAGGCCAACAGATGCAGTGTTTTGCAGTGGAGCAATGTGGGTGTCGAGAGATGGGATAGTGTGGTGGGGTTGTCTAGTGGGGGTTTTCTAGAGTAGGTCAGGGCTTGTAGCGATGGGGTTAATTGGAAGAGGGACTTTGAGAAGGAGTGGAAGGTCTACAGAGGTGTAGGGTAATTATGGGCAGGGTAACTGGTTGAGTAGGTTGTGGATCTTCGGGAGGATCCAATAAGGGGGGATTCATCTCGGGAACAATGCAGCCATTAAGAGAGTAGATATGGGAGGTAGAGAGGCCTGTGGTGGAGCAGGGCTGGCTTTCCAGGCAGGAGATGGGCTGTGTGAGATGCTTCTGCTCAACCAAGGCGGTGCTACAAGGGCAGTTATAGAGTGGTGGAGAGTTTTTGGTGTAGCTTGAAGGACTTTGTGGGAAGAGGTAGGTTCATGGCTGGGTTTGAGACGTTAGGCCACTTAGAAGTAGACTAGTTATGGTTGGAGCTTCTGATGAAACCAAGAGGGGTCGAGGGAGAAGTCTGGTTGGGAGTGGGGTATGAAAAGGATGGGAGGAGCTTGGAGGTAATAGAATATGGGAGCAATGGGACTTTGAGGGAATAGAATAGTTAGGGATGGAGTATCTGTTGGATGAAGTTAGGATTAGAGGGAGGAGCCCGATGTAGGCAGGGTTCTTGGTGCAGCAAGGTGGATCATAGGAGGAGATATGGATGTGGCCTGGTTTCTGGTGGTGCAGAGCAGGGATTCCAGGAAGGGGTGGAGTGGAAGAAGGCATTCCCTGTAGCAGAGGAGGACTTTCAGGAAGGATTCTGGTTGCAGTCAGGCCTTTGAAAGATTAGAGCAGGACTACCAGGGGTAGGTTAGTTAAGGTTGAGCTTTTTAAGGATGAGGCTAACTGGAAGTGGGTTTCCAGTGGATCCATAAAGTTTTATGGGAAGGGGGGATAGGAAAGGGACAAGACGTAGTGAAGAGTGGGGTACAAAAAATAAACAATTACTCTAATAGGAACACCATTTTCAGTCAGTTTAGAATTATATTACTTTTCTGTATGCGAGAGATATTGGAGAAAGTAAGCAAGTAATAATTCCTTCCTAGTGAAATTTTTCTGTATTCCTGTTGTGTGAAAATAAAACCACGGTTCACATCAGGATCAGAGGCCCACAGTAGACTAAGACACATGAAGCACTAGACTTGATTCCCCAGCACAACCTTTAAGGACGACAAATAAAAATTTTTAAATATCTCACTTGGTCAAAATGGACACTCTATTATCTTAAAATTGTGAATGAATAGAGCTATTACTTTGACTGTTTTAGAAATCCTAAAACTAAGTAAATGTTAATGTTTTAACTTTATATGATATTGGGAAGTATACTAAAATAATTAGGAAAATATAAAATTGTACACAGAATGTTTGTTGTCCAGCATCAATTTTAATCTAAAAGAATTTAAAACCAGAAAATTGCCATCTAGTGAGACTGCAGATTGGTTTATTTTCAGTCATCAAAATGGTGACTTAAGGAATGTGTCTTCATCATTGGATGCATTGATGTTAAAAGATATCTAAAAATGTGAAGCACTACACAGACCCTTAAGAAACTCAGAAGGATCTGTGAAATGAGGTTGGAATAAAATTAATGACTAATTACAGTAGGAATTGATCTTCACTAGGCCCATAATTATTTTCCAGAAGAAAAGACTACATTGAAAAATAAACAAAACAGTCAAAAAGAAGCAGGCAGGCAGACCTTGAAGTAAACATTATCCAATGAACAGCACCTATTGAAGCATGACTGCAATAATCTTTTACTTAAGTTACAGTACTGATCTATTTTCTTCCTTTATGCCAAATAACAAAGCCATGAAAATTTAGTAATAATTTTCAAGACATTAGACTTTACAGAAGGAATTCAATGAATGTATTTCTAGAAAGTAAAGATAGATGTCTGAGATAAAGAGTAAAGCAAATATCTCCAATTTTTAGCCCTTTGAGGTGAGAGGGGTACAAGCCGAAGCACAAGGAGAATGGACAGAAGTACAGTAATGCATACCAGTAATTCCCAAGATACAATGATGAATGTAACAGGGGAGAAAATCAACATGACCATCACAGGACTTAGCACTGGAGAGTAGAGAGAAGAACAGTGAAAATCCATGGAGAATTACAAAGGATGACCTTGTATATTTGGCAGAAGTGTGCATTGCATGGCATTGAACTCTAAAATATGTGTAGGTATTATAGGAAACTATTTGTGCTCATACGGTGCCTCAAGTAGTGATAAACTTATGATTTACAGGACATTGAATAATCATAAAGGTCTTGCTTCGGTAGTGCAGAGTTAAACCTTGATAAATTCTGTTTTTAAACACCTAACACCCTAATACCAAGACAAGAAGATTCAAATTATGTATAAGTGACTTGACTGCAACAATAGAGTTCAAAAAATCAAATCACATAATGTGGATGCAAAAGGATTACATTATTAAGATAATCTTTAAACAACACACATTTTAGGTGAATAGTCCTGATTATAAATGATTTGTTTTCCATACAGATTTTGGGTGCACAAATGCAACAAAAACAAAACCAAACAACACAAAGCAAATGACACTTGGCAATAGAGCTAGATGCCAGTATCTCATCTCATGAGGCTGAGATTGGAAGACCATGGTTCACAGATGGCTGGGGTAGCAATCCATGAACGTTTATGTTCAATTATTCAATCAAACACAGAGTAAAACTTTAGTTAAAATAGTACAGATTCAGTCAATCATGAGTGAAAAAAACAAGCAAGATTTTGAGGCTCCGAGTCAAGTTTCATTACTGCACACACACACACACACACACACACACACACATACACACACACACACACACACACACAAACACACACACACACACATACACACACACACACAGAGCGAATATTAAGAGCGTAAAAAATGAACTTATCTGCCAGGACTATCCTAAGCATATATTAATTAATGAAAATGATGGAAACCATAGAGCTTATGTTTCTTTGAGTCTGGCTTCCTTCACATAATGATTTTTTTCCAAGTCTTTCTATTTTCTTAAGAAAGGGGCTGTGTCATTCTTTCTGATAGAAGCATGAAATTCCATTGTGTATATATACCACATTTTCTTGATCCATTCATCTATTGAGGGGCATCCGGACAGGTTCCATATCTTAGATATGGTAATAATGCTGCAAAAAACATACTTGTGCTGGTAGTTTTAGTGTTTTATTTTTTGGAGTCCGGTCCTGGGTCATGAACTATGGGCATGGGCGCTGTCCTTCAGCTCTTCAGCTCAAGTTTAGGGCTCTATCACTTGAGCCACAGTGCCACTTTCGGCTCTTTCCTTTTTGCTTATGTGGTACTGAAGAATCGAACCCAGGTTCTCTTGCATGCAAAGCAAACACTACCACTGAATCACCTTCCCAGACCAAGAGAAGATATTTTAACTCATTTTCTACAAGTAAATTAATATTAAACAAAGCTACTTAAAATAATTACTTATTTACTCTTCAGAAGATGAGTATAGTACTCTTAGATATCTTGGAGGAAAAGACTTTAGACTCATTACAACTGATGCCTTGCATTGAAATTAGAGGCTAAACTTTCTTCTTCATGAAACAAAAGCTTCAGTTCTTTCATATTAGAATTATAAAATCATAATACCTGCATGTTGATTTGTTTTCCTCTGCTATTTTCAATTCCATTCTTCATCCATTAGCTATTAAGAGATAATTTCGACAAATGCCCATGAGTGGGATTGCTGGCCCCAAAGCTATGTACATTTCACCAAAAAATGATGCTAATTGAAATGAACTCCAAGACATGGAAACAACAAGTACTTTTTTTTTTTCAGATATCAACCTTGATATTGGAAAAAGTAGTGTATCTAGATCTTATTTTATTTCATTTCTCTTTGATTTATCCCTGGACATCTCTGTCTTGATTCTGGTACCTTCCATCTTGTATATATATTATCTGATTTGTAGAAGGAAAGGGAAATAACATAAGGATGAAAGAAGTGACCCATTGCAACAATGATATTCACAAGACAATATACCGGCAATGAACTTTACAACTTTGGGGTGGGGTGTAGAGGTGGGGGTGGGATAAGATAGGAGAAAACCAATGGAGTGGGTAACAATATTCAACAAGGAATTTACCTTGCTCATGTAACTGTAACCACTCTGTACAGTACCTTTAAATAAAATAAAATTTACAAAAGTGAACCTTCCCTAGAAAACAAATATCCTTTTCAAAATAACCCATCTGTAATAGTACTTTTGAGTGATTCTAGAGTCAAACTGTTATACCTGGAAAGGGATATATTGAGAAACCCTCTCAAATGGCAATCAAAAGGTTGAGAGCTGTGCTCTGTAAAGGTCAAACAGTTAAGGGAAGACAAGGGTATGGGTTATTACCTGAAAAGTATTTAAGTTAGAGCTGTTGGACACTAAAAGTTTAAGACTTTGGAGACAAGAAGGATGTCTGTGCTATGGTTGTAATGACTATTGCACCCTTCTGCTCCCTAAAAATAAGGGATTCAATTATCACTATGCATACAAACAATAACTCAGTTAATAGTTGTAACCACAAGCTAGATTGATGCCTTAGTTGTGGATATACCTGTAATCACTCACTACCCCACCACTGTAGTAGAATGAATATAAACATGTTAAGCAGGATTTGGGCTTCTGGAAGCCGGCAATGAGGCTTTGGGTCCTCTGGTGTCTACTTTCCTATCACTTCCTGTGATTTCTCAGTTCTTTGGCCAGGTATCCCATCTTCTTTGCTGTTCCATGGTTGTGGTCAGTGACAATACTGAAATTTTGAACACCTCAAAACAAACTATGGAAAAACACTTCCCCCCAAAAAATTCACAAACGTATAGGAGCACTTGAAAAGGTACCAAACATCAGGAGTCACCCTATGATCCTCTAGCAAGAAAGTATAATTCAGGAGTATCTTAACTTCTGATAATATAAGCGATGGACAATTGTCCCTTTTGTACATTTGGTATTTGGTATTGCATAAATTTTCAGAAACGCATATACATTGTGAAATAATGTTATTTATTTCATAGGTCACAAACCTCATCACTGGAGTGATGATCCTAATGTCTTATCTCAGTTGCCTGATTCAGACTTAGATGAGTGTGAATTGCATAATTATGAACATTTCTCCATTAAACTTAACAACACAGAATGAAGTGTAAGGGTAAGTCCACTCCATACCTCTAAAGATTTTACATATATTACAGTAATACACACCTAAACTGCTCAGCACTCACAGCATTTTGGTGTGTTATAATTGTCTTCAGTTCAGAAATACTCTAGAGTTTAAAGTAGAATGATGGGCTGTACATTTTCAATGCAAGAGTGATGATCACACCCTGCAATTACTCTCAGTGGAAAATTCTTCCTATACATTTTACTGATTTAGCTTCTACTCTGTGCTTTACCATTATCAGGGAGGGTCACGCTGTATCGAGCTAAAATACTGCAGCAACCTTAGCTGCCTTTGAATTTTACCTCTAATCTTAATATCAAGGTCAACTCCGCAACTCTAATCACATCATTAGTAGACACCTGAACTTTCCAAGCTTGGTTAAAAATTCAGCTATCATTGCTCATTGCCAGTGTTAAAGATCTCACTCCATTAGATTTCTTGTATTTCCAACACTGCCTTAGATGTTGGTTTTTGATATAGAGCTTTTAGTTTGCATTTGATTCATTGAAGTGTTAGTGATTCCAGTTGAACTGCATATATTATAATGTAAGTAATTTGATGTTTTGACATATGAATTTAATTTTGGCAATTGAGGAAGTCAATGCGTATCACTCACAAAGGTTTCTTTATATGTACTGGTATTGCTTTATTGTGAACTTCCTAAAAGTCAGTCATAGGAGCACATGTATTAATCCCATCACTTCTGTCACTGAGACGAGGCTTGAAAGGTCCAGACGACTTGGCACTTCATAGTAAGAAGGTTTCTACAATGAAGGGTGAGAGAATAGAAAAAAGAGCAAATGAATCTACCAACTGTTTTGTTACATGTTCTTTACACTTAGCCATTAAGACACCATAATATTATTTTATTACTTCTTACCTACTCTTTTCCTGTTCTGAGATGTTTTATTTATGGATCTCTAAGAAATCATATAAGAATCATATAATAAATCCATAAATCATATAAGAAATCTTAAAAAAATAGTTGTTAGGGATATATAACCTAAAAGGAATACTTTCAGGAAAGTATTAAGCACATAAAATGTAATGCACACCTAAAATTGTCTCTTTATTAGAAAGTTCAGCAGTTGTAGTTTATTGATTCTGATAACAAAGTTTATAAACTAAGTTACAATAGTATTCCAAATGGAACACAGAACTAGAAAAATGAAGGGTAGCACTAAAGAACGCTACTGCTACCACTAATAGAGTAAGAATAAAATTCAAGCAAAACTCTTTCAGAGTAAAAGCCACAGGACAGCCCCAACATTACTTTAATTGCTTCATATGAAGAAAAGACCTTTTTTTGTAAAGACACATTTTCAAAAATATTAACATCAGTTGGGTATATATTTCTTAAGGCCTTTAGGAAGGATGCTGTGACTATGTTGATGGAAGCTGACTTCTTTGGGACCTACTTCACAATGTGCAGACACCATTACAAGCACTGCATCTGCATTAGGTTAATTTTAGTGCTCATGATAGTTCTTCCAGTTAGTAAATGAATTAAGTATTTTATTAAAAACAGAAGTAGGCAACAAGGCCAAACAAATTTCCCAAGTACCTAATACTGATCAGCTATAGACCCATAATTCAAATCCAGGTTTCCACTAGGCATATCTGAGGATATTCTGTAAATTTCACATTCATTAGCTTTCAAGAAGTATGGAGCAGATGAACCCATATTATCTTCCTAATTATGGTTATAATGACAATAATATTGCTACAGAATATACATATTTTTAAATGAAAAGGGTGTGGGTAATGACATTGTAGGTGATCTTTATACCAAATAAGGCCTGAGCAAAAAAGAAAAGTAAGGGATTAGGAAGGTGGCTCAGTGGTAGAGTGATTACCTTGAATGCATGAGGTCCTGGGTTCAATTCCTCAGCACCACATAAGCAAAAAGAAAAAAGTTGCAAGTGGCGCTGTGGTTCAAGTGGTAGAGCGCTAGCCTTGATCTGAAGAGCTGAGGGACAGAACCCATGCCCAGAGTTCAGGCCCCACGACCGGACCCACCCCCCAAAATAAAGAAAATTAAAAGAACCTAGGCCCCAAATTTAAGTCATAGTACTAACACTGATATACCATATACCATATATATATATATATATATATATATATACATATATATATATATGTATATATATATATATATATATATATGGTTCCTATAATATACATATATATGGTATATGAGTGTGTGTATATATATATATATTGTTCCTAAAATATACAGTGAGTTAATTTGTCGAAATCTGGTCATAGATTAAATATGAGGTGTGAAAACGTATGTAAGTCTGAAATGTTTCCAAGGTATTTTGACAAGACAGCTGGAAGAGTTATCACTTAATCAAATAGTAATGAGGGATTGGTTTGTAGATAGAGATCAAAGCTCACTTTGGGATCTTTTGTTTTCTAAAATCAGTAGTTAGTAGTTGTCAGTAGACAGGATGCTATTAAAGACTTGAATTAAAGAAAACAGAGCTGGAGAAAAAATACAGAAATAATTACTGTACTCAGTGGTAACAACCATTAGAAGGACTATGACAGAGCTAAGCCCTGGGATACACAAATATGTAAAACATGACAAATGAAGAAAAACAATAATAAGTATGTAATGCAGACTTATATGGGTAGGTATTTTTAATGTTTAAGGGCTATGAAGTGATAGTGTGATGACCTAAAATTTATGAAATTGGTAAGTTCAACTATCCTCTGGGCCAACCATAGCTGATAGTTTAAGTAAAACGGAGCCACAATAGTGTGTCTTGATTTACTAAAGTGAAAATAGGCCAATATTTGGAAAGCCACTTTTTGGACATGTGGTTGGAGTGGCAATTACTGCAGTTTGTTCAAGTGTCAGTAGAAAGCTACAGGGTTAGCACAATGATAGAAATCTTTCAGGGACCTGATAGATTTTTCCCTCTGTCTTCAATTTCCCTCTTTTTATGAGAGCTAAAATATCATTACTGGAAGCCTGTCCAAATTGTGCCTTTGGCAAGTTTACAGATAGTCAGTCTATCACATGCCCAAATAAAAGATAATGGGAACAGGTCCACATTGAGCACTCACAGTAGACTGGCCTCTGGACTTTCTCAGAAGAGCCTTCTGCCATTGTGGGATGGATAGGGCTGGATAATATGCAAAATAGACACCACAGATTGAAAGTATTCTGCTAAGCTGACACTTGAGATATTGGATGTTTTAAGTGCATTGTATTGATTTTTATGAATCAATACAGATTCTTCATACCATATGATGTTACTAGATTGTAAAATGCATGCTTATTGCATTTCCTTTGTATAACATATAGTATGTTTTGAAATTTGGTATAAAACATTCGTCTTTTTATTTCTTTATTTTTAATATGGATTACTCTAGTTCTCAAGAGTAGGGAAATGCCCTGGAACTTTGTAATTTGATGTCATATGTAATTTTTTTTAGTCTTATTTATTTTCTGTTGCAGCACCCGCCTATATGTAATTTAAACTGTAGTTTTCTTCAAGTGTATCATCCTACACTGAAGTTTTTTTCTTACAAGCTTTCTAATAAATATGTAATCTATTCAATTTTGAAAAGTACTGCTGTACCTCCCACTTATTTGTGTCATTTCTGAAATCCAAGTTCCTCTGTGTGTCAGGGTGGATACTTTTGCCTGAAACAATTTTGTTATTGAATACATAACATCTGGCTACTTAGGGAACAAAGGATGTGAAGCTACAGTACCCGATAAAGATCTTCCAGGACAATTCAAGGGCAACTCATGTACTCTCTGTGTAGGTGAATAGGAGAATAGAAAAGAAATTCTTATACATGAAAGTGACTGGGAGTGTGTGCACATAGGTGTTCACTTATTTATCTGTTGTTATAGTTTTACAAATTCACTATTATTAAACGATATTTCATATATATATTTGATATATATCATATATACATATGTATATGATCACAATTTCCAAAATCCAGAGAATCACATCCATTGGCATCACTTTCCTATGTTGCTCTTTGGGTAATAAGAATGAATCCTGGTATTGTCCTGTGGTAGAGAAATAACTCAGAGATTCAAATGTTTTTCTTTCAATATGTCGCCTGTTCCTACATCTAAAACTAGGAACTCTGTTAATGCATAATACATGTTATAATATATTTAATATATTATATAATGTATAATATATTATATATAATAACTGACATTATTATATATTTATAAGGAAAAATAAAACAAATGTATCGATGTCCATATATTCCTAGCCTTGATTAGGTTCAGTAGAGTTAGGTGCATTACATCTCAACAGGAAAAGTCTACTGAAGTTCTGATGACCATGAGATAGATAAGGAAAATTTCTGTAAAAAGAGCCTCTCTTCAACTATGAGAAAAAATAAGTTTGGAAGATTTTTTCTTTTGTTTTATTTTTTTGTTTTTATTTAGGCCGGACAATGGGCCTGAACTCTGGGCCTGAGCACTGTGCCTCACCTCTTCAATTTAAGGCTAGTGCTCTAACCACTCGAGCCATAGCAGCACTTCTGGATTTTTCTGCTTATGTGGCACTGAAGAATCGAACCCACAGCCTCATGCATGGAAGAAGGCGAGCACTCTACCACTGAACCACATTCCCAGCCCAAGTTTGGAAGTTTTTGAGAAGAGGAATTTGGCATTTGCTTTGCATCCTTGATTAGTAAAAAGTAGATATCATTTTGCTCCACATATTGTCTCCTTTTATGTTCCCTAAACAGTCACACATGATCATCATTCCATCGCATATCTTTAAGTCCTTCTTTTATTTGTTTTATCATTATTGTTTCTTGTTGTTTTGCTGATCCTAAAGCTTGCACTCAGGGCCTAGGCATTTTCCCTGAGCTCAAGGCTCATTCTCTACCACTTGAACCACAGCACCACTTCTGGCTTTTTCTGCCTCGGCTTGCTTTGAATCATAATACTCAGATCTCAGCCTCCTAGGTAGCTAGGATTACAGATGTGAGCCACTAGTGCCCAGCAAGTCCCTCTCTTTTAGATATTATTCTAAAAGCCTCCTATCAAAGGTCACTCCTAAGATAGTAAATGGACCTATGCCAATAGTTCCTTCAAACTCTCATCTCCTGTTATGGCTATGGTGTGTCTTTTCCATTGTATCCTGAACCTACTTCACTGTTCTCTTCCTAATCCATGATTCTAGATGTATTCCTAATAATTACCTAAATTTTGTGGTGATAAACCCTAAATTACTCAACTATTAATTTAATTTAATTTTTTCAACATGATTGTTGTTCTGTACAAATCTGAGCTTATATTCACCTCTTGCATCTATCTTTTGGCATGAGCAGAGCCTGGGCCTATTCTACCTTAAATGCAAGAGGTTAGCCAAAGAATAGCCTACAGTATTCCTGCCTAGAAGCCAGGACAAGTAGTTGAGTGCCTAAAAGAAGCAATGCATTCCTGACATGAGAAGGGGTGAGAGAGACAACAGCCTAGAGAGAAAATTGGCAATCACAACATTTAACAACTTCTCCTTTGGGAAAACTGACCTCCTTCAAAGTGGCAGTGAGATAACTTACCTAGTGAATTTTATTATATGAAGGAAGTTGTCATGTCTCACTACACAACTCCCTTGTAGTCAAAGAGAGGGTCATTCTTTTGTTTCCTCCTTAGGCCTAGTCTTAGTTTATCTCCATCTTAGACTTTGCTCAGACTCTATTCCTACCAGAAGGTCCCTGATAAGGAGAAAAGTGTGATCTCTTGGCTTCTGACTGGAGCTTTGGGACCTGAGGCCACTTTTAGTTTTCAACATATTCCTTCTGACAATGGGAAAGCTCATTCTCTGAATTTGCCCTAGCATCAAATCTCTTCAGAGAAAGTCAAGGAATGACAGATTCTGCCTGAGGGAGTGAGTTTCTCCATTTCCAAAGAGGTCAATTAATATCTGATTCTGAGACCCAGGTGGTAGTCCTTCACCAGATCCTCCAAGCTGGAGTGGATGTTACCTCAGACTCCAAGCCATCCTCATATTTCTCCAGCTGTTTCTCATGAACCAAAAGGTTACAGGAGTTTAGTTCAGAAACAAGGAGAAATGAGAGTAGCAGAAGAACCATAGGCAGGGTGAGGAATTAGAAACTTTGGGTGAAAAAAAGGGCTCAGAAAATCTAGGATCAGGGGGCTGGGAAGGCGGGTCAGTGGTAAAGCACTTGCCTTGCATGCCTGAGTCCCTGTGTTTGATTCCTCAGCACCACATAAGCAAAAAGAAAAAAGCTGGAAGTGGCGCTGTGGCTCAAGTGGTAGAGTGCTAGCCTTGAGCTGAAGAGCTGAGGGACAGCGCCCAGGCCCAGAGTTCAGGCCCCAGGACCAGACCCCTCCCCCCCCCCCAAAAAAAAAAGAAAATCTACTATCACTCACATCATTTGGGAATCACGTCATAAGATTAGGGAATAAAAGTAATAAATTACTACCTAAAGTACTAACTCCACTACTCTACATTACAAGTGTTCTGTCAAAAGTTAGCTGTCCTAGCTCTATTTTGATCAGGAAAATGGAGCACATTTTTTTTTCACGAAGATCAACTGAGTATCTTTATCCATACCCCAGTTTGTTCTTACTCTCTACTTCTCTATTACTTTCCTCTGCTGGATTCAATCAATGACACTTGAAAGTGTTAGCATCTTCAGACGTGTAATTACATTTTCTTCTAATCCATTTGTTATAAAGTAAAACAAATTATAGGGAAACGTATATCTACGGTACATTTTCTTCTATGGCATATTTATTTGATGTTATTAAGTATTATTTTAATAGTTTCATTGTTAAAACTTGAGGAAAATGTTTTACTATTAGCAGTAATTAGTTGCACATATTTTTCCTTGTCTGTGTATTTCTAAGCTTCTAACATCGTCTTTTTCCCCAACTGTTGCCTTCTTAAAATTGCTTCAAGTTATAAACTATATATGATGGTCCTCTATGTGTTCATTGATATATTTAAATTTTGATATAATATCCACATTTTATAGGATATCTTCAACCTATTGTAACTGGTCTGAAAATCAATATGGACGTTCCTCATTAAAGCAAAAACACAATGCCACAAAACGTAGTAAAAGTAGGATAGGTATATATTCAAAATATTTAGCAATGATACAGTAGAAACATTCACTTCTCATATACCAGAACATGTTTATAGCTATGAATAGCACATTTTCTTAATTCCCTCTTTCCGGTGCATCTAGGTTGATTACACAACTTGTTTGCTATGAATATTGCTGCCATGAACATGGATGTTCATGTTGATTTATATTCCTTCGATATGTATCCAATTGCGGTAAAGGTCATCAAGATATCTGTCTTTTTGGTATTGTGTAAACTTCCATTAAAATATCCCAATGGATTGCACTAGTTTACAATGCCACAAAACCAAATATAGTTCCTGATTTATTTCAACTTCTCCAGCAGTTTATTTATTTGAGTGGTGATAGCTATTCTGGTGTGTAAGATAGGATCTCAGTGACTTTCCTGTTTATTTTCCGTCGTATTTGCTATGTAGATATGAATCTCAAACATTTCATTTAATTATTAAACACTTACATTTGTACTTCATTCCTGATTAGTATCTTTCTTTTTCTTTTGGTATTTGATCAATTTATAAGATTTATAACATTTGATTTTTTTCCCATTACAAATACTCATTTTAGTTAGTAAAAAGATTTTTTTCATTACAGTGGTGAACAATTAACTAAAAACAACAAATTGTATATTTATATCACTGGATGTTTTTGTTTGTATTTACAGCCAGGAAATTGTTTCAATAAAGATGCTGAACTTCTTTCACTGATATACTGAAAGTATAGTATCTCATATTGGGCTAAAATAATCTCAGAATTAACAGTCACAGCCTGGGCCACCACAGTCTGGGCTAAGTAAAACCACTAACACAGCACAAACTGCATTTAAAGAGAGCAAAGGGCTTCATAAAAGTTAGAAGAAAGTCATCACCTTCATGAAGCAAATGTTGAAGTTCACAAGCAGACCTTAGGAATCTGAATATCAAGAAGATCAAAGGATGAAAGTATTTAGAAGGACAACTTTAGAACTCAAAATTGGGGGCAGGGGGTGGGACAAACAATAGATACCAAAACTCAATGCTAAAGCGAAGGAGTATTTTACCCCAAACCTCAGCTGTGTCGGACTCTCTTACACAACACACACACACACACACACACACACACACACAGGCTAGTGAGAGGCCTTTGCCAAAGTACAGGCATTCTGGACTTAGACTCCGAATACTCCAAAAGTATCCATTGTGAAGACCTTTACTGAAAGCAACCATGGCAAGTAGACTTTTACTGAAAGTTAGAACTCAGGTTCCTGGAAAAACCCTGAAATGTCACAATAACGTTCTGCCCATAACTTCCCTAGCAATAGCCATCAGTGGATGAAGGGAAGTACCTAAAGTTACAGATTTTTTTTAAATTTTTAATATTTTTAACTTTTTTATTGTGAAAATACTGTACAGAGGGGTTACAATTACATGGGCAAGATAATGAGTATATTTCCTATCAAACATTGTAGCCTCCTCCTTTGTTTCCCCCTCCCATCCCTTCCCATCCTCCCCCCCGCCCCCCATCGAACCCTCCTCCCCCTCCCCCCCACCAAAGTTGTAAAGTTCTTTTTTCTCCATAAGAACTTGTACATCTCATTGTTGCAATGGGTCCACCTGTATCCCTATTTAAATGATTTGTTTTTTCCCTTCTCCTCCACAAATTATTGCTTATTGCTTAGCTTGCACTTGCTAGCCAATAAGATTGTTATAAGATTACCCATTTAACTGAAGGTTCGGGGTTCTCAACTCTGACACACTGCAATGGTGACAGTTGTGATTCCAGGCTCAAGCTTGCAATAAATGACTCTAATGTGGTCGCATGAGAACTGGCTCCGTGGTGGTCTTGGGGATCCTTATCTAAGCACAAGACTAGTGTACACAGAGAACCCCAGGGGCAGCTGTATCTGGGACAATGAAGCTTTTTATCCTCTTCTTTTTAGATAATCAAACATGATGTTGCAGTTGGCTCCACAGCTGCTCCACACCTGAGCAAGAGGAAGGAAAGGATGCCTTAGACTGCAGGACGGCCTTGTGTACCCCTAGTTTTCTGTGCAAGAATGCAATTCGTGGTCGCCTAGGCAGGGGTGGCCAAGCTGAAATGGGGATATGCTTTGCCTAGAGGATGGCACCCTGTGAGCCCTGCAAGCATGGTGAAGCAGCCTGGAAAGCCCTGTGAGCATCTCCGGGATGGCCTCTCAGTGGCTTGGAGAAGTTGACTCCTGTAGTTGGACAAGGCAGGAGGCAGGAGGAGAGCAAGAATCCAGAAGATGGGAGAGGCACAGAAGCAAATTCACCTCTTCATTGAGACTCCTCGGCCATTCTAAGGAGGTTCACAACCCACACGTGGCGGCCACTGCACAAGTCCCCAGAGGCCCTACTTGTTTAGGGAGCAATGCCTGGTCCTGATGGTCCTGATTCAGAGCTGGAACTTCCCAAGTGGCCCTGAGCTTGGCTGGGCTGGAGCAGAGCCTACCAAATATGCTTCCTCTGCCCTTCTGTGTATAGCCTCCTAGCAGCTGCCCAGGCTACAGCACCCACAACAGGCCACCTCCTTGGGGCAGGCTGAGGCTGTGCTGACAATTCCTGGTGCCTGCTTCAAGGCAAGAGCGAGGCCTAGCCCACAGCAGAGCTGGCCCTCACTTCCAAGGGCATTGAGAGAGGCATGACAACCATAGGTCCAGCCTTGCTGCCCTCACTGGCCCTAGAGATTACCTATAAGTCCCTGCTTTTGTTCTTGAAATTCTTCAGCCATTTGTTGTCTCATTTTTCACTATCTGTTTGTGTGGGACTCGAGATTTCTTCCTCTCCTCACCAAGCAAACAGGCCCTAGCAAATCCACCCCAAATTCCACACCTCACAGACACTCCTCAGAACCCAGCTGCCTTTAGGGCTGCTGCATGAGCTGTTGGCCAACTGCCTCTTCCTCCCTTCACAGCCTCCTTCAGGGCCTCCCCACCATCCTCTCCCCACCACCCTCAGCCCCAACCAAAGCTTGGCTTCTCCTGTGGCCTCCTTCCTCTCCACACAGCCCCCATCCCCAACCCCAGCAGGGCCACTGCTGTAGGGAAAAGAACTCTGGGCTTGGCACAGCAGAATCAAAGGTGTCACAGTGTGCAGGCTGCTGGGAATTGGAGGCAGCATAGGTCTCTGATCACTGTCTTTCACTTCATCTACACATGTATTAATTGTATGAATTTGGTATTTAATATTAGATCTCATAATTTCTTATTAAGCCTTTGCAGAATAGCTGGTAGAAATATAGTCCCAAATTTGTATTGTCTCTTGTTTAATTCCTTCGAGATTGAGAGATATTTTAAGTAGATATAACCATCATAAATTCTCATTTACATAACAGAGTATTATTCAGAAAATATTTGCTTATGCATCTGTTATCAATTATTTACAAGACTAGAAACATTTAAAGTTCCAAATATTATAGGAAGATCTTTGATTCATGTTGAATGAATGTGAGTAGGTTGAGCTGTTGCATACGTTCGTGTGTGTGTGTGTGTGTGTGTGTGTGTGTGTGTGTGCAGGTGGGTTATATGTATCATTGAAATCAATACAAGGAATTTTTTTCCTTTTTCTGAGATATGCATTATGGTGTTTCTTTGTTGCTGGTAGGCTCTGATTTCTTGCTTTTGTTTGATGTGCACATTCCAGCTCAATTTTTCAATTAAACCTTCTTATTTAATATTGAGCATATAGTGCTCTGATATTGCTTTGTCTTTAGTTTGTCCTCTAGGATCTTTTCCTCTTTAACTATTAACATTCAATATAAATTTTACCTCCTGACTGTTTTTCCCCTTTAATTTGCATTTTGAAATAAGAATAATAAGACCTTTGATCTCTGTATTCATGAAGAAAAACTATTTTGAATTGTCTGTTTGATGTAATAATACCTGGACACATTTGTTAGCAACAAGATCTTAAAATTTCTTTTGTAGTTTTAGTTTAAAATACCCTCCTCCATGGTTTTAGTATGGGAGACAAACACTTCCTAGTATCAATGATAACAGTTTTATTCATTAAAATATCAGTTAATTCATAATTTTGAATATGTCTAGTGGCAAATGTATACATTTGCTCAATAGATTTGCTTGACAGACCCGTGCACAAACATACCACTCATAGGGGCTGAGAAGGTGGATCAGTTGTAGACACTCATAAGGGCTGAGAAGGTGCATCAGTTGTAGACAGCTTGCCTTAAATGCACGAGACCCTGGGTTTGATTCCTCAGCACCACCTAAGCAGAAAAAGATAGAAGTGGTACTGTGGCTCAAGTGGTAGAGCACTAGTCTTGAGCTGAGGAGCTGAGGAATGGCATCATGGCCCAGAGTTCACCACCGCCGACAAATTAAATCAATAAATAAAACCCATACTCAAGTACATTAATTTCAAAGATTAATTAACATTTTAGTTAAGGGGAGGGTGCCAAGATATAGCAGACCTTTGTCACAAATCTTTAAGAAGAATTCAACATCTGACAAGTACTAAAAACAAAAAGTAAAAATTTAGCTATTACAACAACATATATAATCACCACTCAAAGAGAAAGAGGCACTAAGAATGAAATACTTTTTATAACATTTCTTAAGAGATTCAGGCTCTACATTAATTATCATATAAAGTGACCTTCAAAAACTCCAGGTGAGCCTGAGTCTTAAGGGCCTCTACAAAAATTGGAAAAGAGAATAATCAACCTGGATTTTTCAAATGTTTTTTGTTAAGGTAGTGTACATACAGATCACCATTTTATAAGTCGCTAACGAGTTCACTTCTTGTTTGACAATCTCATCACTTTGTTCTCTCTCTGATTTTCCCTCCTGTCCCCGTCCACAAGAGGTATAGCTCATTGTGAATATAATATCTACAGAGTACAACTGCTGCATTTATTTCCCTGTTCTCCTTGAATTTCTGTGGCTCCTCCAATGTCCATAAAAAGATAAACAAGAACAGAAAAATCCCTCTTGTTTCCAATTCCTGGAATTCATTTAAATATAAATACCAGTAGTTTTATGAGAGTGTCAGACTCTGTCCACACATCCTGAACACTTATACTTCCTGCACCCAGTCATAACTCCAACTGGATTCTTAGGTCCACAAAGTAATTCTTTTCACTTTCCACACAGGAAGAACCTGAGTGTCAGAAAGATTAAGTAACTTACTGGAAATATTGGGCTGAGCATAGTGGCTCATATCTGAAGATCATAGTTTGAAACTAACGCATGTTGACATATCCATTACATGTTTATCTCCAGTTTAAGGCCACCTGGACATCAAAGTAACCCATCTTAGCTACAAGAGTCTGGCTATCCTGAGCCACAGAGAGAAGTTGGAAGAGCATCAGCAAATGCTCTTGCCCAATTTCTAGGGAGTGGCTTGGTGCCAGCTTAGTAAGGTATAGCTACATCAGTAAAGGGGAGTAAAACAGAAGTGTTTATAAATAAAAGCACTGGTCTGAAGCCTCAAAATAAGGACCTCAGTCTGTGTGGACCAAAAAGACTCTAGCATGAGGTTCTTTTTAAATTAACAAGCATGATTTTAGATTTTTTCAGAGTGGGATGGTGTATAGTTACAGGCAATGTCTGCTATGTCAGGTAATCCAGTCTGCTCTTTCACATGTTACCCAATAGCCAGGTTTCAACACAAATGACTTCAATGAGATTGTTCAAATTATACTGTGACTTTTACCTCTCATGAATCAAAATTCTGTCAAATGATTTCTGAATTCCAGATGTTCACACACGTTTCTCATCATTTTTTCTACTATTTTGTCTTTATTATTGATGTTCATATCACTTTTTTGTTGTTGTCTTTTGTGTACTTGCCATTTTTAGGGCTTGAACTCAATGTTTGATGATCTCTGTTGTATTCTTTGCTAATGGCTTATGACACGCTATTCCTTGAGCCACATCCTCAACTTCTGCTTCCTGCTAGATAATTGGAGATAAGTTTTCACATTTTTGTCTGTTTGGACTGATATTGAATTAAAATATTCAGGTCTTAGCCTCCTGAGTTTCTATGATTCTACACATGAACAGCTAACACCAAACTTTCCTATACTGTTATTTTAATTATGTGTTAGAAGAAAGTGGAAGTATATTTGTGTTAAGTGTACAATTTTTAAATACAAGTTTGAATCAATTAGATATGATGTAATTGCTATCAATTTTAAGTTAAATCAATGAATATTACACATTCCAAAGAAATATAATTGAAAAAAAATGCATTATCATTTTCTTTAAACAAGTAATGAAACTATGAATTTCTTTCACTTTACAATTCATGTTTTATATAACTTTAATTAGCAGACTTCTGTGATTAAAAGTAAATATATTAATTTTATACTGCAAGAGGCAAAGTGATTATAGTTAAGAATAGATATTCCTCAGCCAGAAGATAAGTTTTTGAGCATTATCACTATAAAGAAATGTTACATGCAGAAATTAATGGATATGATGTAGCTTGATCATTAAGCAACATATAAATGAATGGGATTGCCACTTCACACTTCATAAATATGTAAAAAATAATTATGTAGTTAGGCGCCAATGGCTCATGCATGTAACCCTAACTACTAAGGAGGCTGACAGGTGAGAATCATATTTCAAATCCAGCCTAGGCAGGAAAGTCCATGAGACATATCTAGACTATGACTTCTCATGTTGGAGAAGAGGAAAGGTATGAAAAAGTTCAAGATTGTTTGACTATTCCCCAAGATCATTCTTCTTTATCAGCTATAGCAATGCAAGTAGTTACTCTTAGTATCATGCTTGTTTATATTTAGAAACATTATTTGTTGCTGGGTTATAAGCTGCAAACACTTGAGTATTAATAAAGAATCATTTCCTAGAGAGTAAAGTTGCTGTGTAAACAAACCTAAAATATAAAGACTTAGCATTGTAGAAACTATTTTCTAGCTATATAACAATGTGTAGGTGTAGATTTTGTTTCCCATTGTTCCAGGGGACCCATTCTTGTTACCTTTTTTTCACCATCTAGTGATCCTATAACATCCTATAGCATCCTGGGATTGCTGTATCTTTACTGGATTCTCTAATTTCTGTTGGAAAGTTAGGAAAGATAAAATTGACTTACTGTTTCTGTTTTACCTTATTTTTTATTTCCTTACAACTGTAAATCAAAGTGACATAAATCATCTTTATAACATTAGAAGACAGATTTCATTTCTATATTCTTACCCTAGCCTTCTACATAACTTTGGTACTTAGTGATCCCCAAATGTGAAAATGAAGAAAAGGGCCTTCTTATTTAAATATTATTTAGAATTTCAAGACTTCATTAATGCAAGGCCCTTAGTTGTATGTATATCATACATGTGTACAAACCTGGTGGCAACTTTTTCTTATTCTCAGAAACTAGGTCATGTGGTAACCTTGCGGTTGCATCAGGAGAGGTTGTAGTTGAGTTAGATTACTAAATCAAATCTTCTGTAAAATATTTCTACAAGTTAATTGGGTTGAACAATCCGTATTTATCATTTTACAGTTCTAATGGACAAAAATCTAAAATAATTCTCACTAGATTAAAATTGAACCCCCTACAGAACTGAAATATTTTTCAGATGATTCTAGTGGAAAACGCATTTACTTCCTGTTCCGCTTTCCAGAAACTTCAGAATCTGGATTGTTGTCTTTTCCTTTATCTTCTAATGTAGCATCTTTACATCTTTCTGATGGTTCTTACCTAATAATGTCCCTCTCGAACTACAGCTGGGAATTTTGAGCATACTTTCGCCATCTGATAATTATTCAAATTTGTGTTCCTTAGGTAATGAAAGGTGATTATTTTACAAACATATATAAAATGTAAATCAACATTTGATGGATTAGATATTTCGGGACTATAGATATTTTGGAAAGGTATTTTACTGTCTACCACAATGAGTGTGTAAGCATTCTTTCTACTAAAACCTGCTATCTTTTCATTAATTTTGAAAAGGTATTTCTTCAAAGAAATATAACTAAAAAAATTTAGTTCCTGAAAGCCTTTACTCCTGATTAAAACATTGTCATGTACTAGAAATCTTAAATGTCAGAGAGCAGTTCCTGAAGCAGTTCTGGCACTATCACTCTTTGTGTATTCTGCTTACAATCTCCTCTTTTCAAGAGCATTTGTTTGTTATTATTTTGGAATTATGGTTAATAGTTATTTGACTGATATTTTTAAAGAATGCATCACCAATCCTGGTTCTCTTCTTCTAACTTTTTTATGTCTAATCTATTTCTGAAATAAACACAGCTATTTGAATTACATGAACTGCTTATTGAAGTGTGGAGAGGAAAAGAAGAAAAAAATGTCCCTGTGTGTATGTCATGTAAAAAATGTACCTAAACGCTATTTATCTTAACATCATATATTTTTCATTTTGTTTAGATTCAGATAAAATTTAGCCTTTCAACTCACACAATGTTAATGCAGTTTTATTTCATGCCTACCAAAAGCAAACAACAAATTACTATATATTTAAATTTTTGTTAATTTTTAAAATTATTTATTTTAAAACACTATATTTTTAACAATTAGCCAAAGCAAATGGTTTATTAAATATTTAGAGTTGTGTTCAGACTCTATTGTTGAAACTAGTAAGGGGAAAAAATCATGTTTTCCTTCTTCCTTGAGCCATTCTGATTTACTTTATCTATTTCTGAAAGAATAAAATTCTGGCTTTGAAGCCTTTTGCTTGATATGCACAATGTCTCATTCTTCCTTTATTAATAGGAGAATTTGGAGAAAGGATGAGAATTCTCACTAGAAAAAGGAGAAGAGGAAAAGAGAAGTGAGAAATCTAGATATTTTGTTCTTCCTCATCTCAATCACAAGGTCTGGATAATGATTGTGGGTGTTAGATACAGTGCTCTAGAGTGATTAAACACATTTATAGAAAAAGTTAACGCCTCAAGTGACCATATATAGAATGCTTATTTATTTAAAAAATAAATGTAATAAATGTAATAGCATCAAACAAGAAGTGTTATCTGTTTAGTACTTGTTTATTATTTCTAAAATACTGAAGTGCTGTAGGAAACTATCAAAAAGGTATACAAGAATAGTAAGAAACTAATATCTTAGTATCATATTCTAATATTAGCTTAATTCTTCCTGTGCTTGAATTTTGCCTCAATTTCACATGCTATATTCTTTCAGTATATAAGTTGAAAAAAGATTCCCTCTGGAAATATGCTATTTTTATAGCTAAGGGAAAAGAAGTTAACTCTTAGACCCAGACAATGGGATAGAAATCTTCCCCTAGAAATAGCCTTTCACCACTTCTGGTTCATTTTTGTAACCTGAAGTAAGTCACATGCCCCATCTTGACATTGCAGAGTAGAGGTAAATCTCACCTAGAGGAAGCTGATGCAGGACAGATTAATATGCCAAAATATGCAACATGAGATAAAGAGGAAAAAAAAGATAATTACAATACGATCAGTCATACATGCCATCACATGCCTCTGCATGAAGGAAGCTACTATGTACCTTTGTTTCTAAAACTACTGAGATCTTCAAATCAGATCTTTTATGCTTGTATATTACTGGAATTAGAGAACATCTTGATACTGAGACAGCATAAAATCTCAAAGAAAGCTGGACTAATCATTTCAATACTGCATTTTGTTCTGCTAGGACAAGAAACCATTTTATAGTCAATACTTTATACTAGTAATTTTTTTTTGCAGAACTGGATTTTGTTAATATATGTGACAATCCACCAGAATAAACGTCTTCCTTTATCTGCATCTTGTGCAGACAGCATAGTCAAGAAGATGTAGGAGTTCATCAGTAATACTTTTTAAAAATGCAAATAATGTGGACTGGGAGCCAACATAAATATTTTTCCAACATCACCTTCCACATCCTCATTCTTCCTTCCTAGGAAACACATCTAATCAATAAAAAGGCTTAAATTTTTGGCTCTTGAACTTGAAAGTGGAAGCAGAATGTTATGGATGTTGGAAGTGACTGTTAATGTTTTTTTACATAATAATGTAAAATATTATGTAATAATGTAAACTAATAATGTCACATGCAAGAGCCCTATGAGTCCTAAAGGTCTTAACACTGTACTTCCTTAGTGATGTGACAGTAATGTCAGGCTTACTGGGCTTAATATTGTTTTTCACTTCCTATTCTACCACCTAACCTAAATTATAATACATAGTAATGGAATGAAAAAGCAAAGTCATCTTAAGAAAGTCATTTAAGGCTCTGGGAATGTGGCTTCATGGTACAGTGATTGCTTAGCATGCATGAAACCATGGGTGCAATTCCTCAGTACCACATAAACAGAAAAAGAAGTGGTGCTATGCCTCAAGTGGTAGAGTGCTAGCCTTAAGCAAAACAAGAAAAATCTCAGGAACAGTTCCCTGGCCCTGAGTTCAAGCCCCAGGACTGGCAAAAAAATTGATTTAACTAGTAAATGCCAAATAAAGAAATTATACTTGGAATATATTATTGCTCCTTCCAACTATGACCTAACAATAGTTCTTAATTCATGTGCTTTACCTATATTAGAAGACTGCGTTGAGAAAAAAAAAATTTTGTTAGTAGGTCATGACAATTAATGTCAAGAATGTGCTTAGATATCAGGTGAGGATTAATCTAAGTCTAAGTGAGATTTGGAAAATTTTTGGTCAGTTTTGGCACCAAAAATGCACCAGCTAATTAATAGTTGTGATAGAAGTAAAGGAATAAATCCAGATGCAAGAAATAAATGATAATAATAACTAAATTATACCAGAAACTGTTCTAGGGAACCATATTTGGTTATTAAAGAACTAGTTATCAAGTAAGCTTATTCCTCATTCCTTTAGCATTCTAAATCACTTAGGCTAGTTCTTAATCTCTGTGAGATAAGTTTTATCCCGTTCTATGTTGTTCTTTCATATCTGATCTCCTTTGCTTTCTAAAAATCTCAGTCTTTCTCTATTTATCTACTAAAAATTAATTATACTAAGTCCACCGATGCAGACCTCAGAGGATGCTAAATTAAGAGTCCAATGGCTCATGAGTCATTAATGTAACAACATGGATAAGGATGACATATTTATTGCTACCTCAAATTTTCTGAAAAGCTGCAATATCATCACTTGATTCAAATTTCCATTATTTGTCTACAGTGTCATTAAGTGCACATACATGCAAATATGAGACGGGTGCTGGTGGCTCACACTTGTCATCCTAGGTACTCAGGAGGTTGAGACCAGAGGACTGTGGCTCAAAGCTAGCCTGGTCAGGAAAGTCCATGAGACACATCTTCAATTAGCTACCAGAAACCCGGAAGTGGTGCTGTAACTAAAGTGGCAGAGCACCCAACTTGATCTGAAGAGCTGAGGCACATGCCCAGGATCAGAGTTCATGCCCCACGACCAATGAAAATGTGAAATGTACTTGAAGTTTCCCCAAAAGAAACTACGAAGTCAATAGTAATCTTCCCAAGCAGAAAAAATTTTCCAATATGACTCATTGCACCTACTTTTGCTGAGTTATTTAAGTTATGGCTTCTTTGCTGCACATATTCTCTTCTTTTGAAAATTGTCAAATATTACCTTTATAATAAACTTCATCTAATATTCCTTGGTTCAAGAGAGAAGTCCATACAGTTGATGTGACTTGATTTTCTTATTGTCTTAGTTCAAAGCCAACTCAGGAAGCAGAGTCTTTCAAACTCTTATCTGTAATTAAACACCAAAAATCCAGAAGTGGTGTTTTGGCTGAAGCAGTAGAGTACTAGCTTTGGGGGCAGGTGGGCATTAAAGACAACTGTTCAGGGACAGGGTCCAGCCTCTGAGTTCAAACCCCAGAAGCGACACAAACTAAACAAACAAACAATAAACAAAAAAACCCATATATTTCTTTGGGACCATCCTTAAAGCACTGCTTTGAAAAGAGGCTCTTTTTGCTGATCATACTCACTGGATCCTGCTTTTTGGAATCCAGGACCAGAATAAAGGAATGATATCTGACTTTTGCAACAAGAGAATCATTTCAGGAGTTAAATATTCATGCATAAGACACTTTAAAACCTCCATGTCTTTGTTTCTTTGTAGTAGAACACTGTAAAACAATGTTATTTCCTTTTTTTCCATGCTGGCCTTCAAATGGCATATTGTTTCCTTTTGTAATACTGTCAACTAGAAGTTTACAGACAAGTTTTATGGCTAAAGTGCACACTCGAAAAAGATAGGGACACAGTTACCTTCAAGCCTTGGATTATATTCTTGTACAGTAAAAATGAGAGCACAAATTAACTTGAACTTTGTCATTTCTCTATGTTCAATTTCTCTCCTGGATTCAGTTTCTACTTCCTGTAAAAGTTCCTTCTACTTACTTCCGGTAACAATCTATGGTATTGCTCCAGGAAAATGAATGTTTTCTGGCTTCATTGAGATAGCACAAAGGCATCTTTAGACACGAGGTAACACGTGTTAAAGAGATAACTTAGTAATGAGAAAATATGGAATTTACATGGCTTATAAAATATTATCCACGTACATATGGCTGTATAAGACGATGTTAAGTGAAATGAACCCCAAATACGGACACAACTTGTTTTTTCTTTCTTACTATTGTTTTTAATGTATCTACCATGTATTATGTGATTTTTTTGGTTCTCTTCTATTTTCTTCCTCCATGGTATAACCCGTTTCCACTGTATTTGAGGTCGGTGAGCTGCAAATTGCATATACATTTTTCTAATGTGGGGAGGGGAAGGGAAATAAAATGCTGAAAGAAGTATACAGTATGACCCGTTGTTACAATGAGATGAACAAGACACTATGTTGAAAATGAACTTTACTAGTTGGGGATGGGAGAGGAGAGTTGGGGCAGTGTTGAGAAAAGGGATGACAGGGGGAAAACAAAAAAGGAAGTAACAATGTTCAGTAGATAATATACTCATTAACTTACTTATGTAACTCTAGCCCCTCTGTCCACCATTTTCACCATAAAAAAACATGAAAAAAAAACATTATCCTGGAGTACATTAAGTTCAAATTTCCTAAGTGCTCTGTAAATTAAGACCAATTTTAAGTGGGAAGAAGGTTCTCAGAAACATTTTTTGTCAGTGTTTGTGTTGTGCATTATTACCCAAGTGTACATAAGTTAACAGAAGGAGAAGCAATAGGTATAGGAGAAAGAGAAGTTCTGTGTTTAAGTATAATGGTTCCATACTCTATAGAAGACTCTGCAAATAAGACAGCGTTGAAATAATAAAGCCAAGGCCAGTATGTAGATCTATGGGAGTGACATAGAGAAAGCATTACTACTAACTGGAACATGAAGGATGAGACCACTCTCTTTCTTCTACTAGCTCTAAATCATGATAGGTAATCATGCAAATTTGTAAAAAGTAGAATGGAAGAATAATTCTAGTTCCAAGCCAGTCAGATATAAGACCATGGACTTAACTGGAAAAAAGTCCTTTTCGAGAGAGCAGGAATTATACTAGCAATAAAGTGGTGGCTAAGATCCCATTTCTTTTTCTTTTCTTTATATTCTAGACATTTCCTACTTATTACAAATGAGGAAACCACGGAATCTGTTTCTTTGTGTCTTGTTTATTTTACTTCGTAGGATTTTTCCAAGTCTTTCCAGTTCCGTATGAATTTGAAGAATAGAATTCCACCGTGCATACATAAACCACATTTTGTCAATTCGTTCATCTACTGAGTGGCATATTGGTTTAAAACATGACTGCATATAAGTATCACTTAGTGTCATTCAAAAATGAGAGATGCCACCTCCCCAGACATTCTAAAAGCATGATTTCTAAGTAAGATAGGATTTTATGGTGGTACGAGTTTTGAGATATCTGGATGAGTCTCATGTATATCTTGCACTGAATTAGGCAGGAAGATATCCAATATCATAGAGGATAAAAATGGTAGTGTCAAAAATATTTCCTTTGAGAAAGATATAGGAGGCTGCCAGAAGTATAAAATAGTTCAGATAATTTTGAGGTATTTAGAAATGCAAGGTCAAGTATGTCTCTTTAAATAATAATTATGTAAGTGGAAGAGCAAAAGAAGGGGAAGAGAAAAAATAAGTGACAGCAGATCATTGTCCCAATAGAATATAAAAAAACATAATCTATAACTTTCAAGTTAAAGAGAGACCAATAGAATACATGCAAAATATTTACTTGACTTTATCCTACTTTAATGTTCCAATGGCTTTCATAAAATGCAGATGCATAGTTTTGTGTCTTCTGTCATTTGCTAAACGTTTCGTCCAGAAAAGGTTATCAATTACTTATAAATGATGCATAATTCCTAGGTATTCCAGTTATCACATACTCTCTTGATTGAGATATCTCTGTATAAACTCAAAATAACGGACAAAAAAACCCTTAAAATAAACAGAAATCACATGTTTGTTTTAAGCGCTGTAGTTTACAGAGTTTTTAGCCAAAACCAAAAACGTCTATTTAGATATTCTGCATTTTGTGTGAAAAAATTTTAACAATAGTTTATTTGCTGACATGTAATTCACTTGTAATATACTATCTCCTTTTATTGTATACACTTTAGTGCTTTGGAAGTGAATTGTACCTTCATAGGTTTTCAAAGCCTAATTTTCACAAACTTGCATTTCTTCTAATAGAAATGCTAAAAATTTGAGAACAGACATTAAAATAGATAAAAAGTTCTGTTACTAGAATTTGTCCAGCATACATCCTCTGTAGTGTGTATTTTCAAAATTTTATTTTGGGGATTTTTTCCAGGGTCTCACACATACTATTTAAGTGCACTGTCAATGAACTACAATTCCCTGTCCAAATACTTTTTTTTTACTTCTCTTTAATACATTCATAGAAGTATAATGAATTGATCTTATACAATTCTTTTTGACCTTTGAGACTTGAAAACATGCTTGCTAAAATGATTGCAGCATTATACAAATGGATCACTATGAGTAGTTTATCAATTCCTCCACAAATGCATTACTATATTTTGTGTCATCTTTTTATATTAGAGTCATACTAGTGATTTTTCTTTTTCTTTTTTCTAAGATACTAAAGAGGAACTTATTTCATATGCTCCTCTTATTGACTATTAATTTACACATGTTCTTTAAAGAAATATCCTACTCAGGAAAAATTATATAGAAATAGAAGATATAAAAATACTTAAGATTAAGAATCATTGTAGCATTCACATTTTAGCATTAACAAATATGTTACCTCTATCTGTTGGATATGTTTTCACTTCAGTTATAGTGTCCTTTGAATTATGAAAGGCTATCACTTGATATAATTCAGTATATTCTTGCTTTTCTTTAGCAACTAATGCTTTCCATTTAGAAACCTTTACTGATACAATGTCATGAATTTTTACGTTTATCTCTTATAGGTTTTTACATCTCACATTTAGTTTGATAATCATTTTTTATTTTAAATTTTTGTATAAGGATTGAGGTAGGCCAGGTGCCTGTAGGTCACGCCTGTAATCCTAGCTAATCAGGAGTCTGAAATCTGAGGATCACAGTTTAAAGCCAGCCCGGGCAGGAAAGTCCATGAGACTCGTATTTCTAATAAACCACTAGAAAGCCAGAAGTGGTGCGGTGGCTCAAGTGGTAGGGTGCTCGCATTGATCTGCAGAGCACATGGACAGCGCCTAATCCCAGAGTTCAAGCTCCATGAGTGACAAAAAACAAAACAAAAGAAACAAAAAAAGGATTGAGGTAGTAGTCTAAGATCATTCTTTAAATCTCGAGAGAAAATAGTGCCAATACACCCATTTAAGATTCTATTTTTTATTTCGTAAAGTCATAGGATAGTTTTCAAAATCTATTGAACATAAACTGAGAATTTATTTTTGACAAATCTGTTACATTCTTCTATGTGTCTGCTCTTGTAGTAGAACTATGTTGTCTTTACTACTAAACATGGTAAAAAGATTCAAAGCTAGTATGAAGGCTGAAGCTACACCATTTTACAAGATAGTTCTAACTGACCTGTATTCCTTGAATTTACATACGAGTTTATTGAGCAGGTGGACCAATATTCTACAGAGATATCTAGATGTTTGAAAGTGACTCATATTTTTTACCTTGTAAAAACACAAGACCTCAGATATTATGTATAGAAAAATGTCTTCAGAGAATACTTGAAACAACTAAAATTAATTCAAGAATGAGTTACGATTTAGATAACACTGTAACATAACAAAGCTGAATGATAACAACTTGAGCTGTACAACGGAGGAGAGTGAGAGGGGAAACAATGATGTAGCACATAGGAGCTATATGTAATTGCTATTGTGTTTCAAAAAACAGAAAGACTTCAGAGAAGAGAAGGAGAAAAATAACGTTTCCTGAGACAAGTTTCTTTTTAATCCATCTAATAGTTTGTACTAAACGTCAGTGAAAATGGGAAAAGTTAAAATAGAAATTAAAGCATTGTATATACCTGTTACAATGTAAAGAAATTGTAATAGGAATATGATAATTAATTTCCAAAGAAATAAGAGAAAGAATAGTTAAACTCTAAAAGGAAAAATAATGAAGAGACAGAAGAAGCAAAGTAAAACCTTTATCAATAACAAACACAAGAGTTTGGAAGTGGAAAGGCAGTGGAAATATTCTAAATAACAATAAAAATTGCTAATGTGGATAGAATATGGATCACATGTTATCATATATAATTTTGAAAGGGCATACTAGGAATGAAATTATGAAAGTCATGGTTTAAAATACTGTTTGGATTATAACTAGGCAGAATAGCTCAGTGGTATACCATTGGCCTTGCATATGTGAAGCAATGGTGTGATCTCGCAAGCATTACAAAGTACACACAAAGCACACACACACACACACAAAAACCACATAAACACACACACACAAACACACACACACACACACCACATAAACACATTTGGAATATTGATTTTATTATATTAAACGGAGGAAATTATCACAAACAGTAAAAGTATATAAATATATGAAATCATAATATTGCTCGTACTATTTAAAAGTTTAGTAGAAATAAAATAGTCACAATATACTTGGATTTTAATAGATTAAGTAAATCGAAAATTAATAGAAGACATGAGAACCTTTGCAAATAAGTTTTAAATAATAATCTTTTTGAAACAAGTGTCTTTTTATTTTGACAAATGATTGATGTTACTGGTGTTTTAACTCAAGATTTAGAATGTGATAGCGAGGTGCTCTATATAACACTAGCGATGGCTACATCTCTAATCAGTTCACTCTGAATAGTTTTATAATAAGGTCTCATAGTTTCCCAGTCTCTCCCGAATTACAAGCCCTATTTACAATTCCCACCATAGCTAGAAAATGGATGCAACAAATCACCATGCCGAGCTCAAACTTTTTTTTAAATTCAAGAACAAATATTTCCAAAAAGTGATCAGGTAATGAAGACTTTCTTAATAAAGTAAGTGCTTCTTGAAAATACATTAAATATTTGCTACCTGGACAAATATGTTTATAAATATAAGAAAATAAATGTATTTAAATTCACTAACCATATAAAAATTAAGAAAATAATTTCAAATAGCCACATGTTAAATATTTTAAAAGCAAAATATATGTGACTGAATAATTTACATGTGTAGAAATCATGCAAAATTATATTAACTGATCCTACAACTCTGAAAAAAGAATTACCCTAAAGAAACAAAAGGAAACATTTAAGCTCAAAATTTGAAAATTAGAAAATAAAATGAAGTAGGGGCTGGGACAGTAGCTCAGTGGTAGAGCGATGGCCTTCCATGCATGAAGCCCTTGGTTCGATTCCTCAGCACCATATAAGCAAAAAGGAAAAAGCTGGAAGTGGTGCTGTGGTTCAAGTGGTAGAGCACTAGCCTTGAGCTGAAGAGCTGAGGGACGGGGCCCAGGCCCAGAGTTCAGGCTTCACAACCGGACCCCCCACCGCAAAAAAAAGAAAAGAAAATGAAGTGTACTCTTTAGTTGACTTAATTAAGTGGAAAAGCTCTGTGTATCAATTTTATAATAAAAAATGCATGAACAAAGTAAGCAAAAGTACCCATTGATCAATAGCACCAGCAAAAGCATCAGTAGTTCTTGTTTTGAGTGTACAAAAATATCGATGGAAGATATAACAATGTTCCTTCCCTAAGAAATGTATTCATTACCTCATTTATGTAACTTTAACCCCTGTGTACCTTACCATTACAATAAATTTAAATTGAAATTAAAAATAAACCAAAATATATATATACCAATTAAGAATTCTTAGAAGCCATTGGTTAAAATTTTTGTAAAAAACTTCCCTAAATACCCAAGGAATATACTTTGATGATACTATTTAAATACTTCAACCTCAACAGAAAAGCAAAAAGTTTAAAAACTGTTACAAAGTAAAGTAATAAATCAGAATATATTACTATTAATAATAATCATAAGATGAATTTATAGTGGTAGTCAAATATGTAAGAAATGAGGCAATTTGCCATTCATCTGCACTTAATAAGTGAGAAAGAATTTTCTAGGTCTTTTTAAATTATCATAAGTTTAATGAAATTATTCTGTCACATCATATGATAATCAGATAAAGCTGATATTAGAGCAAAGAACAGATTGTATTAAGTTTTTGGATGTTAATGTATATACTTATTTTGGTTGTGGGAAAATGTGGGGATTTCAATTTGGTGTATATTTTTCTTGTAGGCCGGGGTTCCCTTTCCACAAGAACATGCATCCATCTGTCCTTTTAGCCTTCCCATCATCAATGGCATCAGAGTTGCACACCAACTTGTCTAGCTTGCTACCTTGACTGACCTGGATCCACAGTCCTTCCAATCGTAGTCTCTAGATAGTGCAGGTTGGTAGAAATGATCCAATTCACCCAGCTATAGATTGAGAAGTAAGTCCACTAAATTTTTTGTTTGCGTTCTGTTCTCAAGCCTCCAAAATAGTTAAGAGTACACATGCGATCCCCTGTTGCCAAGCAGTAAGAATATTTTAAAGCAACTAGATATATATATGACTTAGTCTTGTGTATGCCTCAGGAAAAGTATAAAAGAGCAGTGAAGCATAGAGGACAGCCAGAATTTTAACTACCTACTCAGAGGCTGAGTAAGCAGAGCTAGCTACTCGGGAGTCTGAGATCTGAAGACCACTGTTCAATCATGAAAATACAAGTGATTATCTCAAAAAAAAAAAAAAACAGAATTGTAGCAGAGGCTGAAGTGGTAGACCACTATCCTTGGGCACAGAAGCTGAGGAATAGTTTCCATGGCACTATCAAGCCTCAAGAATGATGAATGCATGCATGAGCACATGCACATGTGCGTGTGTGTACTCGCACATGCATGCACACATACACAAACGCAAATGAGTATTTCAATGTGAAGTTTTTATTTTTTTATCTTGCTGTACTTTATTTCCCTGTATTAGTTCACAAATTAACAAAATCAGCTAAGGACCTATTTACAGAAAATTCATCATTTCTCTAAAATCTACTCTCTTTTTGGAAGCCTGCTTTTATTTGACCCAAAAGTAAATTATTCAGGAAGTCAATTCATCACTCGCAAGTTTATAGTATTAGATGATTGTTTAGATTCCTCCTAGCAATATGATTTTGTGAAATCCTGCATCAAGTAATATATTTCTTTCACTAGAAGAGAAACCTCTGTCAAACAATTAATAATAGCTTATTTTCCTCCTGGCATTCATCTGTAGTTTTATTTTCTTCATATATTTCATGATCTGTCTGTGTATGACAAAGACTGCCGTGAAAATAAAAACACCCTTCTGAGTGCTTAGCATGTGTATACCATTCATAGATACGGAAATTGCTTTGGAATAAATAATGTTCACCCTATCTTGAGAAAGAAGAATTGGTTTCTTTAGGTAAGAACTTGAGGGAAAGAAACAAAAGGAAAAGTGAGGAACAACTCAACACATAGATTCAAATGAAACAAACAAACCAAGAAAACACAAATTAATTCAGTACTCAAGAACCTGCAGGAAATGAAAGATTTAAAAAAATCAGCTATGACAAGCTTATGAAATTCATGACTACATGGGAGTGCAATGTTGTGAGTATAGTGGCAAAAGCCCAGACTGAACAGAAAGTTCTGTACACAATGCCATGCACCTGTTGTTCTAAATTCCAGGAAGAATTACATCAAGTGGACTGAGACCAAGTTCATACACAAGTAGGAAGCCAGTTTCTAGCTGAAAAATAATCAGGATAACTTAGGTCTGGGGGCATGACAAAGTGGTAAGAACACACATTTAAGGGGACAAAACACTCAATTCAAACTCTAATATGAGGAGTATGAAAGAAAAAAGATATGATTTTAAATAATTAGAACAATTGTAACACTTGAGTATTTGAGTGGAAAAAAATCCATTAGAGAGATAGAATGAACCCACATTCCAATGCTCCTTTAGTGATAATGTTTAGTCGTACGTCAGACAAAACAGAGTTACCTTGCAAATGAGCATGGATGTGCATTTGGGTGATGGAAATACTCTACTTACACAGGTGTAAATTAAATAGATTTTGGGGGTAGATTGTAGTTCTTGAACTAAGAGCCTGGGTGTTGTCCATGAGCTTTTTCTCTCAAGGCTACCACTCTAATACTTGGAGCCACAGTTCCAATTCTGATTTTCTGTTGGTTGTTTGGAGATAAGAGGCTCATGGACTTTCCTGCCCAGGATGGCTTCAAACCAAGATCGTCAGATCTCAGCCTCCTGAGTAATCCTGATTCCAGGCATGAGCCGTCGATGTTTTTAATAATTTAGTAAATTGTATAGTTACAGAAGCTATAAATTATGATTGTAACCTGTGTAATATATGTGTGTATGTATAGATCAATGCATACAGTTAGAAACATATTAAAATATTTTTGCATCTACAGTAGATTTATGAAATCATCCTTCATTAAAAATATAATGGAAACAAAAGTTAATAAGAAACAAAACAAAGGTAATTGTTACACCTTTATTTTGTTGAATGGAATATGAATTATGAGAATCAGTTTGGGAAAACCATCTCTACTTTAACAAAATGGATAATTGCTATTAATTCCAATCCATCTCTTTGCCCATATTGTGCATCCTCAAACATGAGTGTCAAAATCAAACCACACTTTTTGCCTTTGTATTTAACTCACCTGTTATAATTTAGGGGCTAGATGAAGTAATCAAATAAAGATTAAAATAATAGTAAGTGAGGCTATTAGAGCTGAAAAACATTTTAAATATGATAACAAATTAAATTACATATTTCTTACTTTTACTCTGTTGTTATGTCCCTCATTCCCACATTAGGAAAGTACATAGAAGGTTCTCACTAAATTATATGTAATTATTAAAAATGTATTGAAAGAATATGGGCACAGTGTGGTTTTAGCTTATTGCAACCTGTATGGGGTAGTGTGTTTTTGAGGACTTGCAATACGTTGTGATGGAGATGAAGGGAGGGATGTGCTTATTCTGGAAAACTGGCTAGAGGATTGCTCCCAGAAAGATAGTGATGAATTCTTCCAAAAGGACAGTAAAATCACTTTCACAACCATGTTCACTACTGCACTCTTCACTGTAGCCAAGTTATGGAAACAGCCCAGATGCCCTTTGGCGAAGGGATGGTTGGCAAAAGTGTGTCATATATACATACGTGGAATGTACTTATCCATTATGAAGACTGTTACGTTATTTGCAAAGCAATGGATAGATCTAAAAATATGTTAAATAAACGAAGTCAAAGCCAGACACACAAAAGACCCATGTTCTGTCTCATATTTGGAAGCTAGAACTTTATACAATTTTACACAGCAATATTAACCAAATCATGCTATTTGTAGAGGAGTATTTAAAAGATGTAATTTTTTATAAAATTGAACTTTTAATCCACCAAAATAAATACCAGGAAACTATCACTTTGAAGATGTGAGGGGAAGTCAAAGGGAAAGAATAAAAAGAGTTATGGAGGAAGAAAGTGAAGACATGATATTCAATGCAGATAGTATGAAACTAGAAAAAATTAACGTGTGGTGAGGTTTAGAAAGACAGGGAAAAGTTATATAAGGATCCATTATACTTAAAAGCATTATTTATTGAATGTAAATTCCCTTGTACAACTAGTTATGATAATAAAAATATAATTAAAAACAATGGAGCCATCTGATCTTAAACTGTGTTCTCTTAAACCATGAGTCAATATATTAGTTTCCTCCTCAGAAATTTTCTTTGCAGGTATTTTCCTTTTAGTGACAGAAAAATGATCAATGCAATGAATATCAATACATCACTTTGCACATCATAAAGAGACACAATAAAAATCACAGTAAAAATGTTAGAATTAACCACATGATAAAATAACAGGTAGAATATGCCAAATGATCATTGATTGTTTTTCCAAGTACTATACCAATGGTATCTAATTTAATCCTCACAATAATTCCATAAAGTGGAACGACTTACATTTTTATTCCTCAGATTATGATATTGAAGTCTTCAGAGTTGGAATTACTAGTACAACATTGCACACATGGTAAGTGTTAGCCTGAGGTTCATCTCCCACTGTATCAATTAACCTCATTCTATTTTATGACTAAAATACCAGCACTTAGTCTACAAATTCTAGGAAAATTTCCCAGAATTATTGTGTACACTCATAATATTTCATTTTATCTTTGTTAGAAAATAAGGAACTGTAATATGAATACTCAAAGTTCATAATCAGTGCATACCTCCCTGGTGAAAGGAAGTGCTAAAGTATAACATTCTTGACTTCTAGGTCAAAATAGCAGAAATCATATTCTATCCCTTCACTGAACACTGCACTGCCTGGGGACCCTATCTCTGTTTAACACTGTCTTACTGAAAGAATGACCTCCCTAATTCCTGATGGAAACAGACTGCAGGTCTTATGGACCAATCATTTCCACATTGTAGCTCAACTAATTTGTTTACCATTAGAAGTATTTTGATTGCTTTTTATACCCAACATTTTGAGAGAAAGGTACTACTTTAAAATGCTATTAAAGTAAGACATATAAAAATCACCTTTGACCCTAGATAAATATTTTACCTTTCATGTACCCAAAAATGCAGTCTGACTTATCATTAATGAATTAAAGCCTCTCCTACTTGGGAATACAATTGTTTTAAAAAGACATAAAGGGCTGGGAAGGTGGCTCAGTGGTAGAGTGCTTGCCTTGCATGCGTGAAGCCCTGGATTTGATTCCTCAGCACCATATTAAAAAAAAAAAAGAAAAAAGCCGCAAGTGGCGCTGTGGCTCAAGTGGAAGAGCGCTATCCTTGAGCTGAAGAGCTGAAGGACAGTGCCCAGGCCCAGAGTTCAGGCCCCACTACCAGACACCCCCCCCAAAAAAGACATCAATACTACGATATTTGTTCAAAATTTCTTATGATACTGAAGATTCAATTGTAAACTGTTAACACTTGAAAATAACTCTTTTTCTTGGGAGTAGGAAACAAAACACAAGATTAATCCTAATCATTTCCAAAGACATTTATTTATACTACAAATTCACTCTTATAACTACAAAGATTCTAAAAATAACTGAAGCATAGTGTCACAAAGGGCATAATTTAACTTCATCATGTACATTCAAAGGACTGTGCTAATAGAAAACAAAGTTATACTAAAAATTAGCTCACGTAATTCACTTCCATTCTTTTGTTCTATATATTTTAGTTTCATAAAACCTGTCTTTTGATAAAATGATGCATAAAAAGCCTATATACCCACTTACATTTTCAGATTTTAATAATGTTTATTTCAGAAATGTCTTTAGCTGTATAGTCAATGAAATGAAATAACACTAAAGTATTCAAAGGGTTTTCAGAAATTGCAAGACTTGCTCTTGGATGTTATTTATATTGGAAAAGATCTTCAAAAAGCCTTATTTGTTAAAGTTGTGATAGTTACTCCCACAAAAGAATTATTAATGAAGAAACCTTTGTATGTAAAATACAACACACATGCTTTTTTTGTTTATTTGTTTTTGCAATGTATATCTAACAAACATATCCACAATACTGTTTTTCAGTCAATATGATCGGGTATTCAAACCTAAAAAATACGTGATTTATTCTTAGTGTGAATAGACACTATCTTATAAAGAAAGTTATTTTCAACAGAAATCCGGAAAGGGTTTATCCACCTTGAGTTTCACAGGAATAACCAGAGTGTAATACCTCTTTGGTCAAGTCAGTCAAACTCACTCCATGAGTATATCTTAAAAGTATAGCCAATTTAAGAGGTCAAATACATATTTTGTACTGACAGTCATCTTACAGCAATAACTTACTACTTAAATATATGTGTATCTTCTTGCCTAACATATACAAAGAGCTGAAAGTGATCTCTTTTATATAACTTAATGTTGTAAATGCTTTAATTATGATGATGTTATTATTTGACGAATAAAATGTACAGAAGGGTGGTTCCACTGAAATGACAGTACGGAACACTGATAAATAACAACATTGCAACACAGTTCTTTTCAGCCTCTCTCTGTCCTCATTGGCAAGCAACATTGCAACCGCACACACACACACACACACACACACACACACACACACATACACACATATTTGTGTACATGTACACACACATTTACAGGCAAGGCAAATTCAGGGTTTATTGTACAATAAAGTTCAAATAAAATATTAGTGATAAGGCTAAGGATAATGGGTGTAGAGGAGCACCTAGAAACGGGAGTTAATGGTCTAGGAAATTTGTTTAACAGGATCCTAACAGAGAACTTCCAAAACATGCAAAAAGACAGGCCTATTCAGATACAAGAAGCTTTTAGAATTCCAAATAGACCAGAAAAGAATAGGACATCCTACTGTCACATTATAATCCACACAGGATCAACTCAGACCAAGAAAAGATCCTTAAAGCTGTGAAGGAGACAAGATTAATCACTTATAAAGGAAAACCAATTAAAATCACCTCAGATTTCTCAGCAGAGACAAGCAAAGCAAGAAGAGCCTGGAATGATGTATCCCATGCCCTAAAAACAAACAACTATCAACCAAGAATACTGTACCCAGCTAAACTCTCCTTCATAACTGAAGGACAAATAAAAACCTTCCATAGGAAAGAAAAATTGAAACAATACCTCCCACCAAACTAGCCCTGCAAAAAATTCTTAAAGATGTCCTACACATAGAAAACCACAAGACCACAATAAAGGCCAAGAAACTGCACCCAAACTGAGAATCCAAGAACCATAGAAAGAACCCAATTTTTGCAGCCCCGGAGAAGGTGGATAACATGGCAGGAAGTCCCAAATACCTCTCAGTCCTTTTTATCAACATTAACGGACTTAACTCTCCAATTAAGCGAAATAGACTGTCTAGTTGGATTAAAAAAAAAGTTCCTTCTATCTGCTGTCTTCAGGAGTCACAACTTGCCCATAAAAACAAACACATTTTCAATGTTAAAGGCTGGAACAAAATCCACCAAGCAAATGGCCCCCATAAACAGGCAGGAGTTGCAATCCTAATATCAGATAAAGTAGACTTCAAATTAAAATTTGTGACAAGAGATAAAGAAGGTCGCTACATACTAATTAAGGGTTCTCTCCTGCAGGAGGATATTACAATTCTAAATATCTATTCTCCAAAAAATGTAGCACCCAAATTTATCCAACGAACACTACTTTCCCTCAAATCCCACATAGATCCAAAGACATTAATAGTTGGAGATTTTAAAACACCACTCTCCCCACTAGATAGATCAACTCGGCAAAAACTAAACAGAGAAACCACAGATCTAAACAGCTGCAGAGATCAACAAGATTTAACAGACATCTACCGAATATTTCACCCAGCAGCATCAGAATACACGTTTTTCTCAGCAGCACAAGGAACATTGTCTAAAATAGACCACATTTTAGGCAACAAAGCAAACTTGTCTAAATTCAGAAACAGTGAAGTTATACCTTGCATTCTCTCTGACCACAAGGGAATAAAACTAGAACTCAACACCAAAAGCCACCAAAGGAAGGCCGGTAGCACATGGAGGCTGAACAACACACTGCTGAATCATGAGTGGGTCATGGAAGAGATTAGAAAGGAAATTCAAATGTTCATGCTATTCAACAAAACTGAGAACACAAATTACCAGCTCCTTTGGGACACAGCAAAGGCAGTACTCAGAGGCAAATTTATAGCTCTGAACTCCCACATCAACGAATTGGGGAGATCTGAAACCAACAATTTAATGACATATATAAACCTCCTTGAAAAGAGCAGCAAGATAAACCGCAATCCAGTAGATGGAAAGAAATAATTAAAATTAAATCAGAATTAAATAAATGAGAATCCAAAAAAATCTATAGAAAGAATCAACCAAACAAAGAGTTGGTTCTTCGAAAAAATTAACAAAATTGACAGACCCTTAGCAAATCTTATCAGAAAAAGAAGAGAACACACCCAAATTAATAAACTCAGAGATGAGAATGGAAACAACACCACAAAACAACCAAGATTCAGAACATTATAAGGGAATACTTCTCAAAACTTTATGCTAATAAGTTTGAGAACTTGACAGAAATGGACCTTTTCCTAGCAAATATTGACATTCCAAAACTAAACCAAGATGAGTTAAACCATCTTAACAGACCCATGTCAAGCATTGAAATAGAAACAGCAATAAGAGAACTCCCAGGTAAGAAAAGTCCAGGACCAGATGGTTTTACAGCGGAATTCTACAAGGCCTTCAAAGCAGAGCTCACACCAATACTCCTCCAACTCTTCAATGAAATTGAAAGAAAAAGTTCACTACCGAACACATTCTATGCAGCCATCATAATCCTCATCCCAAAACCAGGCAGGGACTCATCAAAGAAAGAAAACTATAGACCCATTTCTTTGATGAACATTGAGGCAAAACTTCTAAACACAATTTTGGCCAATCGACTTCAACAATTCATCCAAAAAATCATACACCAATATCATACAGGATTCATTTCAGGAATGCAAAGCTGGTTCAATATACGCAAATCAATTAATATAATTCATCACATCAACAGGAGCAAGGATAAGAACCACATAGTTATCTCAATAGATGCATCAAAAGCATTCAACAAGATTCAACACCCCTTTATGATGAAGGTTTTGGAAAAATTAGGAATCCATGGAACATTCCTCAATACAATAAAGGATATATATGACAAACCTACAGCCAGCATTATACTTAATGGTGAAAAACTAAAGACATTTCCTCTTAACTCAGGAACAAGACAAGGATGTCCACTCTCTCCATGTCTCTTCAATCTAGTATTAGAATGCCTAGCTACAGCAATAAGACAAGATCCAAACATAAAGGGGATCCACATAGGGAAAGAAGAAATAAAACTCTCCTTCTTTGCAGATGACATGATCTTGTATTTAATGAATCCCATAGACTCCACTCCCAAATTACTCAAGCTGATTCAAAACTTTGGCAAAGTAGGCTGGTATAAAATTAAGCCCCCAAAATCAATGGCTTTTCTGTATGCCAACAATGAGAAAAGTGTGGCTGAAATTAGGAAAGTAACTCCATTTGTAATATCCCCACAAAAATTAAAATACCTAGGAATTAACTTAACAAAATGAGTGAAGGACCTTTACGATGAAAACTTTAAAATCTTGAAAAAGGAAATCAAAACAATACTTAGAAAATGGCAAAACATTTCATGTAACTGGATTGGAAAGATTAACATCGTGAAAATGGCAGTACTTCCCAAGGCTATCTACAAATTCAATGTGATACCTGTCAAAATTCCAACCTTGTTCTTCAAGGAAATAGAAGAGGCATTCTAAAAATTCATATGGAACAATAAAAGACCCCTAATAGCAAAAACGATCCTCAATGGAAAGAACACTACTGGAGGAATATCAATACCAAATTTCAAACTCTACTATTAAGCCATAGTAATCAAAACAGCTTGGTACTGGCATAAGAACAGACCTCAGTACCAATGGAATAGAATTGAAAACCCAGAAATGAACCTACAGACCTATAGCCATCTAATATTTGATAAGGGAGCTAAAAAAATAGAATGGAAGAAAGATAACCTCGTCAGTAAATGGTGCTGGCAAAATTGGTTAACTACTTGTAGAAAACTAAAGCTAGATCCTTATATATCACCCGGCACAAGAATCAATTCCAAATGGATCAAAGACCTCGGAGTCAAACCAGACACTCTGAAAACATTACAGGATGGAATAGGAGAAACCTTAGGTCTCCTTGCTCAGGCCGAAATTTTCTTTATAGAGACCAGGAAACACAACAAATCACAGAAAGGTTGGACAAATGGGATTGCATGGAGTTTCAGAGCTTCTGCATGGCAAAGGACTTAGCTAGCAAGATCAATAGAAAGCCCACAGATTGGGAGAAGATCTTCACTAGCCATACAACGTACAAGGGTCTCATATCTAAAATATACTTGGAACTTAAAGAATTAAATCCCCCTACAACAAATCCTCAAGGAAACAACTGCCCAATAAATAAGTTGGCTAAAGACATAAAGAGAAACTTCTCTGAAGAAGAAAGAATGATGGCCAATAGACACATGAAGAAATGCTCAATCTCCCCAGCCATAAAAGAAATGCAAATCAAAACAACATTGAGATACCAGCTCACCCCAGTTAGAATGGCAAAAATCAAGAACTCTAACAACAACAGATGCTGGAGGGGATGTGGACAGAAGGGAACCTTACTTCATTGTTGGTGGGAATGTAAACTTGTTCAACCACGTTGGACAGCAGTATGGAGGTTCCTCAAAAGACTTCACATAGAGCTCCCCTATGACTGAGCAATCCCACTTTTGGGTATTTACCCAAATGTTTACAAACAAGACCACACTAAAGCTACCAGCACAACTATGTTTATTGCAGCATTATTTACCAAAGCTAAGATATGGAACCAACCCAGATGCCCCTCAGTAGATGAATGGATCAAGAAAAAGTTGTATATGTACACAATGGAATTCTATGCCTCCATCAGAAAGAATGACATTGCCCCATTTGTTAGGAAATGGAAAGGCTTGGAAAAAATTATATTAAGTGAAGTAAGCCAAGCCCAAAGAAACATAGGTCCCATGGTTTCCCTTATTTGCAATATCTAGTATATGTATGAGTCAAGCAGAAAAGGTCAGATAATGTGATGTTAGGAAAATGAACCCTTAGATATGTATTTTAATGTTTTTTTTCTTTCATGCATTTGTTTCTAACGCATTTATAAGATTATTTCTTTGTTGCTTTGTATCTCCCTCCCCCACAGTATAACCCCTGCTTTCACTATATTTGATGTTGGTACAATTTGTAGAGGACAGGGGGAAAAACTAGTCGTTTAAGGATACAGTTGGACCTGTTGCAACAATGAGAAGTACATGTTGTCATGTCGAAAACGAACTTTACAACTTTGGTGCAGAGGGGGGGGGGTGAGGGGGGGGAAGGGAGGACTGGGGGTGGGAAGATTGGGTGGGGGGGCGGAGGGAGGCTGGGAAGGGAGGTGAAGGGCAAAGAAAGGAGGAATCTGCAATGCTTGATAAGAAATATACTCATTATCTTGCCCATGTAATTGTAAGCCCTCTGTACAGTATGTTCACAAAAGAAACAAAAAAAATAAATAATAGAAAAGAAAAGAAAAGAACCTAAGGTATATGAGGACCAAATTATTATGATATTTCACTAGGTATCCTATGTGAAAGCAAAACAAAATGCACCAGAAGGAATCTCAGAACATCTGAATATAATACAGGCCTATTTGTCCTCCCTAACTGTCATACATGTATATGTTAATTCTAAGGAGACTTAAGTTCTAATAGCATTCGAAGTACTGGAAGACACTCATGTTTTACCGAAACAAATTATGTCCATACAGGTAGACCCATTGCAACAGTGAAATGTACAAGTCGTTATGTCGAAAACGAACTTTACAACTTTCGTGGAGGGGGTGGGGAAGAGAGGGGAGAAGGGAAGGTGGGGAGGATTGGGTGGGGAGGATGGAAAGGGAAACAACGGAGGAGGCTACAATGCTTGATAAGAAATGTTCTCACTATCTTGCCCATGTAATTGTAACTCCTCTGTACAGTATTTTCACAATAAAAAAAAACATGTCCAAAAAATATTAGTGATTAGGAAAAATGATAATTTGCCTTATTACAAAATAATACATAATCCACTCACCACGGTGGTTACATTTTCCCTGTCTCTCCACATGTGACCATTTAATTTATTTTTAGTTCATTCATTCATTCATTCATTCATTCATTCATTAGTTTGGTGCTAATACTAGAGCTTGAACTCAGGGCCTGGCTCTGTCTCAGAATTTGTTGTTTATTTTGTTTTAGTTTTCTCAAGGCTAGCATTTTACCGCTTGTAAGAGCTCCATTTCTAGCTTTTGCTGGTTACTTTCAAACCATAATCTAATGGACTATTTTTCTTGGTCTGGTTTCAAACCACAATCATCAGATTTTGTCTTTCTGATTAGCTAGGAATAAAGACATGAGCCACCAGTGTGGCTCCTACTTTTTCCTATACTTATCTATTGCACATACTTAGATAGCAATTTAATATTGAGAGTATAGAAGCAAGATGTACAGTGATTATATTGTTCTGTCAGAAATTCAAGTTAGTAATGTAAATTTCTTCTTAAGACCATACACAAAAAATACTTAAGAAGAAATCTGATGATTTGTGTGTGTGTGTGTGTGTGTGTGTGTGTGTGCTGTTGCAATATGTTCCACATATAAGCACTGTGCAGGTGTGTCCAGCCATTCACAGTTATTGGATAAATATCTGCCTTGAGTTAACAACTCATGGACAATGTCTAAGTGTCCACTCTAGGCTTCCCGATGAAGAGGATTATACTTATCCTCATACCTAGTATTCATATGAGTGGCCTTTTTGGAAAGTAGTGTCTGCACTGTAGTAAGCTGCAAGGCAAGCACTCTACACTGAGCCACCTTCCCAGCCCAAGGATTAAGATTCTTATCTGTAATTAAGTCAAAGCTATGTCTCTTTATGTAGGCGACTAACAATGTATTTACTAATTTCAAGTAAATACATAAATTCTATTTCATCATTTTTTAAAAATAAAAAAAGCTTGTTTGCTCTGTAAATTGAGTAGAAGCATGGATTTTGTGGCTAGCTAGGTCATTGCACATCTGGATCTCTTTTCCTCTCTCTGTTTTATGGTTCTCATAGACAATATGATTGCTCCATAATTATCCTAATTTATTTTGCTTTTATATTTTTGGTTGCATCATTTCACTTTCTGCTCTGCCATTTCCCAAAACAGCACCACATGAACAGAAAAATCCAGAAGTGGTGCTGTGGCTCAAGTGGTAGAGTGCTTGCCTTGATTTGAAGAGCTCAAGCACACTGCCCAGGCCCAGAGTTCAGGCCCCACAACTAATTAAAAAAAAAAAGAATCTCAATATTTGATAATTCTACTAACAGATCTGACTGAAATCAGTTGAATCATACTTTTCCTGTAAAATGAAGTAATAGATCCAGGCTAGGAAAGCAGCTAGAGAAGGCAGGCAGATTGTATCTGTAAAAAAACTTTGTGGAAAATGGAATCGAGGATTACTTACTGGTGATTCACTGGCACTTGAAGCATGATTCTGAATTATTGCTTGCTGATTCTGAACTATTGCTTTGATCATTATATTCTCCAAGAAGAAAAAGTGAAATTTAATTGATAGCAAAGGACTACTAATACATTTTGACTTCTCATTAAGCATCTTCAATCATCAAAATCACCTGAAGACAATAGATAGGCCTATTTTTAGATGAAAACAAGTGTCTTAAAAAAAAAAAAGAATTTAGGTAGTCATACAAAGGACTTCTATTTTACTAATGCATTATACATTTTTTCTAATGTTGGATACCAACATTAGAAAGCTACTAGAAAGCTCTTAAATCCCATATGTTGAAGTGAGTTCTCTTACACTTTAACATGGTATTTCCCAAATCATTTACATAGAAGGCATTGTTTCCTATTTTCTCATTCCTAGAATAAGCTGCACATGAAGACACCACTGGTCCATATTTTCAGTCTTTACCTTTGAATACTGAGGAAAGTCTTTCCTCTGCTCCCTATAATTCACTACTCTCCAGTTAGAATAATTTAGAATAGTAAAAATGGAAAAAGAGAAAATAAATCATGGTGAAAAAACATATGCAGAACATTCACCAGTTTTTTCCGACCAGTTCAACCAATGTGAACTATTGGGGAAATACATGGACACCTCATTCCCACTGGTACTCAAAATCTCTGGTTAGGCAATTCTGACGAAGACAAGGAACAAGATGAAAAAATGAGGAATGGTATCAATTGCAAGAAAAAAATGGAGTAGGATCCAAGCAAATTTCTTCTTTGGGATACCAAAATTTATCGGCTTACTGTGGTGTGAACACTACTTTCCAAAAAGGCCGCCCAGATGAATACTAGGGATGAGGATGAGTATACCCCTCTTCATCGCGAAGCCAAGAGTGGACACTTAGACATTGTCCGTGAGTTGGTAGCTCAAGGCAGATATTCATGCAATAACTCTGAATGGCTGGACACCCCTGCACAGTACTTATATGTGGAATAATACCAGAATGGCTTCTTTATTACTTCATCATGATGCAGATACCAATCCCCAAACTAAAGGCCTCTTGACCTCCTTGCATCTTGCTGCTGGGAATAGAAATAGCAAAGATACTCTGTATCTCCTTCTGTTGAACCACTATATCAAACCAGGTCTGAAGAACAACTTTGAAGAAACTGCATTTGATATTGCCAAAAGATAAGTATGTATCACTACCTCTTTGAAGTTGTCGAAGGCTGTACAAATTGTTCTCCTAAGTCGTAATGGTTTGGTTAAGTTTCTTAAATTTCAAAAATGCCAGTCCATCTTTTGTGTCCCTACAAATTTTTTTCACAATACAAAACAACAGCAATATCTTACTATAAAAATTTATGTATTCCATGGTATTCTTCCAAGGGAATTGCATGACTTTGATATCAAAATGTATTCAAGAGTTGTTTGTATACATCTGTAATGATTTCTGCAGAGTTTGTGATTTTTTAAATCAGAAATATTTTTAACTTTTCTGTTGAAATGAATAGTATAGAAACTAAAGATGTTCCGGGTGCTTTTCTGAAAAAAGTATATCTATGTTTGTGTAATGTCCATAATCTATATCATTCTCTCCTAGATATATTACTTTGAATTCTACATTGTAATATAATGTATAGACTCATTAATAAATGTGACCTTGCAGATTGCATTCCATATAGAAGAATTTTAAGACTCCTTTTTTTGTAGTTTCTTATATTATTTTATTTCTTTGTGATAAAATGGCAATATTATCTAATTTCAAGTTTTGTAAAGGTTATGCTATGTAAAGGCCTTTCTAAGGAGAAAATTTAATACACTGATGTCAAACTAACCTTTAATTCTATGAATTACATGTATTGTTACACTTGTATTTTTGTAATCAACTTTTTAATAACTGTTTTTCATTTCTTGCATCAGAAGAATGAAAAATATGGAATACTTCACAAATTTTCATATCCTCCTTGTGCAAGTGCCATGTTAATCTCTGTATTGTTGTAATTTGGGTAGACCTGCTGCTGAAGCATGTATTATCCTCTAAATTTAAGTACGTAATGATACAATCTTTATACAGACATATATCCATGGTTGCCTATTTGTACCAAGGAACCCTTATTGTTCCTAAAAATGCTATTGATCTTATTTCTCTAAATTTCTGTGTACAGTGGAAAAAACTTATATAGTTTGGTCGATTGCTCACATTTACAATTTTTTGGTCAATGACTATATTGCCATTTTCATTTTAAATTTGATCATACTTTGAAGCCTTTACAGCTAAGTCCAAAGGTGGTGGCTTTTCAAGTACTTATTTATCAACTGAGTTAGCTTTGTGGAGCTAATGGATTCAAAGTAAGCCTTACTTAAGAGCTACTTCTAACTTTCTGCAGGTTAAAATTTCCCAAATGAGGTCTTCCTGGGACAAATGTCTACCTGAACTGTGAAGACTCAGGGTCTATGTTGAGGGGGCAGAATGATGCAGACTCCAGCCTCGGGATTATCTGAGGACTGTGTTTGGGATTAGGAAAACTCTTGGAACGCCAGGCTACAGAGGGAAAATGTTCCCTCTCCCTATCTCAAAACATGTCACAGACTCCTGGGAGCTGAGGAAGTGGCTCTTCTGCTTGCTTAAGCATAGATGAACAGCTGGTCAAGTATTTCGCTGAGATTGGAGAAGTGGTTTGAGCTTGCTCTAAAATAGTTTAGATAATAATATACCTAGACATTCTCTCATAGGTTAAGTAAAAATGTATCTGTGGAAAATTTTTGTGTGAATGTTTTCTGACCAAATCTTGGCAAATATTATGCTTGCTAGTCTTTAAATACCCACTAACAATAAAGCACAGCATGCAGTGGCAATTGCTGTTTGCACACTGCATCCCCTGTGTCCTGGTGATTTTGTGACCCTTACCCAGGGACCGCAATGCACTAGACGTTGACCCTGAACCCTTACCTTTCTTCCATGTAGGAACAGACCAACCAGAATATCTTACCCTGACAGCATGGATTGTCTTACTGGAACAAAAATAATCTTAGTTACAAGGGATCGTAGAGAGATGAACAGTTCAGACAGAATTGTTCAGAATGGAAGGTATTTTATCAAAACATAATTGTTTATTATACGTATCATTTCAAAAGTAGCTAAAGCCAAGAAAGTGAAAAAAATGTTCATATGCATGATTACCTACTGTCCTGACCTGTCTATCATCCAACCAAGCAGGAACTTACACTACTGACATTCTATCACCAAATATTGCAATAGCTCCTGGAGAAGTCCATATGTTTCTCCTCGATATTAGGCCTTAAATTTGTAATGTTTTAATCAAAGTGTTTCCTCTTGCCTCCAGGCTGCATATCTACAAATGGTAAAGCTTTAAGTCTAACTCTACCAAAAACTGAGGTACAGATAATGGATTAATGCTTTAAAACAGAGTTGCCTTTGATTCCCTAAACACAACACAACAATGCAAAACAATTTTTATATTATATGTACTTATATATTTTATATTTATATGTGCTGATTTTAAACTTCATACAGTGATCTTACTAGAATTGATAATTTGACAAAAATATTGACATTTATTCCCATAAATAGATTGGATATAAATAATTAGGTTTAGAATATATATTAGAATATAAAAAGTATCAATGCAATATCTTCAGTATAAACTTGTGATACCTTCTAAGTGTTCGTGGTCTTCTGAATACACATGGTAAAATAACAGTATTGTTTTCTGCTAATCTATAAGGGATTTTATTCTGATGTTCTGTTTATTGTTTTAACTTGCTGGTCCCAAAGTGTTTTTCTCCATATTTCTGAAGCATTCTTACTGATTATACCCAAATTTTGCTGATATGATGTCTAAAAGTTATTATTCTTCTGCAGGACCCACGGGTCCTAGGATAACAGGTCCCAGTTATCTGCATCATCAGATAACAAGGGCATGACTTCTCACATAGGCCCATGCAACATGCCAACAGAAAATAATTAAAGACTCATCTCAATTTCTCATTTCCTATAATATTTCAGGGCCCCAATTGCTTACAAGAATTAGCAGTAATCAATTGTGAAATGCAAGGCAACTTAGAATGAAAGATGAGATCACAAAATCTGAGAGAAAGTACTGTAATTCAAACTTTCAATTTACAGATGACCAGCCCATATGAGTGAACAAAATCACAAATTAACAAGGTTATTTTTAATACCTTTCTCCTAATGATGAATAAAAGATTTCAGTGCAGCCAAAAAAATAGTTTCTGGAATGATAGATCATAATTGGTCAACCAAGACTAGGAAAACTTGATTTAGAGGTCAAATATAATTTAGAAAAACATTAATTGAGAAGACCCTTAGTGCTTCAAAACACTGGTACTTCAGTAAAACTTGGTTCTGTAGTATAAAAATGTCATTCTCAAACCAATGTAACCTACATTTAATCTCCTGAAAGTATATTCCTTTTCAAATAAACTTTTAAAAATCATATTCACCAAAATAACACTTGACAAGTAGATGATAGTGACATTACAAGGTTTTCAAGTGTAGGGAGCAAGTTACAATAGAGTTGATTTACGTACCCAGCACTAATACCAAACAAGTTCAACCATTCATTAAAGTGCAGAAATACTACCCCCCACCATTTGTGTTGTTCAGTTGGTGCCTTCCAGAAATGTGTTATATAGATCAGCCTCCCATAATTCAAACCCAAATATTAGCTAATAAAGTAAATTTCATCACATAAGGTACATTTTAAAGTCACTAATAGTTGCCTTATCATGTGTTGCCTTATCATATATTTTCCCTATCTGTGTAACATAGTAAGAAATATGACTTTAAGTCTTGAATATGGGTACTGATGAGAGATTTGGCAAACATAAAATCTGTCTTCTATTTCTATCATATTCCTCTAAGTAGTAAATTTTAGTTTTCTTCTTTTTCCAATACTTATAGGTAGTAGAAAAAATTATCCTATGTAAAGTAAAATAATCACATACCATTGTACAAAGCCATTTATAAAAACTGGTAGGAATAAATTCTAGGCCATTTTTAAACATTCCTTTTGACTAAAGATTAATCTTCCAAATGAAGGAGAATAAAATCATGTCTAAGTGCTTCACATCTCCAGTCTTGCAAATTGTTATTGCAGATGAATGAATTATGGAAATATAAGCTGACATCAGTTGCCTATATATTCTCCATGCTGGCTGATACTCAGAATTTGCACAGCACAGGAAAACAGGTGCAATGACTGGCTTCTCACATCAGGGTGAATTTTTGGTATTGCTGGGCTTTGAACTCAGGGCCTAGGAGGCCCAACTGCCCAATCGGTCCACGTGATCACACCAGACTTTGAGCCACTAAGGAGATGGGCTTTTCCCAGGAACTGAGATCGAGCCACAGGGAGGCCAAAATAGTGCTCAATGCATCATTTAAACATGGGATGTATATTCACATCCGTGTGGGGACTGCATCGTGCATTGAGTGTACTTATTGTGTTTATTTTGTATGCTATTCATGGATTATTGTGTATTTTCTCATGTATATAATGACAGGTATAACTGCGATGACATGGATAACGACTTATTCCCATGACCACAGGGTGGCCCATGCATTCTCCATCCTAGCTGAGACCCAAGACTTGCACAGGAAAGGAAAACATATGCAACCATTGGCGTCTTACATCAAGATGAATCTTTTGGCAGGGCTGGGATCTGAACTCGGGACCTAGCAGGCCCAATTGGTGAATGGGTCCATATGAGCACAACAGCCTGTGAGCGACAAAGGAGCTAGGCATTTCCAGTACCTGAATTTGAGCCCCCCTGGGGGGAGAGTGGGGAGCACAATAGTCATCCATTCATAAGTAGAAGGTAGAATGCAAATAAGTACATATTTGTATAGGATTGATGGTGACTTGTGATGGAATCCAATCTGTGTGTACCTATATTTGGGTATTTTCTGATGCATTCATTTCATGTCTGTGATGATTATTGTCATGCCTCATTAACTCTTCTTTACAAATAATCTATACCCCATGAGTCTTGCGTATCATTTCCTACTCGCATCATGCACAAACTACTCATTCAAGGATGAGATCGATCGCATGCCATGACTCTTCCTAGGTCCAGAAACAAGTATCTCAGGATCTCCCACCATTCCCTCCTCCTAGGGGGACTGAATTCAAGCCTCAGTCCTGGAAAAGTTACTCCTTATATACATATTAACGATAGGATTTATACTTCCGTTCAGATGTTCAGTCCATATTGTGTTTGGTGCGTTTATTCATTTTATTTCTTGTTTTATTAATTTATTTACTACTTATTTTATTGACTCTGATGACACTTATACCAATTATTACATTGTTTACATCCTATCACATAGAATCTAGATTTTAGATGTATGTGTTCTCCATCATGCCTGGCAGTGCTAGGATCTGATCTCAGGGCCTAACAGGCCCAGTTCATGAATGGGTGAGTTTGAGGATGGGATCCCCTAGCCAATGAAGCTGTTAAGTGGTTCCCACGCGCTGAGATTTGGCCAAAACAGCGATACATGGATAGGCAGACGGTGATATACAAAGAAATATATATTGTTAAAGAGTGCCAGAGCCATCTATCTATGATTGAATGACACCTACTATGTTCCTACCAACTCTTAGGTATTTATTATACCACCATTGAAGGAATATTGTTCTTTTAATGCTTAATAAATTATACATTAAGATCAATCAGCATTCTAAGACTATTGCATCCAATTTTAGACTAGACGGATGCATGAACTACTCTTTCAATGGATATTCCCATGCATAGGAATGAGTCTCTTGTGTTCTCCTGCCATTGGTGTCAGGACTGGGATTTGAACCCAGGGCCTATGTTCACAGGTTGTCCTATGGATTCACTGATAGCCCACAAGCCATCAACAATGGCAAGTCATATCTACTTTGCAGCCATGTCATTCAAACCCAGGATGGTCACTGTGCAAAGAAAAAAATAATAAAACCCCAGCCCCCTGAAGGTTGCCACTTTTTCTGCTTTCCAGTTTTTTTTTCTAGAAAGTCCCCTGGGCCTAGGATCTTAGGTTCAGCTATGGTTCTGGAGGCTGCACCCAAGCCGAGAGAGATAAGCTGAGGCAGAGTTTCCATGACCTGAGGTCAAGCCCCATGGTTGGCCAAAAGAAAAAAAAGAAAAAGAATAAAGAAAATATAATTATTTAACTAAATTAAAAAAATAAAGCTACCTAGTTTGGAATTTCTGCTAGTTTTCTTTCCTAGCCTGGGATTTGAACTCAGGGTCTTGGTAAATCTGTAGCAATGTGAGGGAAGATTTGCTACTACTTGAGTTCAAACCTTGTGCCAACCAAAAATGAAAACTAAGTCACTGACCTAAGCAGGGGGAGGTAGTTGTGGAGATGGGAGGGAAGGTATGGTAGGGGGAAAACAAAGGAGGAGGTAACAATGCTCAATATGAAATTTACTCATTACCTTGCTCCTGTAAAATATTTTTACAATAAAAAACGAACAAAGACAAACAATGTAGTTCTCAGAGAAGCGTTTTGGAGGAAAAGGAAGGATCTCTGAATAGCTGTACAAAATTCTACACTTTTTAAAATGTTCAGTATGGAACTGAATAAACATAACTGCTTCCATTAAAAAATTAAGTCACTGTCTTGGAACTGGGACCAGTATTTCTGCCATTGCTAGGATTTGAGCTCACCGTCCAGGTAAGAATTTTGCATCATGGGTGAAGGCGAAGCTCACTGTCCATGAGGAAAGAAATTCAGGCTAGAGTTCCCAGGGCCTGAATGAAGGCCCTAAAATGGAAAAATATCTCTATACATGTGTAATATATGATATATATACTTACATATGTATGTTAATTTCATATTATGATTCAGGTGGATCAGTGGTAGAGCACTTGCCTTGCATGCCTGAGTCCCTGGGTTTGATTCCTCAGCACCACATAAGCAAAAAGAAAAAATCCGGAAGTGGCGCTGTGGCTCAAGTGGTAGAGTGCTAGCCTTGAGTTGAAGAGCTGAGGAACAGCACCCAGGCCCAGAGTTCAAGCCACACAACCGGACCCCCACAGAAAAAGAATGATTTTGTATTTTATTTTTCTTTGATTTATTTATTGATTGATTACTGTATTTAGTATTTTTATACACATAATATTTATTACATTTTGCACATCTATTATAAAATTATACCCAATAATTTAGGACATTGACTCATTCTCATTAATATTTTATTAAGTGTTGAAACATAATACATAATTAAATGGAAGCATTTGTCACAGTCTTCACATGATTAGAGTCTCTCACAAGTATGAGCTTTGTCTTATTTATCCTTGGAAACTTCCTATCGGGTTTTCTTTAGATGATTTATACTCAGAAGCCTTTTCTTGAGGATAGGCAAGTAAGGTATAAAATTGTGAGGGTGGGGCTAGAAATGTGGTTTAGTGGTAAAATGCTTGCTCAGCATGCATGAATGCCAGGGTTTGAATCCTCAGTGCCACATACTCAGAAAAAGCCAGAAGCTATGTAGTAGCTCAAGTGGCTAGCCTTGAGAAAAAGAAGCTCAGAGAGAGTACCCAGGCCCTAAAATCAAGCCCAGGACTGTCTAAAACCATAGGCCAGATGCCAGTGGCTCATAAGTGGAACCATAGCTTCTCGGGAGGCTGAGAGCTGAAGACCACAGTCCAAAGGAAAGCCTGTTAGTTTCTTATCTCCAGTGAACCACCAAAAGAACCCATCTGGCATTTTGGATTAAGTGCTAGAGTATTCACCTTGAGCTGAAGGGCTCAGGGTCAGTGCCCAGGCTAGAGTTCGAGACACACAACTGGAAAAAGAGTGAGGGTTAATTAAAATACTTTTCCTATTTGCTAATTACGAGAACATTCTATGGAAGATGAACACTGATGTACACCAGAATTGGACTCAGAGCTCAAGGTTCAAGTGTAGCACATACATATGCCCATCTTCTCAGACTGTAGCATTGTAATATTGTGTCCTACAGGGTTCTTAAAGGTCCAAGGTTAAAAGGCTTAATATGCTCCACAAGCCCTTTGTGATAAGCAGTTGACTTGTATTGTCAATGTCATTACAGTTCTGAACCTAGCAGAGCACAAGTAGCTCATGCCCATCACCCTAGCTCAGGAGGCTGAGGTCTCAGGATCACAGGGTGAAGCCAGCCACGGCAGGAAATCTATGACAAAATGACTTGCACTTCTGAAAGGTCAGATATTCAAGAGCTTCGTGTGTCTCCCTTGGTGATGAGAATTTACTTGCACATTAAATGTTCTTATAGTACTCGAGCTATAGAAGAAGGAAAGAAACATTATTGACCTATCCTGGATTCAGAGCCCTAGCTCTGTTAGCAGGAAGAACTCCAGTGTAACTCTGTTATTGAAGGACAGAAAACAGTTTCAAAATCCAGGCTAGGTGCAGAGACCAGGCCTACAGGATTAGGAGGCAGAACGTACACACCCAGCAGGGAAGTGAGCTGCAAAACCACTTCATTTATTCCAGGCACAACCAGCAATGGGGAAAACCTGTAACATTTGTTAAAGTTACACCAGGGTCAGGCTTTACTCGGCCTCTTCAAACAATAACTAATTAACCTTCCTCTCTCATGTGAAGGGAGACTCAGGCTACCTTTAGGTTACCAATAGAGAGCCAGTTTAGTGGGGGAGAGGGGAGGAACAGAGTAGAAAAACCCTGCTCTCTGGTCTTAGGGAGTGGGTTTTTACTCTCCATCTATCAGATTTGAAGACCCTTCTACCTCTGCCAGTCCATTCTCCTTCCTTCATTCTCCACATAATTAATGCAAATCCCCAGACTAACTAGAGGCAGTACTGTTCCTATTTTGTCTCCAAGCACATTATTTAGAACCTAGCTCTGCCACCTTGACTCTGGGGCCCTTGGTTGCCTGAGAAGTGGGAAAGAGACAGTCTTCCTGCTCTGTGGTTATGTGAAGGCACACTGCAAAAGGTCTCCTAACTGGGAAGTGTTCCCTTCTTTCCTCCTGACGTCCAAAGATTAAACTATCTTTCTTTCTTTCTTTCTTTCTTTCTTTCTTTCTTTCTTTCTTTCTTTCTTTCTTTCTTTCTTTCTTTCTTTCTTTCTTTCTTTCTTTCTTTCTTTCTTTCTTTCTTTCTTTCTTTTTCTCTTTCTTTCTTTCTTTCTTTCTTTCTTTCTTTCTTTCTTTCTTTCTTTCTTTCTTTCTTTCTTTCTTTCTTTCTTTCTTTCTTTCTTTCTTTCTTTCTTTCTTTCTTTCTTTCTTCCTATCAATCTACCTACCTACCTAGGTATCTCTTTGCCAGGTCTTGGGTTGAACTTAAGGCCTGGGCACTGTCTGTAGCACTCTACTATTTGAGCCACAACACCAATTCTGGCCTTTTCTGTGTATGTGCTACTGAGGAATCGTACCCAGGGCTTCTTGCATGCTAGGCAAGCACTCTCTCACTAATCCACATTCCCAGCCCCCTCATATTTTTCTTAATAGTAGTTTTTACATAAGTATGCTACCATTTTACTTCCTCAAGTTTAATTTTCTGAAGACTGGTTACTTCTAAGAAACCCTATCTTGTGTACCCCTGCCTGATTTGTTACTGTTCCTGCATTGTCCTCATAATAAAATGTAAATAAAGACTGCTGAGATCTTCAGTGTGCATCATATAAGGACACAGGCCTGGAACCCTGGAAGAGAAAGCAATGGGACTGACAAGAGGAGGATGATGCAGTAGGCGCAAGGATCATATCTAAAAAATAAATAAATAAATAAATAAGAGAAGCATCATTGCATACAGTGTGTTTGAACTCAGGGAGGTAATATACACACATAAGTAAGTAGGGCACTGATTCATAAACGGGGCCTTCTCTTTTTGAAAACGATTTTGAGGCTATCCCATGGCTTAAACTCAGGGCCTGATGGGTTCCTCAGCTATTTTTCCCAAGGCTGAGGCTTTACCACCGCCACAGCTCCACTTCCAGCCATCTGGTCGTTAATCGGACATAAGTGCCTCCCAGGTTTTCCAGCCTGGTCTAGCCTGTTTCTTCTGCTCGGCTTTCTCTCTCAAAGCTCCATCTCTACATTCTGGTCCACTGCTCCACTTCTGGTTTTCTGGTGGTTTATTGGACATAAGAATCTCACAGACTTCCTGCTCAGGCTGACTTTGAAGGGTGATCTCTCAAAAAGGTTTCAAGCGGCTATCCTCAGGGATTCACCAAGGAGCACCTCCACACAAACCTGGAGTCTAAATCTCGAGAGACACTAGAAAAGTGATGCATGAAGATGCTTCTAGTATATTCTAGATACTTAGGGTTGGAGACACACAACACTCCTAATTTTTAGATCATTTTATAGGCAAAAGAAGCAACGCAGACAATATAAGGATCCCTCTAGCTTTTGGTCCTCCCATCTTGAGACAGTAAATTGCTGTAGCTCAATGCTAATTGACAAAGCTGGCATGTCCTGTGGACATTTGCACAGAAATTCTGTGACACTCATTTCTCACTTTTGGTTTCAAACCTATGAACAGATGGTAAGATGAGGAAGGAAAATCCTTCTTAGAGAAAGCAGCTATAAAGGACATTGGGTAGTTAACTTATAAATTCATAACACTGGTATGACCCTGTTAAGAATTCAGGTTTCCAGATTAAAAAATGAAGAAGAAAAGAAAGAAGGTGCCAGTGGCTTCTCATTTTGATCTGAGCTCCTCAGGAGTCTGAGATGTAGAGAATCTGAGTTTGAATCCAGCCAGTGTAGGAAAGTCTATGACAATGTTATTTCTAAGAGATCACAGAAAAACCCAGAAGTGGGGTTTTGAGTCAAGGTTAATGGACTACCCTTTAGCAAAAGGATCTCAGGAACAATGCCTAGGCTCATAGTTCAACACCAGGACCTGCCCCCTCAAAAATAACCTGTACCTCCATATCTTTGTATATGTATGTATGTATGTATGTATTCCTATAGGTGAAGCTCCAGAGTAGTTACGATGAATGGCACCAAGCTAGAAAATTTGTATCCAATAAAATGATTTCATAACAGAGACTGATTTCATGAAAGTGCATGTTCTGCGGCTCCCCTCACTGTTCCCAGTATAGCCTGAGGGTTTCTCTGCATCCCAGGCCTGCTGGAAGAAGTCTCCCTCATTGTCTGGACAGGCAGACAAAAGGCCTCACTTCTGTACAGCTATGTAACAAACAACTCCATCTGTGTCAAATTGTGAGAATGAGTGTGAGTGGGCTCTGAAGGTCAGGATAAAGGTCTAATTTTATCCCAATCTATTTCTTTCCCCAGTGCTCTGGTTTGACAGGACGCCATTTGTGCCATCTCCCGTGGCAGGCCAAATCCTGTGCACTTATCCTGCCATTGTGAGACTATATTCCGGTGTTCAGATACAGTGCTCAATATAATTCAGCAGTCCTTCTGGCAGACAACTGGGGCACTGAAACTCATGAAATGTTTCATTGAGGACGATGATGGGCCTATGATGTCTCTCCTAGGTTTCTGGAAGCTTGGGAAATCCAAGCACATATCTGATATCACAAAGCTTCCTGTCATCTAGGGCTGTTGAAGCTCTTCAGGATTTGAAACATTTGACCTCTCCAAGTTGGGCCCTGGCTGTCTAGGTTTGCGGGTTGAAAGCAGGGCTGGGGTGCTGACCATGAGCTCAGTGTAGAAGCCCGGTGCTTTAGCATTTTGTCTAACAGCACCACTTCTAGTCTGTGAGGGTGTGTGTGTGTGTGTGTGTGTGTATGTGTGTGTGTGTGTGTGTGTGTGTGTGTGTATGTGTGCGTGAGCCTGCGTGTGCACAGGAGGTTGAACTCAGGTCCTCAGCACTGTACTTATTTTCTCTTGTACAAGGATACTCCTCTCCCACTTGAGCAACAGAGACACTTCAGGCTTCTTTTTAGTGATATGGTCCTGAGAAATCAAACCCAGGGTTTCATATATGCAAAGCAATCTACACTCTACACATTCCCAGCCCTCTATTTCAGGTTTGTTAGTTTGTTTCTGTCTTTTCTTTATTGTTGTAGGAGTTGAAATCTGGGCCTGGGTACTGTCCTTGAACTCTTCTCCTCAAGTCTTGTGCTCTACCACTTGAGCCACACACCACCTCAGCTTTTTGGGGGGTCCATCAGAGCTAAGTGTCTCAAGGACTTTCCTGCCCAGGCTAGCTTTGAACCATGATCCTCAGATCTCATCCTACTGGGTAGCTAGGATGACAGACATGAGCAACAAGCACCCAGATTCCACTTCGGGTTTCTTAGTGGTGAATTGGAAATAATAGGCTCATGGAGATAATAGGCTTTTGTGTCTGGGATAGTTTGGAACCCAGATCCCCAGATCTCAGCTTTCTGAGAAGGCAGGATGACAGACCTTAGCTATAGACCCCTAGGCTGTGGCCTCTGCTATAAAGGGATCCATGTATCCACGTGTTAGAGTGCTAGTCATAAGCCCAAGAGGTAAGGGCCAGCACCTAGACCCTGAGTTCAAGGTTCATGACTGAGAAAATACAAAACAAAACAATTAATTGTCTGCAGGAGACAACTTACTAGTCTTCAGTAATACATCTTTGTCCCTGCCATGGGGACATAAATGAGCCTCAATATTCTTGTCTGCATAATCATCTCAGTTGTGGAGATCTTATAAGGACCCGAAGACAGAATGCACCCTTTGAAGGACACAGCACATTGCACTCTTTGCATAACTTAGCACACAGCATCCTTTGAAAGACTCAGCACACAGCACCCAATGCAGGATACAGCAAACTGCACCCTGTGAAGGACTCAGCACCTAGCTCTATTCCACATGCTTTCATTAGAATTAGGGTGCTTTTATCAATATCACCATTCTTTGAGGAACAGTTCACAAACCACACAAGTTCACATCTAATGGTTTAGTGTGGTGGTTTTTTTTTTGGGGGGGGGTTAGCCATGGGGCTTGAACTCAAAACATGAGGACACTATTCTAATAACATTTGATCAAGACTAGAGCTCTACCACTTCAAGCCATATTTCAAAGGTTCTAGCAGACTTCCTGCCAAGTTTTAAAGGCCCTGAGCACCCAGGATATGGGGATAAGCCAGGGTAACCAGGATGATGGGGATAACCCATGGATCTGGGTTGCAGCAGTTTACATCTGGCTAAGTCAGGTTAGGTGGAAGCTGTCAGCCCCAGACTCCTAGATTACCCTGTGATGAGGTATTTGAAGTCCTGCCCTTCTTGCCCTTCTATAGTTGCAGTTAAAACATTCTACTTTTTTTTGGCGGCAGTCCTGGGGCTTGAGTATGGGCTTTGACCCTGTTCCTAAGCGTTTGTGCTCAAGGCTAGCACACAATTGAATGAAAGACAGCAGAACTTCTGGGTTTTCTGTTTATGTGCACTGAGGAATCAAACCCAGTGCTTCATGCTTCCTCGGTGAACATTCAACCACTGAGCCCCAGGAGTGAATGAGATATAAATAGATAGAGATTGTTGTATAAAAATATTATATACACAAAAAGAGAGATGTCTGCATATTATTAAATTATAGATAGTATTACTACCAATTATTAGGTATTAAATTATGTCTCCATTTAATGATGTGTCCCAGTTAACAATTAATAAAGCATTAATTAAAATTACTCAATATCCTGTTATTGTTTATCACATATGTACGTACATTCCTACTATAATTATGTATTTTATAGAATGAGACATATTCCTATATATTATTAAATTATGCATCGTGTGTTACTACCAATTATTAGGTATTTGTGCTTCCATGAAATTTTTATTCTGGCAATGCTTAATAAAATATTAAACTTAATCCACATCCTATAATTTTTGTGTCTAATTTTATCCTAGAATGATTCCCTACTAATTCAATCTGTTTTTCATTTATTGTAATGACAATTCTTCCACCTATGACATTTTTTACATTTATTACATCCTATTACATTGCATATAGATTTGCATCTGAATTATACATCCTACCTGTCACCGAGCACTTTCAAAGAAAAAGAAAACATGTTTCACGCTAGGCTTCTCACATCTGAACTCACAGTCTACAAAGCCCAATTCATTAATGGGTAAGTGTCAGCATGCCAGCCTGGAGCATATTAAGCTGACTAGCAATTTCCAGCACCTGAGATTGAGCCCTAAGAGTTGACAAAATAAGAACACATTGATATGCAGATTGTAGTACACAAATAAATATAGATCATTATAGAGTGCAGGAGATGTCTACACATTATTCAGCTATATAGGCTACATTCCTGCCAATTCTTGGGTGTTTATTATGCCTTCATGTAATTAATTTTATTGTTTTCAGCCTTAATGAATTATTAATTAAATCAACCACTGTCCTGAAACTATAGCATACATGTAATTAATAGTATTCTTTGAATGTGTCAAAAAGCATTCATTAAAATCAATTGGCCTCCTAAAATCACTCTAATTGTATAGTAGTATTCAGAAATAACTAGTTCAACCTTGCTATTCATAATCTTCCATCGGTATTCCTATGACTAGGAATGAGATTCTTAGATCTCTTAGGGGTCAGGACCGGGCTTCAAACACAGGGCCTATGTTGCTGTGTTGGCCTATGGCTTCCCTGGTAACCTGCCAGCTTTCAGCAATGCCAGGTTACCAACATTTTTCAACCGTGTCATTCAGAACAAGTATGGTCACATAGAAAAGAAAAAAATGTAAAATTGGCAGCCATCTGCAAATTGCCAGGGTTTTTTCTGTTTTGCATTAAATTTTTTTTCCTGTCAGCCATTGGGACCCAGGAACCCAGGTTCGGCTATGGGTCCAGTGGCTGCACCCCAGCCTAGAGTGATCAAACCTGAGGCAGAACTGCCACTACCTGAGTTCAAGCTCAGTGCTTGACAAAATAAAAATACATACAGGAGTTCCAGGAAGATGGCAGAGGAGAAGCTGGAGGCTAAACAAGCTCTCGCATAGAAAGCAGTTTTAGTGCTCCAGTGAACAGTCCTAAACCAGAGAATCACACCAAGTGTGCCATCACAGTACACAGAGTTAGGCCAGAGAGAGAAAATCCAGGCAAAGAAACAGATCTGTGCACTTGTCAGCAGCCACCGCTGTGGCAGCAGTGGCTGCGGTGGCGACCGTAGCTGCCATACCTGCAACACAGAGAGTCCAGGACAACGACTCCAGATGCAGCAGGTGAGTTGATTCTACTCAACACCAGGAAGAACTGACAAGGAACAGACATCTTCATCCTGCAGATTGCATACCAGAGACGACCCAAAAACCAAGAATCTGGCATGAGTAGAAGCCTGACATCCTCACTCCTTCTCAGGGAGCAGAGGGGTAAGAACATCCCGCCCCTCCCCACTACCAGAGATCTCCATCTTTGATACTGACAGAGGCCTGGTTGAGCAGCTAGCTCCAACTCAGGCCTTGAAAGAAAACAAGAGTCATTTACCAGGTCACAGGAACCAATTCTGACATTCCAGGCTCAGCTACACCCAGCGGAAAGTGACCCAGCACAGCTGAGAGAGCTCCACCAGCCCCAGTAGTGGCTGCCCCTTCCTATAGTAGCCTTGACAATCAATTGACATTCAGTAAACTTAAACCCTGAGAATGGCTCCAGGCTGGGCTCTGTCAGTGTCTCAGAAGCTAGCCCCCCAGGGAAAAGCTACTGTTTGCTAAAAGGCCTCCACCCTACCAGAAATTAGCCTCATCTCAGCATCTCCAAACTAGAAGAAACAGCCATATCCCTCTTTTGTGAAACTCAAAGCAGATCTCCTTCTCATTGAACTAGCCTGGGAGGAGGATCACAAAACTCTGGGTAAAGCAGAGCATTTTTCTGCCTGCTCAAACAAACTGACTTAAGAGACCAACCAAGCCACAGGAAAATCAAACACCACAAGCAGACCAGAGACTCCAACAAGAGACAGTTACAGACACAAGGGAGATACAGGATCTACCCATCCCCACCAAAAAATATCAAAGAATTCTTTTTTTGTACATTTTATAATTTTTTTAAACTTTTTAAAATTTTTAATTTTTATCTTTAAAAAATATTTTTTAACTCCTTTTTTCTTGCTCTTATACTTTTTATTTTAAGGGTATGTGTGTGTGTGTGTGTGTGTGTGTGTGTGTGTGTGTGTGTGTGTGTGTGTGATTTTTTTCTTTTTTCTCTTTTCATTCATTTTTTTGTTTAGCTCTACAGACTTTTGATCCTTTTCTTTCTTTCTTTCTTCCTTCCTTTCTTTGTTTCTCATTCTTTTCACTTTTCCTCTCTTTCGTTCGTCTTTGTGTGACTTAATTGCTGTTCTGCTCATCCTCAGATATACCCATAGTCGATTATTAGACATTAACCCCCATTTTGTACACACTTAATCCAGAAATTTATTACTCAGTTCAAAACCTCTTAGATTTAAATTCCTTAATATCAGTATTACTTCTATGTACCTATATGATATTTTAAGCATTTTTATTTTTAAGTTTTTCACATCTCATTCTATCCCTCCCCTTCTCTTATCCTATCCTCGTTCTTCTCTGAATATTACTTTGTTAATTTGCATAATTTATGTGTTTCAGTTTTAATTTTTAATTTTTGTTTCTATTTTTTCTTGCCCTTTTTTCTTTTTTTCTCTCTCTCTACTATCATTCTATCCAACCTATTTCCCGCTTAGATATTAGTATTTAGTCAAGTTAACTCTCCCTCTACATTTCCACATCCCACTATTCCTATTTTTACCCACATATCTCCCTTAGCCTAATAATGTCTGCTTTGCCAAATTCTTCTTTGCAGTTCGCAGCACACTAATACATAGTTGTTTGATGTTGAATAGATATATCTGTTGAACTAGATTGTATCTGCAGACTTTTTACTTTGCAACTACAGACTTTGGTTGATGCTTGCCTTAAGATAGTGTTCTAGCACAAAACTGGTGTTTCATTCATCCCAAATGGGCAGAACAAACCTGAAAAACACAAGAATAATGGTAAATCCGGGTATCTCAACTCCCACTCATGGTAATCAGGGGACAGAACAGAAAATGAATAATCCAGAGGAGAGTTCCCAAAAAGCTCTGCAAACACTACTGGTAAACATGGTAAATGAAAAGATTGAAAACCTGCAAAGACTTCATGTGAGCATGATAGGGAGAGAGAGAAGACAAACGAAAGGTCAATACAGGAATATCATGAGCCTGAGGAAGATACTCAAATATTGATACAGGAATTGTATGAGCAGCTTGAGAACACTCAAAGAGAAATAAAAGAATGGTGTGAGCAGGCTGAGATCAGTCAAAGAGATAGACAGGAATTGCGGGAGTTGGCGTAGAAGAGACAAAGAGAAAGTGAGGAATGGTGTTAGGAGGCTGAGAACACTCAAAGAGAACTACAGGAATTGAGTGAACATAAGGAAGCTAATCAAAGAGTGATACAGGAATTGAGAGAGCAGCATGAGAATACACAAAGATCACTAAAGGCATCCATGGAATCTATAAACAGAGAGCTGAAAGAAGTCAGGAAGTCCACAAAGGGAACGCTGACTGGAACCCAACAGAAGGAATGGGAGTCCAAGGAAACCATAACCAATCAACTAAGTGACTTGAGAATAAACACTGAACATTAAATTAAGGAAGTAAAGAAGTTCATACAAGATCTAAAACAAAGCTCCAACAAAGAATTGGAAGCCATCAAAGCCAAACAACTAGAAGGAAAAGAAATAAATAACAAAGTAGAAAGTCTTGATAGTAGATCAATTCTCGGGGATTGAAGACAGCCTACATATTATAGAGAAAGAACATACAACCATTCAAGAAAAATCCAGGAAATACGATAGATCTATTCAACACATGGAAGACACCATCAGAAAACCTAATCTGAGGATAATGAGTGTAGAGGAGCACCTAGAATCAGAAGTTAATTGTATAGGAAATTTGTTTAACAGGATCCTAGCAGAGAACTTCCCAAACATGCAAAAAGATAGGCCTATCAAGATACAAGAAGCTTTTAGAAATATAAGTAGACATGGCCAAAACAGGACATCCCACTCTCACAGTATAATCCTTGCAGGATCAATTCAGACCAAGGAAAACATCCTTAAAGCTGTCAAGGAGAAAATATCAATCACTTATAAAGGGAAACCAATTAGAATCACCTCAGATTTCTCAGCAGAGACAATTCAAGCAGGAAGACCATGGAATGATGTATGCCATGCCATAATGACAAACAAATATCAACCAAGAATACTATACCCAGCTAAACTCTCATTCATAACCCAAGGTCAAAGAAAGTCCTTCCATAGCAATGAAAAATTTAAACAATTTATCTCCACCAAACCAGCCTTACAAAAGATTCTTAAAGATGTCCTACACATAGAAAACCAACAAGACCACAATAAAGGCCAAGAAACTAAACCCAAACTGAGAATCCAAGAAACATAGGAAGAACTCAGTTTCCTCAGCCCCCAAGAAGGTGGATAAAATGGCAGGAACTCCCTAATATCTCTCAGTCCTATCTCTCAACATTGATGAACTTAACTCTCCAATTAAGCTACATAGACTGTCTAGTTCAATTAAAAAGCAAGATCCTTCATCTGCTGCCTTCAGGATTCATGTCTTGCTCATAAAAAGAAAAACATTTTCAATATGATAGTCTGGAACAAAATCTACCAAGCAAACAACCCCCATTATCAAGTGGGAGTTGCAATACTAATATCAGATAAAATACACTTCAAATTAAAACTAGTGAGAAGAGATAAAGAAGGTCACTACACACTAATTAAGGGATATCTCCTTCTGGAGGATATTACAATTCTAAATATCTTTTCGCCAAACAACGGAGCACCCAAATTTATCCAAGAAACACTACTTTCCCTCAAATCCCAAATAGATTCAAGGACATTAATTGTTGGGGACGTTAGCACACCACTTTCCCCACTAGATAGATCAACTCGGCAAAAACTAAAAAGAGAAAGTGCGGACCTAAACAACTGCATAGGTAAATTAGATTTAACAGACACATACCGAATATTTCAACCAGCAGCATCAGAATACATGATTTTCCAGCAGCACATCGAACATTTTCCAAAATAGACCACATTTTAGTCCACAAAGCAAACTTGTCCAAATTCAGATACATTGAATTTATACCTTGCTTTCTCTCAGAACACAAGGGAATAAAATTAGAACTCAACACTAAAAACCACCAAAGAGGGTCCTGTAATAACGCAAGGACCAGGAACAACACACTGCTGAATCACGATTGGTTCATGGAAGAGATTAGAAAGGAAATTCAAGTGTTCATGTTATTCAACAAAAATGAGCATACAAACTACCAGCTCCTCTGTGAAACAGCAATGGCAGTACTCAGAAGCAAGTTTATAGCTCTCACTTCTTACATCAACAAATTGGAGAGATCTGAAACCAAAAATTTAATGAGACATCTGGGCCTCCTTGCAAAAGAGCAGTAAAATAAACCCCAATGCAGTAGACGAAAACAAATAATTAAAATTAAATCAGAATTAAATGAATTAGAATAAAAAAAAAACACAGAAAGAATCAACACAACAAAGAGTTGATTCTTTGAAAAAATCAAAGTGATTGACAGACTCTTAGCAAATCTTATCAGAAAAAGAAGAGAACACACCCATAATATGTATTATAATTTAGGTCCGGTGGTAGGAAAGGAAGTGGAAACAATACTACATCCAGTAAAGCTGACATTCCTATTACATCACTAAGGAAGTAGTGTTAAGACCTGCAGGATTCATAGGGTTGTTGCATGTGACATTACTATGTAAAACACTATTAACTATCATCTCAGACATCCATAACATTCTGCTTTCATTTTCAAGATCAAGAGCAAAATATCTATGACTTTTTATTAATTGGGTGTGTTTCTTAAGAAGGAAGGAGGAGGATTTGGTAGTTGATGATGGAAAAAATATATGTATTATCTCCTTGTCCAAATTTTTTGCAGTTTTATTTATTTATTTTTCTTCTTTATATTATTTTTTATTGTGAAAATACTGTACAGAGGGGTTACAATTACATGGGCAAAATAATGAGTACATTTCTTAGCAAGCATTGTAGCCTCCTCTTTTGATTCCCCTTCCCATCTCTTCCCATCCTCCCCCTGTCCCCCCACCCAATCCTCCCCCCACCCTCCCCCACCAAAGTTGTAAAGTTCATTTTTCGACATAACGTCTTGTACATCTCATTGTTGCAATGGGTCCACCTGTATCTCTATTTAAACGAAGTTTTGCAGTTTGAAAAAGTGCTACTGATGAACTCACACTTACATCTAATTGACTTGCTGTCTGCACAAGATGCATATAAATGAAGATATTTATTCTGTTGGATAGTCACATATATTAACAAAATCCATTTCTGGAAAATAAAAGATATTAGGTAAGAAATTATAAAGTATTGTCTTTAAAATGGTTTATTTTCTTGGAGAACAAAAGGTAGTATTGAAATGATTAGTCCAACTTTCTTCAAGATTTTATGCTGTCTCAGTATCAAAATGTTCTCTAATTCCTGTAACATCCAAGCATAAAAGACATGATTTGAAGATCTCAGTAGTTTTAGAAACAAAGGTACATAATACCTTCCTTCCTGCAGAGACATGTGAGCACAAGTATGATTGATTGTATTAGAGTTCTCTTTTTTTTCTCTTTATCTCAAGTGTTGCATATCTTGGTATATTACTCTATGTCTTGCATCAGCTTCTGTAGGTGAGATTTACCTCTACCTGCAATGTAAAAATGGGTTATGTGAGTTATTTCAGCTTACAAAAGTGAACCAGAATTGGAGAAAGATTATTTCTAGGGGAAGATTTCTATCTCATTGTCTGTGTCTAAAAGCTGACTTGTTTTCCCTTAGCCATAAAAATAGCATATTTCAGAGGGAGTCTTCCTTCAATTTATATACTGGAAGAATATAGCATGTGAAATTGAAGCAAAACTCAAATACAGCCTCATACATATAACACAGGCAGAATTAAGCTAATATTAGAATGTGATATTAAGATGTTAGTTTCTTACCATCCTTGTATACCATTATGATAGTTACTATAGCACACCAGAATTAAACAAATCCTAACCAAGAACTTAACAAATAGATAACATTTTCTGTAGGAAATTATTATAATATTTTATAAATAAGCATTCTCCATGTGATCACTTGTAGGGTTATCTTTTCTATAGATGTGTTTAATCACTCTAGAGCATTGTATCTAATATCCATTATCATTATCCAGACCTTGTGATTGTGATGAGGAAGAATATAATATCTAGATTTCTTCTTCTCTTTCCCTCTTCTCCTATTTCTAGTGTGAATTCTCATCCTTTCTCCAAATTCTATTAATAATGGAAGAATGACTCATTGTGGATATCAACCCAAAGGCTTCAAATCAAGAATTTCATTCTTTCAGAAACAGATGAAATAAATCAGAGTGGCTCAAGGAAGAATAAAATCAGGATTTTTTCCCCTCTCTGGCTTTCACCTTAGAGTCTGAACATGACTCTAAATATCTAATAAACCATTTCCCTCGACTAATTTTTTAAAAATATATTTTTAAATAAATGATAATTTAAAAATAAATAGTAATTTGGTGTTTGTTTTTGGGAGGCATGAAATAAGACTGCATTAACAATGTGTGAGTTGGGAGACTAAATTATATCAGAATCTTATATAATGAAAAATAGACGATTTTAAGATAAATAGCTTGCAGATACATTTTTAATGTGATATACCCACAAAGTCATCAATTTTCTTCCTTTCCTCTCCATGCTGATTCAACTTCAATAAGCAGTTCATGTAATTCAAATGGCTGCCTTTCTTTCAAAAATAGATTAGACCCAAAAAAGTTAGAAAAAGAGAACCAGCATTGGGTAATGCATTCTTTAAAAATAGCAGTCAAATAAATATTAACCATAATTCCAAAATAATAACAATCAAATGCTCTTGAAAAGAGAAGATTGTATGCAGAATATATAAAATGTGATAGTGCCAGAACTGCTTCAGGCATTTATGATTTCTAGTACATGACAATGTTTTAATCAGGATTAATTGCTTTCAGGGACTAAATTTTTTCTAGTTATATTTCATTGAAGAAATATCTTATTCAGGTTAATGAAAGGATAACAGGTTATAATAGAAAGAATGCTACACACTCATTGTACATAGCAAAATACCTTCACAGAATATCTGTCTTTCCCACATACCTAATCCTTCAAATGTAGATTTGCATTATATATATGTTTGTAAAATAATAACCTCTCATTACCCAAGGAGAACAAATTTGAATAATTATCATATGGGGGAAGTATACTCAAAGGTAGTTAAAAGTCCCAGGTGTAGTTCAAAAGGGACATGATTAGGTAAGAACCATCAGAAAGATGTAAAGATCCTACATTAGAAGATAAAGGAAAAAATAACAACCCAGATTCTGAATTTCTGGGAAGCAGAACAGGAGATAAATGTCTTTTCCACTAGAATCATTTGAAAAATATTTTAGCTCTGTGGGTGTCTCTATTTTAATCTAGTGAGACTTCTTTTAGATTTCTGTCCTTTAGAACTGTAAAACGGTAAATACGGATTATTTAAGCCAAATAACTTGTAGAAATACTTTACAGCAGATTTGGTTTAGTAAATTAATTCAACTACATCCTTTTCCTAATGAAACTACAGGGACACCATATTTCCTAGTTTCTGAGAATAAGAAAAAGTTGCCACCAGCTTAGTATACATGTATGAGGTACATACTACTAAGGGCCTTGAATTAATGAAGTCTTGAAATGCTAAATAATATCTAAATAAGAAGCTCCCTATCTTTATTTTCACATTTGGGGATCACTAAGTACCAAAATTATGTAGAAGGCTAGGGTAAGAATATGGAAATGAAATCTGTTTGCTAATATTATAAAGATAATTTATGTCATGTTGAGTTAGAGTTTCTAAAGTAATTAAAAAAGGTAAAACAGAAACTGAGAAATTAGAGAATCCAGTAAAATTATAGTCATCAGAGAATGGTATAGAATATTATAGGAACACTAGATGGTGAAAAAGAAGATAACAAAAATGAGTCCCCTGGAACAATACGAAACAAAATCTACACCACAGATTGTCATATGGCTAGAAAATAGTTTCCACTATGCTGTCTTTGATATTTTAGGTTTGTTTACACAGCAACTTTCACCTCTTAGGAAATGACCTTTATTAATACTGAAGGCTTTGCGGTTTATAATCCAGAAACAAATAATGCTTCTAAATTTAAACAAGCATGATACTAAGCGTAACCCAGGCTATAGCTGATAAATAAGAATGATCTTCGGGAATAGTCAAACAATCTTGAAATTTTTCATACCTTTCCTCTTCTCCAACATGAGAAGTTCTAGTCAAGATATGTAAAACATTAATAAAGGATTTTTATATTTTTTATTGTTCCCTCCAAAGCAAATACACTTTCCTCTTTGCAAGCCTGACTTTGGAAGAGTCACACCCTCACGATTATTTTATAGACAAAAGTTTACTGCTTTGGCTTAGGTGTTTTCCTGCCTTTGGGTGTTGGTCTCTATTATTTTGGCAACTCCATAGAAAAACAAGATAAATCCATTATGCTTATATTGAATTGTTCAAAGTCAAGATGTCTTCAAACACAGTTTTCTGTTATCTTCTTCATTGCTAATTAAAGTTTAATTATTGCTCTTTAAATGCAACAAAAAAGTGTTACTTTAATGTATATTCTCATTGAAACTGGTGATTAGAGAAGTATCTGTGATTGCTTTTTTAATTGTTTTCAAGTATTTTCCATATTGCCTTTGTTGCGGTCTTCTAGTCAGGAACAGAGGGTTACCCAAAAAGATCTTCCTAAGATATAACATGTTAGGCAGAAAAAAATAGATGTATAATTAAAGATTTTCATCTCTTAAGAGACTGCAAAGCTCAGAAGACATTTTGCTATTATTGGCATGGTTAAGATGACTTGAATGTTTTGGATCTTAAACTAAGATGAATTTTACATGAATTTCAATTCATGTAAAATGTTACAGTTGTTCCAAACAATGGTTATAGCTTATACTTTTTTGCTCCAATGAGATGAAATCTCTGATAAGGTTGGAGGGTATATAGATTTTAGGGTAGAAGGGTTAATGTTAAAAAGCCAAGTGAAATTCCTAAAACAGCACTGCCTATCACATATCATTTAATTATACTTAGGGTATATAAGTATATAAACATACAAATATGAATTGAGTGACAAATATGTGATTTACAAAATTCAATGACAACTAAATCCAGAAAAAAACTTCTCTATATTTATATAAACTAGCATATCTAGTGAGGATTTAAAAATTTTAGAATAGATATTTTAACATTTATGTCAAAATATTTATTTTAATTGTTTATTTTTAGTCAGTTGTGGGGCTTGAAATCTGGGCCTGGACACTGTCCCTCAGCTCTTTAGCTCAAGACTAGTGCTCTAACCCTTGAGCCACTGTCAGTTTTTTGGTGGCTCATTGGAGATAAGAGGGTCGTCGACTTTCCTGCCTAGGCTGGCTTTGAACCATGATTCTAAGCTTTCAGCCTCCTTAGTAGCTAGGGTTACAAGCATGAGCTACTGGCTCCAAGATACATAATTATTTTTTACATATTTCTAAAGTATTGAGTGGTAATCCCATTTATTTATATATTGTGTAATGATAAGCTCCATCATATCCATTAATTTCTGCATGTAACGTTTCTTTTTAGTGAGAATATACTAAAACGTATCTTCTGGGTGTGATGAAATATTTATTCTTAACCATAATAACTTTGTTTCTTGTGGTATACAATTAATATATTTACTTTTACTCAAAGAAGTCTGCTAATTTAAGTTAAATAAAACATGATTTGTAAAGTGAAAGTAATTTATGGTTTCATTGATTGATTTAAGAAAACAATTATGCCTTTTGTTTTCAATTATATTTCTGTGGTAATGTGTGACACTCATTGATTTAACTTTAAAATTAATAACAGTTATATCAAGTTGATTCAAACTTGTATTTGAAAATTGCACACTTAACACAAGTATACTTCCATTTTCCTCTACCACATAATTAAAATAAGAGTAAAGCAAAATTGGTGTTAGCCATTTATGTGTATAATCCTAGAACTCAGGAGGCTGAGACCTGAATATTTTAGTTTAATGTCATTCCAAACAGATAAAATGTGAAAACTTATCTCCAATTATCCAGCAAGAAACATAAGGTGAGCATGTGACTCAAGGATAGAGTGTCATCAGCCATGAGCAAAAAATACAATGGAGACCATTAAACATCTAGTTCAAGCCCTAAAAATGACATATACACACAACGACAACAAAATGTACTATGATTATCAATAATGAAGACAAAATAGTAAAAAAAGATCCTGAGAAATGTGTAAACATCTGGAAGACAGAAATCATTTGACATAATTTTGATTCATGAGAGGGAAAAGTCACAGCCTCATTTGTACAATTTCATTGTAGTCATTTGCGTTGAAACCTGGCTACTGGGTAACATGTGAAAGAGTAGACTGGATTACCTGACATAGGAGAAATTGCCTGTGACTATGTACCATCCCACTCTGCAAAGTTTAAAATCGTGCTTGTTAATTTAAATAAAACTTATTGTTAGAGACTGGTCCACACAGACTGAGGTCCTTATTTTGAGGCTTCAGACCAGTGCTTTTGTTTATAACCACTCCTGTTTTACCCCTCTTCCCTTGTGCAGCTATACCTTACTTAGCTGGCACTAAGCCAAGTCTTTAAACTAGACACTCCTGCTTTAATGCCTCCCTTTCTCCAGCTACAACTCATTTCACATACTATCTCTGTCTTAGCATTAGTTGTTTTCTGACTAATCCCCATCAGAAAACACTTATATTCATGTAAACCCACTATAAATAACCTAGTTAGAAAAGGGACAAAGAGTTTACCATTGGCTGAGGCTCTTATCTGTAGGTTTGCTACCTAATAAATCTGTGCTACACTATCTCTTTTTTTTCATGGCTTTTGAGTCTGACAAATGATTGATTTGGTTTGATGTAATCCCATTTATCCAGACTTACTTTGGAAATTTTTACCTATTCCAAGGAGCCCTCATGTTTCCCCTAACTCTTCCTGTAAGATTCCTAAGGCATCTGGACTTACATTGAGCTCTTCAATCCATTTGGAATTGATTCTGGTGCAGGAGGATATAAAATGATCTAATTTCAGTTTTCTGTGTACAGCCAGTTAAACCAATTTTTTGAAGAGGCTGTTTTTCTTCCATCCTATGTTTCTGTCTTCCCTATTAAAGATTATGTGCCTATAGGAGTGGATTCATTTCTGGATCTTGAATTCTGTTGCATTGATGGAATTCTGTGCTTCCATGGGAAAGAATGGTATTACCGCATTCTGAAGAAATGGAAAGACTGGGGGGAAAATGCTATTAAGTGAAATAAACCAGATCCAATTAAATATGTGCTGCATGGTTTTCCTCATTTCTAATAACTAGATATGCCCATAAATCTACAAGTTAATCCAATAGATAGTAAAAGACAAATAATTAAACTTGTATATGATTAACAGCACTCTAAGCATTCACATGGCAAGAACAAGGGAAGCTATTCTTAGGAGAGGAACGCAATGGCTCAATAGCTATGTGCATATGAACAGATAAATGTTGCTTATTGCAATGAACTCTAAGAATCAATCATATATATGAAATACTTACATCTATATATAATTTTAAAAGATGTCACAAATAACTGACTTCTCTGTAAACTCAAAAGCAAATTTCTAAGTTTAGAAGATAAAATTGAGTTTTCAACACATAAAATAAAATACATAGGGGAAAAGGTGGGAGAGAAAATATAAGATGAAAAGTATAATAGCTAACTATTGAAGAATTCATAAACAATTTTCAAAACTATACAAGAGAGCTTGGGTACAGCTAAGTTGTAGAATGAGACTAATATATACAAAGCCATGATTTCAATCTCCAAACCTAAAGGTCTAATAATAAGTTAATAAATAGTAATAATACAATATTTACTTGAAATAAATGCTTTTATATTAGAGAGGCCTGAATCCTGAAACAGTAAACAAAATATTGTCAATTCTTGTATCCAATGAAATGAAATCAAGAATGAAGAGAAAATATTTTCTTTTTATCCATTCCTTTCATTTTCTGTTTTCTTCTTTTCTTTTTCCTTTGGCACTACTGGTGCTTGAAATTGCTAAGGCTCTAACCACTTTAGATTATTTCTCAGGCGAAGCCTCCCTTGAGCAATGATCTCTTACCTATGGCTTCCACATCGTGAGATAACAGGAAAATTACACTATATCTAGCTTTCTTTGTTTTTGTAGTTTTTTATGAATTTTTTTTTGTCAAAACTGTCCATTATATCAGTCTTCTAAATCTCTGCCTCCTAATTAGCAAGGTATATTTCATCTCAAGTTTGGGAGCAAACTTGTTTTTAATGTAAACATTCAATATTGACTTCTGTTTTCTAGATATCATTAAATTATATTGAGGTTAGTATGGATCTTTATGATGTGTAAGAACACACATAATTCCCTTGAAAGCTTTTTCCAATTTATTTAAGTATTTCTATTATACATCACAAATACGACATTAATATTTCACAAGTACCTTATGGAGACTTCAGTTACTTTATTTTGTGACATATTAACCACAATATAATTTTATCAAGTCTATATGAATATACAATAATTACAGATACATTATTTAGAGAATTAATTCATAATGTTTACTTTTAATATTTTTTGGTAAGTACTTGGGTTCAAATTCAGAGCCTTGCATTTGCCAGGCAGGCACCTTACCACTTGAATCATGCCACATCCAGTAATTTTTGCTTTGATTGTTTTTGATATAGAATCTTGCATTTGTTTATTCCTAGGCTACCTAGATACCGAACTTCCTAGGTGTATGTCCAGTAATAGGTAGGATGATATCCACACATTGGCACATCCAGATTTTATTGACTGAGATGGAGGTCTCTTGTATGTTTTCCAGTTTGACCTTGAACTGCGACTATCCACGTTTCTATTTTCAGAGTAGCTAGGATTATAGGTATAAATCACCTCATTTGGCTTCTATTATTTATGTTTATGAAAAGTCTGAAAATATGAGAAAATCATCTAGAGGTTACTGCCATACCAGATTCTAGGTTATTCATTTGTTTGTTCTTTCACAAACTGTTATGTGACAAGCGGTTTTATATAGCGATATGGCACATCAATAATACAAATATATATTGCTAATGCCATTTCAAACAGCTGTGATGATCTAATTTCTACGTGTGGATTTGTTTCCTGGGAAAACATCCTGAGTATATAGGTCAAAAAATTGACATTGCTAACAAACAAAAATTTGCTTCCATTATGATCAGCAATTTGCAAAGAGGGGTTCCATGCCTGTAGAGGAGACTGGTCACAGGGGAATTCCCTGCTGTAACTCTAAAATAAATCTTATCTTTTCAAACTAGCAGAATGGTAAAAATTTGTCAAAATTATTATATGGGAAGTTTCTTGATCTGATAAAGAGTACTGCATTAGAATGAAAGTATTCTCAGTTGCTCTGAAATCAGGCAAAGATGTCATCCATTTTTATTCAAACACATAGGGGTTCCGGGAAGATGGCGGAGGAGAAGCTGGAGTCTAAACAAGCTCTCGCATAGAAAGCAGTTTTAGAGTTCCAGTGAACAGTCCTAAGCCAGAGATCACACCAAGTATGCCATCACAGGACAGACAGTCAGGCCAGAGAGGGAAAATCCAGGCAAGGAGACACATCTGAGCTCTTGCCAGCTGCCGCTGCATCAGCAGCAGCGGTGGCAGTGGCGATCGCAGGCACCATACCTGAACCACAGAGAGTCCAGGACGAAGGAGCCAGAAGCAGCAGGCGAGCGGATTCTACTCAACACCAGCAAGAACCGACAAGGAACAGACATCTTCCTCCTTCAGTTCACAGACCAGAGACGCCTCAGGAACCTAGACTCGGCATGAGTAGAAGCCTAACGTTCTCACTCCTTCTCAGGGAGCAGAGGAGGGAAGGCCACCCCCCAGTACTGGAGATCTCCATCTTGGATACCGACAAAGCTCGGCGGAGCTGCTAGCTCCAACTCAAGCCTTGGAATAAAACGAGTCATTTAGCAGGTCACAAGAACTTAATGGCGGCGTGACCTGCCAGACTAACCTCCACCCAGGGAAAAGTCACCCAGCTCCTGCGCCAGCCCAAGGAGTGGCTTTCTTCACTGGGTAATCAGAGCCAGAGGCTGACCCTCCCTCTAGCAGCCAGGACAATCAATTGAAATTCAGTAAACAGAAACCCTGAGAATGGCTCCAGGCTGGGCTCTGTGAGTGTTTCACAAACTAGCCCCCGGGAAAAGCCACTGTTTGTTCAAAGGCCTCAACTCTACCCAGAACCTAGCCTCATCACTGCATCCCCCGATCTGCCTCCCATTGAACTAGCCTGGGAGGAGGATCACAAAATCCTGGGTAAAGCAGAGCATTTTTCTGCCTGTTCGAACAAACTGACTTAAGAAACCAACCAAGCAGCAGAACCACAAGCAGACCAGAGACTCCAACAAGAGGCTGGTTACGGGCACAAGGGAGATACAGGATTTTTCCCACCCCTCCCAAAAAAATCAAAGAAGTTTTTTCTTCTTCTTTTTTTTTTTTTTGGTACCTTATATAAAAAAAATTTTTTTCTCTTTTCTAAAACTTTTTTTAATCTTTAATTTTTGCCTTTTTTGAAAAAAAATTGTTTTCCAGTAACTTTTTTTCCTCTTATAATTTTTATTTTAGGGATATGTGAGTGTGTTTTTCTTTCTTTTTTTGTTTTCTTTCTCTTTTCTTTCTTTCTAAATTATCTTTTTGTTTTTTTGTTTAGCTATACTGAACTTCTGATCTTTTTTCTTCCTTTCTTATCCTTTTCACCTTTTCCTCTCTTTCGTTCTTCTTTATGTGACTTAATTCTTGTCCTGCACATCCTCAGATAAAACCGTAGTCTATTCAAACACAAAGCAGACATTTTTGCTAATATAATGAAGCAAAATATAAAATTCTTGTCAAATAGCTTTTATTCATAATATATAAAGAACTCTTAATACATGAATCATACAATAAATAACCCAATTAAGCAGATACAGAGAGAAGGCAAATAAGCACATCAAAAACCCATACATTACAATACTATTGTAGAAATTCTTCCAAATGGGTTCAAATAATGCTTTCTGGAATGTAAAGAATGTTAATAATTTCACTATCTTGAGTCTTAAAAATAATAATTTAAAGGGAAATACATAAAGAACTTCAGAATTCAGGGAATTCTTGTTTCATGTTCTGTGCATAATACTACACAAAACGTATATTCTTTTTTTTGGGGGGGTCCATTTGTGGGGCCTGAACTCGGATTGGGAGCTGTCCCTCAGCTCTTCAGCTCAAGGCTAGTGCTCTACCACTTGAGCCACATGCCACTTCCAGCTTTTTTTCTTTTTGCTTATTTGGTGCTGAGGAATCGAACCCAGGGCCTCAGGCATGTAAGTCAAGTGCTCTACCACTGAACCACCTTCCCAAGGTACATTCTTTAATTCTCAAAAACAGATGACTACTCTAAGAAACATGTAAAATGTCACCCAGCTAGCACAAGAGTTTTAGATATTAGTATAGTCACGGGGTTTCCAAATCATGAATTGAATCTGAGCCATGGATTCTGGTTCTGCTCAATCTCAATTGTCATTTACACATCAGCCTTCAGAAACACACCAACTCTCCTCATGCCTCCATTTCTGCATTTTTAAAATGAAGATAACATTCTTCCAACCCTAGATGATGAGATAGGTAATACCATCAGATGACACAGAACACATTTTTGCATTATTGTGATTTATCCAACAATTGTTGAATAGCTTCTATAAAAATCAATGAAAAAATTATCTTACAGCTTTTATAAAAATCTCAACCATAATTTTATTGGTTTAACACCTTGCTTGAAATTGTATCCCAAATAGCAACAGAATTTACCGTAATTTTTCAAGTTGATAAATCAACTTAATCCTCGTCTTCTCTTAAGAAATAAATCCTCTTTATGAGCTCCTCACATTCTGACACATAGCTATAAAGTGCAATTTCGTGAGCCCATTATCTCATTTTCAGCTCATTGAAATCTTCTTGACAAAATTGCTCTGTTACAAAGCTGGTTGCAAAGACTTCCTTGTGATTTCCCCAAATGATGGTAGTCATTTGTGTAAGTGACTTTGTAAACATTTTAAGGCAATTGAAGAAAGAAATTATAGCAGAAAGTTGCAAAGGAAATATCTTGAAAATTGTATTATAATCTTTGTTCCTTTTTCTTGTCTTTTTTTCTCAGGAGAAGGGATTGAACTCAGGGCCTCAAACTTGCTGGATAATTGTTCTTGATCCATACACCTAGCACTTTGTTTAGCTTTAGATTGATTTTCAGATAGTTTCTTATTAACTGCCTAGGCTGGCCTCAAACCATGACCCTCCTAATTCTGCCTCTCTTATCACCATGTGTCACCAGTGTGTTTTAAATATTGAAGTCTCAGTATTATACTTTTACCATACCAACTGCAAACCTCCTATACCTTCCAGAGTCTAGCTCATAAGTAGTTAGAATTATTGACATGTACCACTATATCAAGCTGAATTTTCTTAAAAAGAAATCTTCAGTAGCTCTTCTAACAAAGAACTATTCACTCACTTCTCTTTAGTCTCCAATTCTCTGCCTCTGTAACTTCTTTCTCATTTTTCTCCTCACTGAAGCAGGCAAGTTTGTGATAACTTCAGTTTTGTTAATGTTTTCAAAATATTCCTTGTTAGTCTAAATTCTTCATTCCTCATGTTCTATATCATAGTGATTTTCCATACCAAAAATATTTGTCTCAGGTAGGAGAGGTGACTGATGCCTGCAATCCTACGTACTCTGGAGGCTGAGATGTAAAGATTTTGGTTGGAAGCCAGATAAATATTTTCTATCGAAAAGGAAACTGGGTTTCTCCTATAAAAATAAAAAAAATTATTTCATATTTGTTATAATAACAGCTTACAAATGTAAAGTTATTCAGTTGATAAGCTTAATAGAAACAAGGAATCAAACATGAATTTCTCTCAGGAAATCAAAGTCATTCATTACAACCCTTACTTGATTTGTGAAAGAGATGAAATCTCATTCAGAAAACATAATTAGGTTCCATTGTTACATTCTCATTTCTGTCTTTATCAAAGATGATTCAGAGGAAACAGATCTAAACAGATATGAGTCCTGGAACATATTGTAAATGCCAGCATTGAATGATCTCTCCATGGTTAGAAAGACAATCTTCACAAATTTTCATGCACCTGAACAACTCATACTGATGCTTCTCTCTGAGCCTGAATGAGTATTCCCGTTTGTCCTTCTGTGGCACTGCTTCTGTGTCAGGTGTGTCTCTTTCATTTTATTCGGCCGAAGTGGACTCTTATTTCTGCTTGCAAACATTCTGAGAAGCTTTTGCCAGGCCACAAGAAGTACAGATAAAATTTTCATCCTATATTCTCCTCTCACAGTTCTCCTGTCCTGAAAAGCTGTTTACTGAACAAAATGGAGCAATGATTGCACAATGATATAAACCTGAGCAAGCATTATCACACTAGTAATAACACCAGAAAGGAACAAGTAGAGGAATCATTATCTGAGTGTCACCAGTATCAAATGACCTATTGCTCCACATGTTTAATTGGGACAACTAATAGATGTTTTGCTAGCTGCCAGTGGCTCACACCAGCAATCATAGCTACTCAGGAGACTGAGGTCTGAAGATTGTGGTTTAAAATGAGCCCAAGATAGAAAGTCCATGAGATTCCTACCTCCAATTGACTACCATAATGCTGGAAGTGGTACTGTGGCTCAAGTGGTAGAGAACTAACCTTTAGCAAAGCAGCTCAGGGACACCACTCAGGCACCAAAACCAGCACACACACAAAGATAGATGCTTCTAGTTCCTGGCCATGTTCTTTTTTATAATGCTTCTTTTGGTGAAGATTTTGTAAGTCAAATAATCTCGATGCAAAGTAATAGCTATGCTGTCTTGGGCTTGTAGTCCTCTTCATCTTCTTTACCTGTACAATGAAGAAATTTCTTTGCCAAACTGGTTCAGTGGGAGAATACAGTCATAATATTCAATGTACATGTGTGAAAATGTGACCACGTAAATGGAGGGGGTGAGATAGAGAAGACAAGATCAAAAAAGAGAAGAGAAGAATGATCAAATTGATGACATCGATCAAGATGTACTCACAAACCGACATATTAAATTAAAACTCCTTTGTACACTACTTATGTATCATTTTGTAAGTAGAAAAAAATGAAACCAGTGCTTCAGTGCAATCCACACATCTTAGGTATAGATTGCTCAAAGCTATTTCTTTTAAAGAATACAGGAAAGAGAAGAGTGGAACAAATCATTTCCAGAATAAAACTGATCAACTCTACCACAAAGTTAACATCAATAGTGATGTTGACCATACACCCTTGATTTCATGCACTGAGAACACATTTCCTCTCATCCCCCAATCCTGGGTTTAAATTCAGGACCAAGATTCTGTCCCCCCCCCACCCACTCATAGCTAATGCTCTAACATTTGAGCCACAAATCCAATTCTGGCTCTTTTTGTTTAATTGGAGATTAGTCTCATGGATTTTCCTGCCCAGACTGACTTCAAATCATAATCCTCAGATCTCAGGCTCGGAATATAGGTGTCAGCCATCAGTACCCAGCTTGAGAACTCACTTTTCCATTGTAATTCTCCTTTCCGAAACTTCATAGCCACAATCTTGGGAGAAAAGATTCAGAGAGCTGCCACGCCTACTCCAGTGGAGTCTGCTTAGCATGGGAAACCAGCTTTCAGACCTGAGAATGGGGCTTCAAAGACCCATCTCTGAGTATTGGGACTTCACTGAAGTCTACCTCAGAGAATGGGGGTTTACAGAGACCTATCTCTGAGTATTGGGACTTCACCGAAGTCTACCTCGGAGAATAGAGCTTCAAAGAGGCCTACTCCTGGAAAGGCTGGCAAACCCCTGGGAAAGATGTGTTTCTCCTTTTCTTTTCTTTTCTTCACTGTATAAGAGTGCTTATTAATCTTTTACTGTTTCTGCTGCTCATTGTACTTACTCATGCTCAACGTTCCTTTATTCAAAGCTCTTTCTTAAGAGTGTTGACGACTCCAACATCTGATGAGTGTCTTAAAAATATGACTAACTCACCAGAGTTAAGTGCTACCCTGAAACCCCTCTTAAGGAGGCGAGTAGACAAGTCATAAGTAAATATAAAAGTATTGGGGGTTTCATGAAGTCACTTCAGCAGAAGGAACTGTCTGTAAGAAATTTACAAAAAGCTGTACGCGCGGCTAGAACAGAAAGAATGTATGGCAATTGCTGAGATATCTACTTAGGAGAAAATCTTCCTGTTACTCTCTTTTATTTACTAAGAGATTTGCTAGATCTAGGCCTCTATAGAAATAAGGTAATGGTTAGATGGTGACAAACATCGAAACCCATTATATTTCTTAGAGATAAGCTGGAAACAAGTGCCTTTCAGGCGACCAGCTGGTGACCACCCAAGAATGAAGCCCTGGAGCAAGATTGTGTAACCTTTTGTCCTTTCTTATGGAGACTTTTGCTATAAAAGTTTGTTGTCCTCTTCATTAAATCGCACTCAGCATCCACTCCCAATGTGTGTGAGTTGTCTGTTTGCCATCTCCCCCCCTATTCCAGGTTCCTCCCTTAGGTATCCTCCATCCTCCTGACAGAGCCGATCCGCAGAAGAGAGCCCCCAATTGAAGAACATTCTATAGAATGCCCTGTCCCATACTCCTAAAAAGGGAGAAATGCTATCTCTCTCCCTTTGATGAAACAATAGATGTTAGATTATTATATGATAATAATAGTAGATACTATTATAATGCTCTCAATATCTACTCCCATCCCCATTGATTCCAGGCTTGGTTGTAGAACTTACTTTGACAAATGACATGTGAGAAGTGATGGCATGTGTCTTTTCTGAGCTTTAGCCCTTTGGTTTTCACTCTTTGCATCCCCTGGGAACCTCCAGCAATCAGTCTGGATCCCAGAATGGACACCATGCTGAGTGGAAGTAGATCTGGAATAGGCTTTGTAGCATGAGAGAGAGTAATCAAAATTGTAAGGTATTGCGTCCTTGGGTCTGGTTTCCCATATTAAAATTAAGCTCACATTGAGGTCCCAGCTCTAGGTAGTCTAGGTCTCTTTCTCTCTATTCCCTCCCATTCTTCCTGAATATTTCCTTCTCATTCTTCCTGAATATTTCCTCTTTCTCCTCAGGTGACACCAGTTCTTGAGTCTCCTTATCCTAGAAACTGGTTTTAGGGTTAAACATTGTGGCTTTCTGTTTTACATTTTCTCTTAAGTGTTTCTTCACTTTTGTCTTTCTGGTGTTTTCAGCCAGAAGCTCCCAAGTGTGATGGATCTTCAGATAAAAACCCTCTGCCAGGGCTGAGAAGGTGGCACAGTGGTAGAGTGCTTGCTTTGCATGCATGAGGCCCTAGGTTCGATTCCACAGCCCCACATAAGCTGGAAGTGACACTGTAAAAGCTGGAAGTGACACTGTGGCTCAAGTGGGATAGTGCTAGCCTTGAGCTGAAGAGTTGAGGGGCAGTGCCCAGGCCCAGAGTTCAAACCCCAAAACCGACCAAAAAAAATTTTAAACGAAGTAAGCCAGGCCCAAAGAAGCATAGGTCCCATGGTTTCTCTTATTTTCAATAATTAGTACGTGTCTGAGACAAGCAGAAACTGTAAGATAAGTTGATGTTAGGCGAAATGAACCCCAAGATAAGAACTCAATTTTTTTTTCTTTCTTGTGATTGTTTCTATCATATTTATAAGATGATTTCTTTGTTGCTTTGTATGTCCCTCCACCATGGTATGCCCCCTGTGTTCACTGCATTTGATGTTGGCAAACTTTGTGCAGGAGAAGTGAAAAAAACAAATTATTTAAATTGGGATACAGGTGGATCCATTGCAGCAATGAGATGTGCAAGATGTTATGTTGAAAAACGAACTTTAAAACTTTGGCGGGACGGGGGTCTGAGGAGGGACCGCTGGGTGGGGGCGGGGAGTTGGGAAGGGAAGGGAAGGGGAATCAAAGGAGGCCGACACAATGCTTGATAAGATATGTACTCATTACCTTTCCCATGTAATTGTAACCCCTCTGTATGGTATTTACACAATTTTTAAAAATAAATTCCTCTGCCACATCTGCCTTGCTTGCTTTCACTCCCCTCATGTTGGCATACTAGGAGGCAAGAACAACATGAAGCTCCAGAAACATTTCGGATAGAAAAAGAAACCGCTGCATGGGACGTGAGCGGTGTATTACAAGAGATTGGGGGCTGAACACAGGTAGAAGGGATCACAGCTTCAGCCTCAGCTATGTTCTGAATCATTGCCCTGTTACCAGCTGTTACCTTTGCTCCAAAATCTATGTGGCGAATTCTGCAATTCTTACTGAATCATCCACACACACAGACTTAGTTAGGCATCCAGTATGACATAAAATATACATTTCTTAAATCAGAGAAATTTGTACCAGAGAAAATGTGCAGAAAGAACTTCACTTCATTTTTACATGCTTATAATTTGACTGAGAGAACAATATCAAATTCTCTTAGCCTTCACAAAATCTAAATATCCAAGCAATACAACACTGTAATGAAAAAAAAATCTTTTTACTAAAGTGAGTATTTGGAATGGGAAAAATCAAATATTATTAAACTTAAAAATTGATCAAATACCAAAAGAAAAAGAAAGACATTGATCAATAATGAACTACCAATGTGTTTAGTAAATAAATGAAATGTTTGAGATTCTTATCCACATAGGAAATACATAGGAAAATAAAAAGGAAAGTCACTGCCATCCCATCTTACACACCAGAATAGCTATCACCACACAAATAAACAAACTCCTGGAGAGGTTGAAATAAATCAGGAACTGTGTTTGGTGGTGTGGCATTGTAAACTAGTGCAACCCATATGGAGATCATGATGGAAGTTTACTCGATACAAAAAAGACACATATCTTGAAGACCATTATTGCAAATTGGATCCATACTGAAAGAATATAAATCAATATGAACAAACATGTTCATGGCAGCAATATTCATAGCAACCAAACTGTGTAATCAACCTGGATGTTCCATAAAGAGAGAATAAAGAAAATGCACCTTTCATAGCTATAAACATGTTTTGGTATAGGAGAAGTGGATGTTTCTACTATATCATTGCTAAATATTTTTGGATAGATACCTAATCCTAATTTCAATGAGTTTTGTGGTATTGTGATTTTTCTTTAATGAAGGACTTCCTTATTGATTTCAGAGCAGTTACAATAGGATGAAAATATCATATAAAATGTGCATATTATATAAAAATTTAAATATATCAATGAACACATACAGATCATCATATAGAGTTTATAATTTGAGGCAATTTTAAGAAGGCAACAGTAGGGGGAAAATACAATGTTAGAAGCTTAATAACAAATATACAGATATGGAAAAATACCAAAAAAAGGTGCAACTAATTAGTGCTAACAGTAACAAAACATTTTCCTCAAGTTTTAAAAATGAAACTATTAAAATAGTACTTAATAACATCAAATAAATATGGCATGGAAGAAAATATAGCATAGACATATTTTCCCCAAAATTTGTTTTATTTTATAACAAATGGATTAAAACAAAATGTAATTACAAGTCTGAAGATGATAACACTTTCAAGTGTCATTGATTGAATCCAGCAAAGGAAAGTAACCGACAAGTATAGGGTAAGAACAACCTAGTTTATGGAAGAAGACACTTAGTAGAACTTTGTGAGGAAAGAATGTGCTCCTTTTTCCTCATTAAAATAGGACAGCTATCTTTTGAGAGAACACTTGTAATGTAGTCAGAGCAGTGGAGTTACTAATTTAGGTAGCAATTTATTACTTTTATTCCCTAATCTTTTGATGTGATTCCCAAATGATGTGTGATCCTAGATATTCTGAGCCCTTTTTTCACCCAGAGTTTCTAATTCCTCCCCATGCCAATGATTCTGCTACTCTCACTTCTTCTTGATTGTCAACTCAACTCCTGTGGCCTTTAGTTGCATGAGAAAGAGCTGAAGAAATATGAGGATGGCCTGGTGTCTGAGGTAACATCCACTCCTGTTCGGAGGATCTGGGGAAGGATCACCATGTGGGACTCATAATCAGATATTAATTGACCTCTTTGGAAAAGGAGAAACTCACTCCCTCAGGCAGAATCTGTCATTCCTTGACTTTCTCTGAAGAGATTTGGTAATAGGGAACAATTCAGAGAATGAGCTTTCTCACCACCCACCACAGCCTTGTCAAAATGAACAGGATCAAAATTAAAAGTGGCCTCAGTTCCCATAGGGCTAATCAAAAGCCAAGAGATCATACATTCCTCCTCACCAAGGACCTTCTGGTAGGAATAGAGTCTGGGCAAAGTCTATGATGGAGATAAAATGAGGCTGGGCCTAAGGAGAACACAAAAGAATGACTCTCTCTTTGACTAAAAGTGAGTTGTGTAGTGAGACATGACAACTTCCTTCATATATGAAAATTCACTAGGTGAGTTATCTCACTGCCACTTTGCAGGAGATCAGTTTCCCCAAAGGAGAAGTTGTTAAATGTTGTGACTGTCAGGTTGCTCTCTAGGCTGTTGTCTCTCCCACCCCTTCCCATGCCAGGAACGCATTGCTTCTTTTAGGCACTCAACTACTTGTCTTGACTCTTAGGCAGGAATACCATAGGCTACTCTTTTGCCAACCTCTTGCATTTGAAGTAGAATAGGCCCAGGCACTGCTCATGCCAAGGGTTAAATTCAAGTAGGTGAGTATAAGCTCATATTTGTATTGAAAAATAATCATATTCAAAGAATTAAAGATATTAATAATTGAGAGATTTAGGGTTTATAGCCGCTAAATTTAAGTAATTATTACTAACACATCTAGAATCATGGATTAGGAAGAGAACAGTGAAGTAGTTTCAATATAATTTGCAAAAGATACACCATAGCCATAACAGGAGATGAGAGTGTGAAGGAACTATTGGTATAGGTCCATTTACTATCTTAGGAGTGACATTGGATAGGAGGCTTTTAGAATAATATCTAAAACAGAGGAACTTGTTTGGCACTGGTGGCTCACACCTGTGATCCTAGCTACCCTGCAGGCTGACATCTGAGTATTATGATTCAAAGCATGTCCAGACAGAAAAAGCCAGAAGTGGTACATGGCTCAAGTGGTAGAGCACTAGCATTGAGCTCCGGGACACTGCCTAGGCCATGAGTTCAAGCTTCATGATCAGAAATGCAACAACAACAAAACAATAATGATAAAAAGAAATAAAAGAAGGACTTAAGGATATGTGATGGAATGAGGCTGATGTGTAACTGTTTACAGAACCTACAAGGAGACAAAATTTGGAGCAAAATGATATCTATTCATGATTAATCAAGGATGCAAAGCAAATGCCAAATTCCTCTTCTCAAAAACTTGCAAATGTGGGCTGGGTTGGTGGCTCAGTATTAGAATGCTTGCCTGGCATGCATGAGGCCTTGGGCTCTATTTCTCAGCACCACATAAGCTGAAAAAGCCAGAAGTAGAGCTATGGCTCAAGTGGTAGAGCACTAACCTTGAGCTGAAGAGGTGAGGGACAGCGCCCAGGCCCAGAATTCAGGCCCCATGAATGGCCATAAAAACAAAACAAAACAAAACAAAAAAACTAAACTAAACTTCCAAACATATCTTTTCTCATAATCGAGGAGAGGCTTCTTTTACAGGAATTCTTATATAGCTCAAGGTGATCAGAACTTCAGTAGAATTTTCCTGTTGAGATGTAATGTGCCTAACTGTACTGCAGCTAATCATGGCTAGGAAAGTATGGACTGATACGTTTGTTGTATTTTTCCTCATAAATATATAATAATCTCAGGTATTATATGAAATATATTTCATAATAAACAATATATTATACATTATATATAATATATTAAATATACTATAATATAACATATATATTAACAGACTTCCTAATTTTAGAGTTAGGAACAAGCAACATATTAAAAGAAAAATGCTTGAATCTCTGAGTAATTTCTCTACCACAGGACAATTCCAAGTTTCATTCTTATTACCCAAAGAGCAACCTAGGAAAGCGATGCCCATGGAGGTGGTTCCCTGGATTTTGGAAACTGTTATTGCATATATATATATATATATATATATATATATATATGAAATATTGTTTTGTACTAGTGAATTTATCTAAAACTATAATAACAGATAAATAAGTGAACACCTATGTGCACACACACTCAATCACTTTCAAATATAAGAATTTCTTTTCTATGCTGCCTATTCACCTACAGAGAGAGTACATGAGTTGCCATTGAATTGTCCTGGAAGTTCTTTATCTGGCTACTCTAGCTTCACATCCTTTGTTCTATAAGTAGCCAGATGTTATGTGTTCAACATACTTATTACAGGCAAAAGTATCCACCCTGACACACAGAGAAACTTGGATTTCAAAAATGCCACAAATAAGTGGGAGGTACACAGTACTTTTCAAAATTGAATAGATTACATATTTATTAGAAAGCTCGTAAGAAAAAATATTCAATGTAGGATGAAACACTTCAGAAACTACAGTTTAAATTACGTATAACCGGGTGGAAGTAGCTCATGCCTGTAATATTTGCTAATCTGGAGGCTGGAATATGAGGATCACAGTTCAAAGCCAGGTTGAGAAAAGTCCCCGCGGGACACTTATCACCAATTAATCATTGAAAACTAAAATTGATTCCGTGCCTCGAAGTTTTAAAGAGCTAACCTTGAGCAAAAGTCATCAGAAGCAGTGCCCAGGCTCTGAGTTCAAATTCTGTAATAGATAAGAAATAAAATAAAAAATAAATTACATATAATTTTTTACCAACTCTGAAAAGGAAAATAGGATATGATACATGGCAACATAAGATTTCAAGTTACAAAGTTCCAGGGTATTTCCTCACTATTGACAACTAGGAGTAATCCATATAAAAAAAAAAAAGATGAACGATTTATACCAAATTTCAAAATATGTTATACAAAGTAAATGCAATAAACATGCATTCCACAGTCTAGTAATATCATATTGTGTAAAGAATCTGATTAACTGATTCATGAAAACCAATACTATGCAGTTAAAACATCCAATATCTCAGGTGTCAACTTAGCACAATACTTTCAATCTATGATGTCTGTTTTGTATATTATCCACCCCTATCCATCCCACAATGGCAGAAAGCTCTTCCTGAGAAAGTCCAGAGACCTGTCTACTGTGAGTGCTCAATGCAGACCTGTTCCTATTCTCTATTATTTGGGCATGTATTGGATTGAATATCTGATAACTTGGAAAAGGCACAATTTGGGACTGGCTTCCAGTAATGATATTTTAGTTCTCAGAAAAAAAGGAAATTGAAGACAGAGGGAAAATTTACCAGATCCCTGAAAGATTTCTATCATTGTGCTAAAACTGTACCCTTCTACTGACACTTGAACAAACGTCAGTAATTGTCACACCAACCACATGTCCAAAAAATAACTTTCCAAATATTGACTTGTTTTTACTATGGTGAATCAAGACACAATATTGTGGCCGTGTTTTACTTAAACTATTAGCTATGTTTGGTCCAAGGGATAATTGCCCTTACCAATTTCTTAAATTTTAGGTCATCACACACTCACTTCGTAGCCCTTAAACATTAAAAATACCTATCCATATAAGTCTGCATTACATACTTATTACTGTTTTTCTTCATTTGTCATGTTTTACATATTTGTGTATCCCAGGGCTTAGTTCTGTAATGTTCATTCTCATGGTTGTTATCACTGAATACATGTAATTATTTCTGTTTTTTTCTCTGCAGCTCTGTTTTTTTCTTTAATTCAAGTCCTTAATAGCATCCTGTTTACTGACAACTAGCTACTGATTTTAACAAACTAAAAAGATCCCAAAGTGAGCTTTGATATTTATATACATACCTATTCCGTGTTACTATTTAATTAAGTGATAACTCTTCTAGTTGTCTTGTCAAAATAGCTGGCAGTCATTTCAAACTTACATACTTTTCACACCTCATATTTAATCTATGACCAGGTTTCAACAAATTAACTCACAGAATATTTTAGGAACCATACATACATAAAATATGTGTGCTAGTACTATGAGTTAAATTCAGAGCCCAGGTTCTTTTACTTTTCCTTTTTGTTCAGGCTGGCAGGCTTCCATGTGAATCACAGCTCAACTTTTAGCTTTTTTGGTTCTTAGTTGAAGATAAGTGTGTCGTGGTCCATTTAACTAGTCTAGCTTGAAACTATGATCCTCTGTTTTCAGCCTTCTAAATAGCTAGATTTAAAGGCATGCACCACTAAAATCACCCCTATTATATTTGAATGAAAAATAAATTTAAAGTATTAACATTTCATGGGACCTATGTTTCTTTGGGCTTGGGTTACTTCACTTAATATAATTTTTCCAACTCTTTCCATTTCCTAACAAATGAGGCAATGTCATTCTTTCTGATGGAGGCATAGAATTTCATTGTGTATATATACCACATTTTCTTGATCCATTCATCTACTGAGGGGCATCCCATGGTTTCCCTTATTTGCAATATTTAGTATATGTAGGAGTCAAGCAGAAAAGGTCAGATAAAAAGTGATGTTAGGAAAATGAACCCTAAGATATGTATTCAAATGTTTTTTTTTTCTTTCATGCATTTGTTTCTAACGCATTGATAAGATTATTTCTTTGTTGCTTTGTATGTCCCTCCCCCACAGTATAACCCCTGCTTTCACTGTATTTGATGTCGGTATAATTTGTAGAGGGGAAGGGGAAAAACAAATCTTTTAAATAAGGATAAATGTGGACCCGTTACAACAATGAGAAGTACAAGTTGTCATATCGAAAACGAACTTTACATCTTTTATGGGGGGGAGGATTAGGTGGAGGGAGTGGGGGGAGGCTTGGAAGGGATGGGAAGAGGAAACAATGGAGGAGGCTACAATGCTTCATAAGAAATGTACTCATCATCTTGCCCATCTAATTGTAACCCCTCTGTACAGTATTTTCACAATAAAAAAGAACGAATATTTCTAATATTTTCAAATCAGTATGTTTTCATTTACACTAAAACACATTGCCTTAAATGCTTTTTATTATTCCAGCTCTCTTACCAAGAAAGGAAAGGAAAAATTCACAACCAAAGAAGCTCTGAATGTACAAATGCTCAAGCCTGCAAGCCACAATTTCTTTGCTCGGAAATAACAAAAGATGATATCGTCTAAGGCAAAGCAGGAGAAAATGTTCTTCACTGAAGTTACTGGAAGTTGATGAAGATGAGGAGGAGCAACTTTATTCAGAAAGTATAACAGTGTTTGCGGTTGTAGGATGATTCTAGTGGATAAGTGTAGCCAATCTTAGAGGATGTTTATAGTGATGAGGAGAATATTTGAAGGTGCATATGTGATTACAAAGGTGAGCTTTCTTGAAGATATATGTTTGTAGCATAGTTTGTATACTGTTGAAAAAGAGGCAAGATAGGGATGCTGACATTCCTTGTATCTTTCACAGTATTAAATTAAAACCAGTTTTATACAAATATTATTCATAGTAATTATAGAATATCACTAATTATGCAAATACTACGAATATATCCTTTATATGTTATGTAATATAACAATACATATATTATGCACACATAACTTAATTTTTCTACTTGACTGTTCAGGAATTAAACTAGGAATATCTTTGAAAATTTATAGCAAAGTATGCTCCTTAGAATTTTATGCAACATATAGTTTTATCTAATAATTAGTAATTTGTCCTGAATTGGTTTAGAAATGAAATGTTGTAATATAATTGAACATTCAAAAATAATTATGTAAGAACATGCCGTGGATGGAATTAAAAATATAACATGACTCATGTCTGTAATCCCAGCTACTTAGGGGCCAAGATCTGAGGATAGATATATGAAGCCACTCTGAGTGAAACAGCTCAGGGACAACATCCAGAGCATCGTTCAAACCTCAGTACTGGCACAAAAATAAATTATGTGACTAAAACATACAAATACATGTATTTAAATAAAGATGTCATTCCTTGTATCCTTCACAGTATAATACTAAAACCAGTTTATACATGTATTATTTATAGTAGTTATAAAATATCAGTAATTATTCATATATTATATATATATCATTCTTATGTTATGTAATATATTGCATATATTATGCACACCAATTTTATACTGATAACACTAATATCCATTAAATTGATATATGTTTTAGAATAGGGAATAAATTTTCTTTGGTACAACAAGGAAGAAACTAGTCACAAAAATTATTCATTTTGTATTATATATCCATGGCAAACTATTCCTTGTGTATTCAAGGTACTTAATGATAAAAGCCTGTGTTCATCATCAGTACAGCTGTCTTTGACATGCATTTGTTCTCCTTAAGCAATTACTCCTGGAATAATAAACAGTGGAAACTGAATGATGTTCATTCAGTTATTTCATTTGGAATAAAAATCACTTACAATGTCATTACCCAGACCCTTTCATTTAAAATACTTATATTCTGTAGCAATGTTATTGCCGTTATAACCATAATTAGGAAGAAAATGTGAGATCATCTACTCAATAGCTCTTGAAAGGTCAGAATATTCTCAGATATGCCTGGTAAAAACCTGGATTTGAATTATGGGTCTACATCTGGTCAGTCTTAGGTACTTGGGAAATTTGTTTGGCCTTGTTGCCTACTTCTGCTTTTAATAAAATACTTAGGGCTGGGAAAGTGCCTCAGGGGTAGAGTGCTTGCCTTGCATGCATGAGGCTGTGGGTTTGATTCCTCAGCACCACATAAACAGAAAAAGCCGGAAGTGGTAATATAGCTCAAGAGGTAGAGTGCTAGCATTAAGCTGAAGAGCTGAGGGACAGCACCCAGAGTTTAGGTCCCATGACTGACTAAAAGATAATAATAAAAAAATAAAAAATAATTAATTTCCTAACTTGAAGAACTGTCATAAGCATAAAATTACACTAATGCAGGTGCAGTGCTTGGAATGGTGTCTGCACATTTTGTACCAGGTCCCAGAGAAGTCAACTTCCATCAACATGGTCACAGCATCCTTCCTGAAGGCCTTAAGAAATATATACCCAATTGATATTAATATCTGTGAAAATTTGTCTTTATTAAAAAAAGTCTTGTCTTCATATGAAACAAAGAAATAATGTTAGGGCTGTCCTTTGGCTTTTACTCTGAAGTAGTTTTGCCTAAATTTCATTCTTACTCTATTAGTGGTAGCAGTAGCATTCTTTAGTACTACCCTTCATATTTCTAGTTGTGTGTTCCATTTGGAATACTATTGTAACTTAGTTTATAATCTTTTTTATCAGAATAAATAAACTAAAAGTGCTGATGTTTTCAACAAAGAGAAAATATTAGGTGTGCATTATATTTTATGTTCATAATAGTTTCCTGAAATTATTCCTTTTGGATTACATATCCCTACCAATCTACTTTTTATGATTTCTTATATGATTTATATAGATTTCTTATATGATTCTTACATAATTTCTTAGATATCCATAAATAAAACAGCTCAGAACATGAAAAAGTAGGTAAGAAGTCATAAAAAATAGTATTATGGTGGTCTTAATGGCTACGTGTAAAGCACATATAACAAAACTGTTGGAAGATTCATTTTCTCTTTTTGCTATTATCTCCCCTTCTTTGTAGCCAGGTTCTCACTATGAAGTGCCAAGTGGTCTGGACATTTCAAGCCTTGTCTCAGTGACAGAAGTGATGGGATTAGGGACATGTTCTCTCATGACTGGCTTTTAGGAAGCTCACAATAAAGCAATACCAATACACATAAATAAACTTTTGTGAGTGATGTGTATTCACTTCCTCAACTGCCAAAATTAAATTCATATATCAAAACATCAAATTACTTACATTATAATATATGCGGTTCAACTGGCATCACTAACACCTCCATAAATCAAATGCAAACTAAAAGCTCTACTTCAAAAACCAACTTCAAAGGCAGTGTTGGAAATACAATAAGATAAACAATAAATCTAAAGTAGTGAGATCTTTAACCCTGGCAATGAGCAATGATAGCTGAAATTTTAACCAGGCTTGAAAAGTTCGGGTGACCACTAACTATGTGATTAGAGTTGCAGAGTTGACCTTGGGATCAAGATTGGAGGTAAAATTCAAAGGCAGCTAAGGTTGCCGCAGTATTGTAGCTCGATACAGTGTGACCCTCCCTGATAATGGTAAAGCATAGAGTAGAAGCTAAGTCAGTAAAATGTATAGGAAGGATTCTCCACTGAGAATAATTGCAGGGGGTGATCATCACTCTTGCTTTGAAAATGTACAGCCCATCATTCTACTTTAAGCTCTAGCGTAATTCTGATATAAAGAAAATTATGACACAACAATGTGCCATTAGTGCTAAGAAGTGTGGGTGTATATTACGCTAACATATGTAAAATCCTTAGAGGTATGGAATGGCCTGACCCTCACTCTTCGTTCTATGTTGTTGAGTTTCATGGAGAAATGTTCATAATTAGGCAATTCACACTCATCTAAATCTGATTCAGTCAACTGAAATAAGACATTAAGGTCATTACTCCAGTGACGTGGTTTTGTAACCTATGAAAAAATTAACATTATTTCACAATGTATATATTTTTCTGAAAATTTATGCAATATCAAGTATAAAATATACAAAAAGACAATTATCTATCTCTTTATATTATTAAAAATAAAGATACTTCTGAATTGTACTTTCTTGCTAGAAAATCACAGGATGACTGCTGATGTTTGCTATCTTTTGAGGTGCTCCTATACACTTCTGAATCTTGTTCAAGGAGGTGTTTTTCCATAGTTTGTTTTGAGGTGTTCAGAATATCAATACTGTAACTAACAATAACCATGGAACAGCAAAGATGATGGGATACCTGGCCAAAAATCTGAGAAATCACAGGAAGTGATAGGAAAGAAGACACCAGAGGACCCACAGCCTCATTGCCAGCTTCTGCATCCCAAAATGCTGCTTAACATGCTTTATATTCATTCTACTACAGGGGTGGGAGGTGGTCAGTGCCTACAGGTATGTTCACAAGCTAAGGCATCAATCTAGCTTGTGGTTACAACTATTAGCAAGAGGTATTGTTTGTATACATAATGATAAATCCCTTTTTGTTAGAGAGCCGAAGGGAGCAATAGTCATTACAACCATAGCAGACATCCATCTTGTCTCCAAAGTCTTAATCTTTTAGTGTCCAACGGCTCTAACTTAAATACTCTTGAGGTAATAACTCATACCTTTGTCTTCCCTTGACTGTTTGACCTTCCCAGAGCACAGTTCTCAGCTTTTTGATTGCTGTTTGAGATGGCTTCCCAATCTATCCTTTCCAGGTCTAACAGTTTGACTGTAGATTCCGTCACAAGTACTGTTACAGTCAATAGTCAGGAACCTGAAACATGAGAATTAGGAGTTGAAGAAAGCCTGGTCTAAACTGCAGAATCTTGTCTCCAAAGAAAAGAAATTCTATAAATATTAATCTACTATGAAACATACAATACGTTAACTTTATATAATGGAACAAATAGATCATTGTTAATGGAAATAAAATTTTGGCAGAAGTCTTAAACACATACATATGTATATATATTTAAACTTGGAGAAGTAAAATTTCAAGTGGTATTATATGCAAGTTTCAGTCTACCTGCCACCTACCTATTTACCGACACGCTTATTTCTGGTTAGTCTTCACAAAACACTGTTTTCTTACATAAGTAACAAAAAATTGCAAAACAAAAAGTACAAAAAGTGCAGTATCATAATACAAGTGTAGTTTAATCCCTACCAAAATTATTTGGAGAAAACATGCATTAAGTTAATGGCATTGAGTACTGCTCAAGAAGGAGAGTCTAGAAGAATGTGTATATTTTGTAAATTGTGTGTGTGTTTGTGTGTGTGTGTGTGTGTGTGTGTGTGTGTGTGTGTGTGAGTGTGTGTGAGTGTTCCATAAGTAAATAATGGAGTCAGAAGTAGACATATTATTCTTGCTTAGTCTTTTTGCTCAAAACTGACACTCTATTACTTGAGCAACATCTCCACTTCTGGATTTTTTATTTTTTTTTTATTTTTGCCGGTTGTGGACCTGAACTCTGGGCCTAGGGGCTGTCCCTCAGCTCTTCAGCTCAAGGCGAGCGTTCGACCGCTTGAGCCCACAACACCACTTCCGGCTTTTTCTGTTTATGTGGTGCTGAGGAATCGAACCCAGGGCTTCATGCATGCAAGGCAAGCACTCTACTACTGAGCCACCTTCCCAGCCCTGGATTTTGGTTTCTTAATGAGAGAAATATCTCACAATTTTCTGCATGGGCTGTTTTAAACCAGGATCCTCAGTTTTTGACCTCTAAAGTAGCTAGGTTTTAAAACATGAGCCACTGGTGGACAGAACTACGATAACTTTTTGCATGTTTGAATACATTTTAAAGTAAGACATATATGTTACTTGTGAGAATGACGAAATAGTAATTAATGTTTAACAGAATTTAAAGCATACAAAACTGAGAATGGCGAGTAGTTGAGAATTGTATGGAATAAATCAAAATTATCTCTGACAGTTTTCATCAGGTGCACAGTAATGATTGCATTGTTGGTCCCTAAGGCCATCAGATAGCTGAGCTCCAGCTGGCTGCTATGCTCATTAGGCCAGCTAGTGCTTTTCACAAAAATGTGATGTTGTTGGATGGCAAGGATCATTTTCAAGATCACAACCTGAAATATTTCTATTGATCTAGAAGGGGCAACATACCAGGACAAGAAATGTGATTAACAGCAAAAACCATCCAATCCAAGGAAGACAGAATAACTCTTTCTATATCTGAAAAGAGTATCACAAAGAATCGTGGGCTGAATATGATGGTCAATGTCTGTAATCTCTGAATTTGGGAGGCTGATTTAGGAGTAAGCTTGGGACCAGTCTAAATTTTAGGCCAACAGAAGGACACATAGTAAAATGCTATCTTAAAACAGCAACAACAAAAGACTCAATGACTGGGAATGTAGTAGAGTGCTAGGGTAGCATGCATGAAGCACTTGGTTTGATTCCTCAGTATGACATAAGCAGAAAAACTGGAAGTGGTGCTATGGCTCAATTGGAAATGTGCTAGCCTTGAGCAAAAGACACTCAGAGAGAGTGCCTAGGCCCTGATTTCAAGCACCAGGGCTAAAGAATTCTTTATACTCAATAGAAAATTGTGCTGTTTTACATTCATAATAAACTTTGTTAGGAAAAAGTAAAATAAATTAATGAAGTATTATCTGGCATTGGACAGGACATAGTGAGATCTGAAAATGATTGCTGATGATGGTTCCTTGATACAACTTACGTTACAGATACACTTGCCATATTGTGAATTTTTAAGGATACAATCGTGGGTTTTTTTCTTTTTCAAAATAATTGTACTGCCAGGTGCTAGTGGCTCACACCTGTAATCCTAGCTACTAAGGAGGCTAAGGTTGAAGGTCTCTTTTCAAAGCTAGCACTTGTAGGAAAGTCTGTGAGACCCTTATCCCCAACTTAAGGTTCAGAAAATGTGAACTGGCACTTTTGCAAGCCTTGAGCTGAAGAACTGAGGGACAATGCCCAGGCCTAGCGTTCAAGTCCCACAACCGACAAAAAAATACTAGTAATAATAGTAATTATATATAATTACTATTAAGGTGTTATATATAAGGGCTACCAACTCATAATTTTTTTCTTTGCTAAAAGAAACACATATCCATATACATTACCAACAGTCAGGATTTGGCCATCTACTTTCCTGCTGATCTCTGGGTGTAGAGGCAATGTGTAATACAAAACAATACAAACCAGCTCTGACTATAAATAATTTTTCTCTACACATCTTAAAAATCAATGCTGACAACATGAAATAAAAAATCCCTAAGTTTAAAACATTCTTCTAAACAAGTTAGAGAAATCCTGATAAGAATAATTTCAGAGAGCTTGAACTCAGGGCCTCGGTTCTGTCTCTGAGGTTTATTACTCAAGGCTAGTGCTGCCACTTTGAGCCACAGTGCCACTTCCAGTTTTCTTGTGGTTAATTGAACAGAAACGACTCACCAGCTTTCCTCTCCAAATTGACTTTGAACTAGGATCTAGAGATCTCAGCCCTCTGTGTAGCTAGGAATATAGGCATGAGTTCCTGGCGCCTGGTTAGAATAATAGCTTACCTGAGACAGAGGCCAGTTAATATTAAATGTCAATCATGTTTAACTTTGTAAAATAAAGTTAACTGAAATTCCTTCCACTAGAAATAAGGAATCAAATGTATAGGTGGGTTACAAAGTTCTTACCAGAAGCTACATATTTTCCTTTTTTTTTCTTCCAAAATGTGTGGTTTCCAGAATCATACCTTATCTTTCCTTGCGATTTCTTTAGTTTATTTCATACATGCCCACAGCTTCTTCAACTATAATTTATTTATGTGAAGAGCTTTCAAATATCTATTTTCAGTACAAACTCCTTGTATGCATCATTCATATACTCAACTGTCATAAAAACTTGAGAAACAGTATTCATCTCTTTTCATTACTGGATATTATTAATGAGTAAGTAAAATTTAGGAAAATAAAGAATAACATCAATGAATATAACATGATTTTAATAGTACTGTTAAACATAAATATAATGTTGCTATTTTCTGAGCAATTTAATAAAAACCTCAAAGAAAGAAATAAACTTATTTGAGTGCTGATATTGTGGTTTAAACTCTGATATTGTGGTTAAACCTTACCTTCTCACTTAAGCTTTTTCCCTAACTGGTGGTGCTCTATACTTGAACCACAACTCCCTTCCAAATTTATGTGGGGGGATTATATAAAGATAAGAAGCTTGTGGAATAAAAATCATTTGTGTCTCTATCTTGGGGTTCATTTCACTTAACAGCATCTTAGATGATTATATGGTACCCTGTATTAGTTACTTCAAGTAAGGGAAACCATGGGACCTATGGATATTTGGGCCTGGCTTATTTCACTTACTATATTTTTTTCACATCTTTCCAATTCCTAACAAATGGGATGATGTCATTCTTTCTGATGCAGGAATAGAATTCATATATATATATATATATACATATATGTATGTATGTATGTATTTATATATCTGTATGTATGTATGTATGTATATATCTGTATGTATACATACATACATATATGTGTATGTATATATCTGTATGTATATACATACACATATATGTATGTATGTATATACATACAGATATATACATATACATATATATGTGTACGTATATATGTATATGCATATATATACAAGAAAGTGTGGCACATATATATGTATATATATATACACATAGGTATATATGTATATATTCCATACATATGTATATAAGTATATATCCATTCATCTACTGAGGTGCGTCTGAGTCCGTTTGATATCTTAGCTGTTGTAAATAATGCTGCAATATACATAGTTGTGCTGGTAGCTTAGTATGTTCTTGTTTTTGATAATTTGGTAAATGCCCAAAAGTGGGATTGTTAGGTGAGCTCTAAGTGGAGTCTTGGAAAAAATTATATTAACTGAAATAAGTCAGACCCAAAAAATCATAGGTCCTATAGTTTCCCTTATTTGCAATAAGTGGTATATATCTGGGACAAGAATAAAAGTTCAAAAAGTATGTACATATGACCAGATAAGATATTCTTAAGCAAATTGAACTACAAGATAGGGATTTATTATATAACATCTGCTTTTTTTGTTTCTTTGTATGTTCCTCCACCATGGTATAACCCCTGTTTTCTCTGTATTCGGTGTCAGTGCCCTGTATCTTGTATACACAATTCTCTAGCTTTGGGAGGGGAAGGGAAAATACAAATTGTTTAAATAGGGATACAGGCTGACCCATTGTAGCAATGAGATACACAATACACTATGTTGAAAAAGGAACTTTGCAATTTAGGCAGGGAAGAGGGGAAGGTGGGAGTGGAGGAGTAATTGTGCAGTTGGGAAGGAAGGAAGGGTAGGGGAAAACAGAGGAGGCAGCAAGGCTTAATAGAAAATTACTCATTACCTTGCTCATGTAATTATAACCCCTCTATACTTTATTTTTCAATAAAAACCTCTTTTAAAAAAATGTGTCATGTACATCTAGTATAGTAGCCTACATCTATAAACCCAGCTGATCAGTAAGCAGAAATGAGGCCAGGCCAGAGAAAAAACTGCCAAGACATCCATCTCAACAAATGAGCTGGCCATAGTGGTTCACATCTGCAATCCTAGCTAATTGTGTGGGAGACATAAGAAGCAATCTAAGATCATTCAGTCAATCTAAGATCAGACCTGGGCAAAAAGTTCAAAACTTCAAGTAAATAAAATGGACTAGAAGTATGGCAAAAGTAATTGAGCTGCTTGTTGCTATAAAAATAAAGTCCTATCTAGCAAGCAGAGAACACCTGAATAGAACCCTAGTAATACTCCTCTCTTTCACCAAAAAGCCTAAATAACTTTTTCTCATTTGAACATCTAATTTGAAGGCCACTGAAAGATTAGAGATGGTGATATTCTCTTTAAAATTATGTATTCAAAGGAGACAACGTTATTTAGGCTTTGAAAGAATTGACTAAGAAATAAAATGCATGTGATTTTTGTTAGCTCCATAATTCTCAAAAATATAAAATATATTCAACTATTTAATACATACCCATATGTGTACAAATATCCATGTATGTATGTATATACATGTATGTGCATATATGTATATATACATACACGTGGTTCATCTCTTTTCTGTGTAGCAAATGGTACAAATGAAACTGTGCAATCACTACTCAAAGGCATGAATAAACAAAGAGAATGAGCATATAACTCATATTTAGGAATCTATGGCTAGCCGATAACACTGACAATCTTTTACATCAGTTTGCATGTGTCACTTACTGCAGTACAGGGACAGTAAACAACAATGTGATACCAGGCAGAAGAAAGGAGAAATGAGAGATACAAATAGTACAATACTCTTTCTGAAGGGTAAGTAGGATTTCCTGTGTGTGTGTGTGTGTGTGTGTGTGTGTGTGTGTGTGTGTGTGTGTGTGTGTGTATTACATTTTCTTGAATCATTTCTCTCTTGAGGGGTATCTGGGCTGATTCAGTAAGCATGGTTGTGCTGAAATATGTACTATTTCCTGGTTTGTAATCTTTCAGGTAAATGCCTAGGAGTAGAGTTGCTGGATCATATGTAAGTGGCTAGTCAAAACAGGGGTGAAGGGGGAAAAGGTACAAGAATGACCAGGAGAAAATGGGGGAAGTGCACAGAGTAATCCAGTAAATATCCTACAAAATTAAGAAGAGTGAAGGAAGAGGTGCATAGAGGAAGGATGTGAATGTTGAAAGGGTTGGCATTGATCAAGGTATATTGTACGCAGAAACTGCCTTGTTTACTAACTCCTTTGCTACTTAAAATAATAATTAAAAAATCATGTCCCTAAAATATTATGCAATTAGAAGCCAACCATAAGAATCTGCTCAGATCACCTCTAGTGTCTATAAATCTGTTTTGGTTAGGATAATTTTTAGAACAACACTAATGATACATATCATCTGAAGAAAATTTAATGATTTCCAGCTATTTAAGATAATCATTTTTGGAGATATGGCTCAAGTGGCAACTTGTTACCTAATGAGCAATGCTTTCAGATATTGAATTCAATGTTGATCTTGAACAAAAGTAAAAACAATCAATAAAAGTCAGGTACTTTCCATGGCACTTGTAGCTCATGAGTTTAATTCTACCTTTAATCATAAGGCAGAGATCTGGGAATCTCAGTTCAATGTCAGCTTGGATAGGAAAATCGGTGAGACTCTCATCTCCAATTCACTGTCAAAGAAAGATGGAAGTGGAATCATGGCTCAAGTGGTAGAATGCTAGCCTACAGCATAATGCTCAGGGATAGAACCCAAGCCTTGACTTCTAGCCTTAGAAAAGTGCATATACATACACAAAAGAAGTAAGTCACTCAAGTTCTCAACCTTCCATTTCCATAATCCTAACTCTAATCCTGGTCAGAACCGTGAGAGTAACCTTGATGATAATGGTAACCCAATCCTAAAATTAATGGAAAATATATCCTAACAGATACTCATGGTCTTTGAAATGATTTATTTGCACTTTGCACCAAATCCTACAGATTCCCTGAATTGGACTCTGAAATCGTTCCCTATTATGAATATTAACCTCAAATCTTCAAATCATGAAAACTATCATAGTTTCCACTGATCTTAACTTTTACTGAACTCCTGTATCTCTAAAAAGAAGTTGCAGGTTTACTTAAATTATACTCTACTTTCTAACCCTAACTATATATCTAAACCTACTAGAAACCTAACTCTAAATTTAACCCTATTGAACCCTGAACAGGAAAATTAGGAAAACTCTGTAGTTTTTGTTAAATTTCACACTTATGTTACTTGAAAATGTTAGCAGAAAACTCTCAGTTTTACCTTAAAGCTTACCCTTCCCTAACCCTAAGTCTAACCTGAACTAGAACAGTAACCCTAACCATAGTACTAATAGCCTTTGGATTCTAAAAGCCATACAAATACATTAGATTTATTCATCCTAACTTTGATTCAACTAATCTCTCTAAAAATAGTTTGTAGTTTTACTCATTATCTTGCCATTTTTGTAACCCTAACCTTAACTGGAATATTGAGGCTAACCCTCACACATATCCTAATCTTAATATAATTAGCAGGTTCATATTTCACATTCATCCTAATTCTAACATGACTTGTTATTCAAAGATAGTTTCAGTTTTATACTAAATTATCATTGCCCTAATGCTAACACTAACCACAGCTGCAACTGAAACCTAACTTTCACCCTAATGATAGTCCAATTCTAATGTTTAAGAAAAATAGTCTAGTTTTAATCAGTTTGCACTATGGAAATGAGTTTCAGATTGCCCTGATTCCCACAGATTTTCTGACTCTTCCTCTGAAGTTATCTTGTTCCCTAACATGAACCATTATAAAATAACGTGCCGTCAAATTCTATTATCAGGAAAAATACTGTAGTATCCATTGATCCTACATTTTCCTGAACCCCTGTAGCCTAAAACACTTTCGGATTTACTTACCATCTAGTCCATTACTTAACGCTCTTAACCTAAACTGGATGGAAAAGTCTCATTTATTCATTAAAAAATGATCACTAAGAAATAAATATAATGAAAATACTTTAGTTGCATCTCAATCTACTTAAAATAGATTTGTTACTATTATCATCAAGGTTACTACAGTCTCAATTTGGTACCAAAATATTAGTGTTCAGGAATATCACTCATTTTTAGAAAATGACTAGTCAAACAAAGCTTATATTATATTTGAATTTTAAAAAATGAAAAGGATACGAAGATTAATGACCTTACTCAGACATTCAGAGATTAGAAAAATATAGAAATATCCTCATTTATGTAGGTCAAACATGGAAGAGAGGATATGGCAAGCTCAAAGCCACATACCAATGGCAGAGATATTTAACAAAATCCCATGAAGTTGAAATCAGTCTTAAAAGGGAGATTTGGGCATAAAGGGAGTAGGGCAGAAGAATGGAGATGGAAATGGTGGACTAATACAGTCATATAACTCAATATACATAAGCGAGAATATAAGTAGGAAACTTGAAGGGATATATGGGGTTGGGGTAAAGGAAGAAAGAAAAATGGAAAGGTTGACAATTATCCAGATGCATTGTACATTGAAATGCACATATTCTCTATTCAACACTGACATGATGAAGCAAAACCCCTTTGGACAATTAGCTAAAAATTAATTTTTTTTGAAATTTTAATGTTAATGGACCAGATGCATAAAATTTTAGAGATAAATAAGAGGATAGCATTTACATATTGTTGAGGCTTGTGCGCCTTTCAATATACAAAAATTAGTGTGACAAGTCTACTCTGAATGTAAATTGTGTTTTTCCAATTCTTCTTGCAAGTTGCTTAAAATATAGAGAACCAATTTCCAATATCCCTACAATTCCAATAAAAAAAAATCGTATAGACCTTTGGGTTTTTCACTTGTTTCTAAATATCTTAATATGATGTATTGGAACTAATTTCATTCCACATTTAAATTTAAATTTTAGATCACTAAATTCTTTTAAAATCCTCTCACTCCATCACAGGTATGGATAGATAACTGATGTGGGCAGAATCAGAACTATTCAGAAGGTTGTAAATAGATGCTTACCTAGTTTTCTCTCTGCTGGAGCATAGAATATAGATTGTCTTAACTGGAAAAAGTTTGCCTTCCCAGGTTTTCTGCATATGGACATTCCATCAACATTTGGTTATTAGAGGATTATTCAAGATTAGCTAAATGTTGATTGATAATGACTGAGCTTGACAGAAAGGTCAGGGAAAACAATCTACACTTCAATGAGGTTCTGACTTGTGTTTCACAAAGGGTTATGAGAGCTCTCCATTAGAAATCTAGCAGCTGTGCTTCTAAAAAGTCCTTGCGTGGTTAGACTTTCTGATAATGTCTCAATTCAAGTACTTCTCCTTGGAGTTCCATACTATTCAAGATGCTGTATTAGATCGTTTTACATTTTGCAGACAGCTCTTGGTGATGAAATTTGAGCTTTTCAAAATTGCTCTCCCAATTCCATCCACAAAATGCAGACAAAAAGACAAAAAAAAATTGAAAAAATTTGTATCTGTTGATAGTGCATATACTTTTATTTTCCATTACAAACATAAAATGTAGTAAAATGTTTCATAGCAATTACTCTGAACTAGGTTGTGGACACATTCTAATGTAAATAATATACTGTGTTCAAGTAAAAAGTTTGAGGATCCAACATTTTAATATGCCTGTGGTCCTAAAACCAATACCTTACTGATATTGACTGATAAATACAACTTCCCATAAGTACAGAAGTTTTCCTTGTATCTTTTTAATATATATTTTTATTGTAAAGACACTGTACACAGGGGTTACAGTTACATAAGGAAGGAAGTGAGTACATTTCTTATTGAGCATTGTTACCCAATCCTTTGTTTTTCCCCTACCATCCCTTCCCTTCACATCACCCAAATCCTCCCTCAAACCCCCCTCTGATAGTATATACTCTGATAGGATATTCTCCTGCTACTTTGGTTGTTGAGAGTCTACAAGAGCAAGCGTTCCATGGGGAGCAGGGTGACACCATACGACCTTTACTTACTGAGATTTCCTAATGAATTCGGATCACTTGTACTGCATTTTGCAAGTCGAATCTCATGTCTTAAAACATACCAGTTTTAAGAGATAAGAGGAGTGGTAAAAGAACTCTTAGAGACAAATACATCTTCAACATATTTGGTTCCAAGAATTCCATCTAAGGCATATTCAACAACTAGTGAAACTTATGTTGACTGTAACTATATGTCTTTCTCCATGTGTGCATGTATACATGGGTATATGTATGTGTGTATTTGTGAGTATAGTAACATACATGTGTACATATATAAGGGCACATACATATATGCATATATAAACAAATGTAAAGATATAAATATATTTGCATATATATATCAAGTGTTCAGTGATTTAATGTATAGTTCCTAACACATTGTCATTCTCACAAAGTGTACATGATAAACTGCCCTGAGGATCTGTGCTCTATGATGGGTATCCTTTGTACTCACTTCCCCATTATCTTGTTTTTCAGTCTACTTTCCATAGGATAGCTTTGTTTTCATTACATGTAGTTACTCACTGATACTCAAAGGAAAAGTTTGTTTGTAAAAGGAAACGTACTTTTAGGTCACAGGTTGAAAGTATCTTATCCATCAAAATTATTCCTATGAGATAAAATTTATAATAGTAATAAAATTGAAAAGGAATTCCTAGATCTGTTGTTTTACCATTTAGAATGGCAAATAATAATATCACATCACAGTTGTAACTCTTCAATAATGCAAAGGTAACTGATTGTCCATATCATGTTCCCACAAACCAGTGGATCCTGACGGATAATAGTAGACCACCAGAAATTCTAAGCAGCAGACATGAAGCATGAAAGAGAAAGTGAGGAAATGATAGAGAGTATAAGAGAGAGAGAAATAATAGTGAAAGTGCATAACAGATAAATAAGAGCTGTACGAGAATATTCATATGCCTATCTTTTGACACTACATGTACATTTGAAGGTATTTGTTGCATAATAACCAATCAACATAAAATATAAAGCGTTTCATGGAGTTCGGAGGAAGATGGTAGAGGAGAACCTGGAGGCTAAACAAGCTCTCACATACAAAGCAGTTTTAGTGTTCCAGTGAACAGTACTAGCCTAGATAATCACACCAAGTGTGCCAACACTGTACACAGAGTTTGACTAGAGAGGGAAGATCCAGGCAAGAAGACAGATCTAAGCACTTGCCAGTAGCCACGGTTGTGGCAGCATCTGTGGCACCCATAGCCACCATATCTACAACAGAGTGTCCAGGACAAAGGCGCCATATGCAGTGGGTGAGCGGATTCTACTCAACACCAACAAGAACTGAAAAGGAGCAGATCACAGACCAGAGATAACCAGGAACAAAGATTCCTGCCTGAGTAGAATCCTGACATCCTCACTCCTTCTCATGGAGCAGAGGAGGGAAGGCTGCCCCTCCCCCTCCCACCAGACATCATCTTTGATACTGAGAAAGGCCAGGCTGAGCAGCTAGCTCCAACTCAGGCCTTGGAAGAAAACAAAAGGGTCATTTAGCAGGTCACAGGTATCTGACCTGAGCTTCCAGGCTCAGATCCACCCAGGAGAAAGTCACCTAGCCCAAGCAGAGAGAGTTCTGCCCCACAGAGGAGTGACTATCTTCACTGGGTTAACAGAACCAGAGGCTGCCCCTACCTACAGCAGCCGAGACAATCAATTGAAATTCAATAAACATAAATCTTGAGAATGGCTCCAGGCTGGGGTCTGGGAGTGTCTCAGGAGCTAGCCCCTCAGGGAAAAGCTACTGTTTGCTGAAACGCCTCAACCCTACCCAGAACGTAGCCTCATCACAGCATCTCCAAATTAGAGGAAACAGCCATCTTTCTCTTTCGTGATACTCAAAGCAGATCTCCCTCCCACTGAGCCAGCCTGAAGGAGGATCACAAAATCCTGGATAAAGCGGAGCATTTTATTGACTGCTCAAACAAACTGATGTAAGAAATCAATCAGGCCACAGGAAAACCAAGCACCACAGGCAGACCAGAGACTCCACGAAGAGACTGATTACAGACACAGGGCAGATACAGGATCTTCCCATTCCTCACACACACACACACACCCGAAAATTAAACAACTTTTTTTGGTACCATTTTTTAAAATTTTTTAATTGTTTTCTATTAATCATTTTTTTCTTCTTCTCCTATTTTTTATTTTAGGTGTGTGTGTGTGTGTGTGTGTGTGTGTGTGTGTGCTTTTTAAAAAAATCGCTATTGACATTTTGGTCCTTTTTAAATTGTTTTTATTTTTTTTTGATTCTTTTCATTTTTTTGTCTTTCTTTCTTTTTTTTTTTGCATGACTTAATTGCTGTTTTGCCTCATCCCCAGATAAATACCCTTCATCGATTATTAGAACTTATCCCCCATTGTGTACATAATTAATCCAGAAATGTATTACTTAATTCACAAACTTTTAGGCTTAACTGTTTAATAGCAGTATTATATCTTTATACCATATAATTTTCAAGTAAATATTTTAAGAATTTTTATTTTTTAGTTTTTCATGTCTCCTTTCTATCATCCCTTCCTGTCATCCTATCCTTTTCTTCTCTCAATATCACTTCTTTAAAGTTACATAATTTTTAAATGTTTCACTTTTTAAATTTAAATTTTTGTTTTTCCATTTTTGATTATCTTCTTTTTAATTTCTCTCCTCTCATTCTGTCCAATCCCTCTCCCTCTCTGAGATTAGGACTTGGTTAAATTTACTTTAACTTCTCCACATATTTCTAATCCTATTTTTCCCCACATTTCTCCCTAAACATAATAATTTCTGATTTGAAAAATTCATCTTTGCTGTTCTTAGCCCATTAATGCATAGTTTTTTGGTGTTGAATAGATTGTATCTGTTACACTAGCTTCTATCTGCAGCCATTTTGACTATGCAACTACAGGACTTTGGTTGATGCTTGCCTTAAAATAGTGTTTTAGCAAAAAAATTGGTGTCACTTTCATATCAAGTGTGCAGAACAAGCCGGAAAACACGAGAAAAATGGCAAGTCTGGGTATCTCAACTCCCATTCATGATAATCCAGTGACAGAACAGTTAATGAATAATCCGGAGGAGAGTTCCTGCAAAGCACTACAAACATTATTGGAAAACGTGGTGAATGAAAAGAATGAAAGCTTGCAAAGGACTCAGTTTCAACGTGATAGGGAGAGAGAGAGGAGACAAACCAAACATTAGTACAGGAATTTCGTGACTGTCAGGAAACTACTCAAAGACTGATACAGTATTTGCGTGAGCAGGTTGAGAACAGTCAAAGAGAAATAAAGGAATTGCGTGAGCAGGCTGAGAACAGTCAAAGGGAACTACAGGAATTGCATGAACGTGAGGAAGCTAATCAAAGCATAACACAGGAATTGTGACATCAGGATGAAAATAGACAAAGATCAATAGAGGCATTCATGGAATCCATAAACAGACAGCTGAAAGAATTCAGGGTGACCACACAGGGAATGCTGAATGGAGCCCGACAGCAGAAATGGGAGTCCAAGTAATCCATAACCAGTCAACTAAGTGATTTGAGAACACCAAATTAAGGAAGTAAAGAAGTTCATAGAAGATCTAAAACAAGGCTCCAACAAAGAATTTGAAGCCATCAAGGCCGACCAATTAGAAGGAAAAGAAATAAACCAAGTAGAAAGACAACAGTAGGTTAGAGCATGCAGAAGATCGAAACTTGGGGATTGAAGACAGCCTAGGTATTATAGAGAAAGAACATACAATTATCCAAGACAAATCCAAGAAATTTAATAGATCTATTCAACATTTGGAATACACAATCAGAAGGCCTACTCTGAGGACAAATGGTGTAGAGGAGCACGTAGAGACAGAAGTTAATTGTCGAGGAAATTTGTTTAACAGGATCCTAGCAGAGAACTTCCCAAACATACAAAAAGATAGGCCTATTCAGATACAAGATGCTTGTAGAACCCCAAATAGACCAGAACAGAACAGCACTTCCCATTGTCACATTATAATCTACACAGGACCAATTCAGATCAAGAATAAGTTCTTAAAAATGTCAAGGAGAAAAGATCAATCATCTATAAAGGAGAACCAATTAGAATCACCTCATATTTTTCAGCATAGATAAGTAAAGCAAGAAGAGCCTGGCAGGCTGTATGCCATGCCCTGAAGACAAACAATTTTCAACCAAGAATACTGTACCCAACTTAACTTTCCTTCATAACCGAAGGTCAAATAAAATCCTTCCATAGCAAAAAAAAACTGAAAAATATATCTCCACCAAACCAGCCCTATAAAAAATACTTAAAGATGACCTACACACAGAAACCCAACAAGACCACAATAATGGCTAAGAAACCACACCCAAACTGAGAATCCAAGAACCATAGGAAAAACCAAGTTTTCACAGCCCCCAAGGAGGTGGATAGAATGGCAGGAGCTACCAAACACCTCTCAGTCCTACCTCTCAACATTAACAGACTTAAAGCTCCAATTTAGCGAAATAGACTGTCTAGTTGGATTAAAAAGCAAGATAATTCTATCTCCTGCCTTCAGGAGGCACACTTTACCTATAAAAGCAAACACATTTTGTTAATGAAAGGATGGAATAAAATCTACGAAGCAAACGGCTGCCATAAACAGGAAGGAGTTGCAATAATAATATCAGATAAAATATGCCTCGAATTAAAATTAGTGTAAAGAGATAAAGAAGGTCACTACATATGACTTATGGGTTCTCTACTTCAGGAGGATATTACAATTCTAAATATGGAATTGCCAAACAATAGAGCACCAAAATTTATCCAAGAAACACTATTTTCCCTCAGATCTCACATAGATCCAACGACATTAATTGTTGAGGATTTTAACACACCACTATCCCCACTATATAGATCAAATCAGCAAAAAAAAAAAAAAAATCAACAAGGAAACCGCAGATTTAAACAACTGCATAGAGCAAATAGATTTAACAGACATCTACTGAATATTTCACCCAGTAGCATCAGAATACTCGTTTTACTCTGCAGTTCATGGAACATTTTCCAAAAGAGATCACATTTTAGGTCACAAAACAAACTTGTCCAAACTCAGAAACATTGAAGTTACACCTTGCATCCTCTCAGACCACAAGGGAATACAATTAGAACTCAACACCAAAAAAGTCTTGTAACGCATGGAGGCTGGACGACACACTGTTGAATAACCAGGGGGTCATGGAAGAGATTAGAAAGGAAATTCAAATGTCCATGATATTCCACAAAAATGAACACACAAATTACCAGCTCCTCTGGGACACTGCAAAGACAGTACTCAGAGGCAAGTTTATAGCTCTGAATTCCTACACCAACAAATTAGAGAGATCTGAAACCAACCACTTAATGAGACATCTGAACCACCTTGACAAAGAACACCAAGATAAACCCCAATTCAATAGATGGAAAGAAATAATTAACATTAAATCCGAGTTAAACGAATTAGAAATAAAAAAAAACAGAATGAATCAACAAAACAAAGAGTTGGTTCTATGAAAAAATTAACAAAATTGACAAACGCTTAGCAAATCTTATCAGAAAAAGAAGGAACACACCCAAATAAATAAACTCAGATGTGAGAATGGAAACATCACCACAGAAACAACCAAGATTCTGAACATTAAAAGTGAATATTTTCAAATCTTTATGCTAATAAGTTTGAAAACTTGGCAGAAATGGACCTTTTGCTAGCAATTATCAACATGCAAATACTAAACCAAGATGAATTAAAGCATATTAAGGGGCCCACATCAAGCATTGAAATAGTCACAGCAAAAAGAGACCTCCCATGTAAAAAAAATCCCAGGACCTGATGGATTTATAGCGGAATTGTACAAGAGCTTCAAAATAGAGCTCACACAAATACTACTCCAACTCTTCAATGAAATTGAAAGAGAAAGTTCACTACCGAACACATTCTATGAAGCCATCATAACCCTCATCCCAAAACCAGGCAGGGACTCATCAAAGAAAGAGAACTATAGACCCATTTCTTTGATGAACATTGATGCAAAACTTCTCAACAAAATTTTGGCCAATCGACTTCAACAATTCATCCAAAAAATCATACACCAATATACTGGATTTATTTCAGGGATGCAAACCTGTTTCAATATACACAAATCAATTAATATAATTTATCACATCAACAAGAGCAAGGATTAAAACCATATGGTTATCTCAACAGATGCAGAAAAAGCATTGGACCAGATCCAACACCCCTTTATGATGAAGGTTCTGGAAAAATTAGGAATCCATGGAACGTTCCTCAATACAATAAAAACTGTATATGGAAAACCTACAACCATCATTATAATTAATGGTGAAAAACTAAAGCCATTTCCTCTTAACTCGGGAATGAGACAAGGATGTCCACTCTCTCAACTTCTCTTCAATTTAGTATTAGAATACCTACCTACAGAAATAAGACAATACGCCAACATAAAAGGGATCCAAATAGGGAAAGAAGAAGTAAAATTCTCTCTCTTTGCAGATGACATGATCTTGTACTTAAAGAATCCCACGGACATCACTCCCAAATTACTCAAGCTGATTCAAACCTGGAAAAATAGCAGGGTATAAAATTAACCGTCAAAAATTAATGGCATTTCTGTACGCCAACAATGAGAAAAGTGTGGCTCAAATCAAGAAAGCTTTTCCATTTGTAATAGCCCCACAAAAATAAAATACCTAGGAATTAACTTAACCAAAGAAGTGAAGGACTTCTATGAAGAAAACTTTAAAAATCTGAAAAAGGAAATCAAAACAGAACTTAGAAAGTGGCAAAAACCTCCCATGTTCCTCGATAGGAAGGATGAACCTTGTGAAAATGGCAATATTTCCCAAGGTTATCTACAAGTTCAATGTCATACTTATCAATATTCCAACCGCGTTCTTCAAGGAAATAGAAGAGGCAATCCAAAAATTCATATGGAACAACAAAAGACCCCCAATTGCAAAAAGCGATCCTTAACAGAAAGAACAGTGTTGGAGGAATATCAATACCAAATTTCAAACTCTTCTACAAAGCCATAGTAATTAGAACAGTTTTGTACTGGCACAAGAAAAGATCTCAGGAACAATGGAATAGAATTGAAAACCCAGAAATGAACCTACAGACTCATAATCATCTAATATTCCATAAAGGATCTAAAAAGATAAAATCGAAGAAAGGCTGTTCAGTAAATGGTACTGGCAAAATTGGTTAATCACTTGTGGAACATTAAAGCTAGATCCTTATATATCACCCTGTACCAGAATCAAGTCCAAATGGATCAAAGACCTCGGAGTCAAAGCAGATATTTTGAAAACATTACAGGATGGAATAGGAGAAACCCTAGGTCTCCTTGACAAAGGCTGAAATTTTCTGAAAAGAAATGCAAAAGCACAACAAATGAAAGAAAGGTTGGACAAATGGGATTGCTTGTAATTGCAGAGCTTCTGCATGGCAAAGGACATAGCTAGCAGGATCAATAGAAAGCCCACCGAATCGGAGAGGATCTTCACTAGCCATACAACTGAAAAGGGTTTCATATCTAAAACAGACCTGGAAATAAAAAAATTAAATCCCCCAACAACAAATACTCAAAGAAAATACTGCCCAATAAATAAGTGGGCTAAAGACATAAAGAGAAACTTCTCTGAAGAGGGAAGGAGAGTGACGAATAAAGACATGCGGAAATGCTCAACCTCCCTAGCCATAAAAGAAATGCAAATCAATCAACACTGAGATATCACCTCACCCAAGTTAGAATGGCTATAATCAAGAACTCTAATAACAACAGATGCTGGAGGGAATGTGGACAGAAGGGAACCTTACTTCATTGTTAGTGAGAGTGTAATCTTTTTCAACCACTTTGGAAAGTAGTATGGAGGTTCCTCCAAAGACTCCACATAGAGCTCCCATATGACCCAACAATCCCACTTTTGGGCATTTACCCAAATGATCACAAACAAGACCATACTAAAGCTACCACACAGATATATTTATTGCAGCATTACCATAGCTAAGATATGGAACCAACCCAGATGTTGCTCATTAGATGAATGGATCAAGAAAATGTTGTATATATATGTCTCTATCTGAAAGAATGATATTCCCCCATTTGTTAGGAAATGGAAAACTTGGAAAAAATTATATTAAGTGAACTAAGCCAGGCCCAAAGAAACATAGGTCCCATGGTTTCCCTTATTAGCAATTACTAGTGTATGTCTGAGACATGCAGAAATTGTTAGATAAGTTGATGTTAGGTGAAGTGAACCCCATGATAAGAATTCAATTTTTTTTTCTTTTCTGTAATTATTTCTAACATATTTATAAGATGACTTCTTTGTTACTTTTTATGTCCCTCCCGCATGGTATAACCCCTGTTTTCGCTGTATTTGATGTTGGTATAATTTGTGGAGGGGAAGGGGAAAAATTTTTTAAATAGGGATACAGGTGGATCCATTGCAACAATGAGATATACAAGACATTATGTCGAAAAACAAATTTTACAACTTTGGTTGGGGGAAAGCGGAGGGGGAAATGGGACGTAAGGGGGTTGAGATGGGAAGGAATAGTAAGGAGAAACAAAGGAGTATGCAAAAATGCTTGATAAGAAATGTACTCATTACCTTGCCCATTTAATTGTAACCTCTCTGTCTGTTATTTTCACACTTAAAAAAAAACACAAAAAACCATAAAATATAAAGTGATTTTGATAAAACCTAAAAATGACTCAGAATAAATTATCAATGCAAAAACAATCTTTACAGAAGCAAACTCTCAGAGATATTACATGACTTTGAAAAGGATAAAGTGGCTGAATTTAATATAAATTTAGAAGTATGACCATTCAAAAATATAAAAAGATATTCTTTATTTCATTATATAACACAAAACAGAAAGTAAATGTTGTTTAGATGATTTTTTAAAACACAGTCTCTCAGGTGCTGGGAGGGTGGTTCAGTGTAGAGTGCTTGCCTTGCATGCATGAGGTCCTGGGTTTGATTCCTCAGCACCACATAAGCAGAAAAAGATGGAAGAGATGCTGTGACTCAAGTAGTACCACTAGCCTTGAGCTGAAGAGCTGAGAGACAGCACCCAGGACCCAGAGTTCAAGCCCCAAAACCAACTAAAACAAAACAAAACACAGTCTCTCACTTTTGTGTGCTCAACATTGTAACACTAGTGCTTCAGTCTAGGGCTAAGATTTTAGGTGTGGACATTTATCAACACTCCTGATTCAGATTCTAATTGATAAAATTTTAATCAATATTTTGTTCTTATTAATTTTGCTCTTTGTAAATTCACATATACCTATAAAAAACAGTGTGGCCATCCCAATAACATTCTCAAAGTACTTCCTAATGATGACTTACAAAAAGTTGTTTTATATTACAACAAGGAAAACAATACTACAAATAAGGAAAACCAATACATAAATATTAATGATTAATAAAATAAAAAAAACAATTACCGTTGTTTCCAGTATTTGAAATGTACTACATATTCGATTTATTATTTTCTCATATTGCTGTACATTTAAAACTGCCTAAGTCTATGATGTTCAACAAGAATTTTATAGGCTATGAGTAGCCTTTAAAGATTATTATTATTATTATTAAGATTATTATTTATGGTTCATCTCATCATTTGTATATGGCTTATACCATCATTTGTTCCTCACTAACATATAAAGTAAAGAAGCCTTTAAATTTTAACAGAAACTGTGCAGTTAATGTCTTAAATCTGCTTCTTTACACAAACACTTTGCAACTTCTCATTAGTAAAGTTTCTATAAACTCTGAAATGTACATATTTAGTAGTATGTACCATGAATCTTAAATGCTTTATGAAAAAGTTTTACAACCTGCTAAATAGTCTTAATTTTGGCATATATGAGCAAATTCCCAAAATTAAACATATTTAAAACATTAAAACTTTTAACAAACCTTAACACTTTCTATAGTGTTCATAATGGCAGGTTCCTTGTACAGAATAATTGAATTCCTCCTCCTACACATCTGTTGAACAACAAATATCTGGTATTATTTTGTTTTTGACATGACAAAATTGACTTTATTCTTAAATGTGTTCTTTTGTAAGAAATACATGGTTCTAAAATTTCACGACAATTCTTTTTTTTTTTTTTTTTTTTGTCGGTTGTGGGGCTTGAACTCTGGGCCTGGGCGCTGTCCCTCAGCTCTTCAGCTCAAGGCGAGCGCTCTACCACTTGAGCTACAGCGCCACTTCCGGTTTTCTGGTGGTTTATTGGAGATAGGAGTCTCACGGTCTCTCCTGCCCGGGCTGGCTTTGAACCGCGATCCTCAGATCTCAGCCTCCTGAGTAGCTAGGGTTACAGACGTGAGCCACCAGCGCCCAGCTTCACGACAATTCTTTTGAATTTAATTTTTGTGGAATTGTCTAGTTTAAGAAAATCAATTACACTTTATGTATAAAAAATGTTCTGTGCTCAATTCAGTAGCACATACACTAACATTGGAACAATAAAGAGAAGAATAGCCCCTGACTGAGGATGACACTCAACTTCGTGAAGCATTCTAGATTTTTAAAAGAACAGATGCTGGAGGGGATGTGGACAGAAGGGAACCTTAATGCATTGTTGTTGGGAGTTTAAACTTGTTCGAAGACTTTGGAAAGTAGGATGGCGGTTCCTCAAAAGACTACAATAGAGCGCCCCTAAGTCCCAGCAATCCCATTTTGATCACAAACAAGACCATGCTAAAACTACCAGCAAAACTGTGTTCATTGCAGCATTATTTACCAAAGCTAAGATACAGAACAGAACCCGAGGCCCCACAGTAAACGAATGGATCAAGAAAATGTCTGTGTGTATGTGTGTGTGTGTGTGTGTGTGTGTGTGTGTGTGTGTGTACTGGAATTCTATGCCTCCATCAGAAAGAATGACATCACCCAGTTTGTTAGGAAATGGAAAGACATGGAAAAAATTATATTAAGTGAATTAAGCCAGGCCCAAAGAAAGATAGGTCCCATGGTTTCCTTAATTGCAATAACTAGTATGTGTCTGCTACAAGCAGAAAACATCATATAAGTTGATGTTAGGCAAAATGAACCCCAAGATAAGGATTCAAATGGTTTTTATTTCTTGCGATTGTTTCTAAGATATTTATAAGATGAATTCTTTGTTGCTTTGTATGTTCCTCCTGCAAGCTAAAGCCCCTGTTTTCACTGTATTTGATGTTGGTATACTTTGTCCAGTGGAAGGGAAACACAAATCGTTTTAAAAGGGATGCAGGTGGACCCATTGCAACAATGAGATGAACAAGTCGTTATGTCAAAAAATGATTTTGGCCGGGTGTTGAGGGATGTGGACAGTGGGGGGGGGGGGGGGGGGTTGGGGGGAAGGGGTTGGTAGGTGTGAGGGGTGGGAGATGGGCAGGGATGGGAAGGGGAAACAAAGCAGGAGCAAGTGGACCCATTGCAACAATGAGATGTACAAGTTATTATGTCAAAAAATGAACTTTACTACTTTGGGGGGAGGAGGACAGGGTGGGGAAAGTGGGGGAGTGTGGGAAGGGATGGGAAGGGGAAACAAAGGGGAGGCAACAATGCTTGATAAGAAATCTTGCCCATGTAATTGTAACTCCTCTGTCAGTATTCTCACAATAAAAAAAATGTACTCAATAACTCACGCATGTAATTGTAACCCCTCTGTATGGCATTTTCACAATATAAAAAAAAAGAAACATAGGTCCTGTGGTATCCCTTATTTGCAAAAACTAATGCATATCCGGGATAAGCAAAGAAGGTATGGTAAGGCAGAAAAAAGGAGTAGGCAACAATGCTTGATAAGAAATGTACTCATTACATTTTCCATGTAATTGTAACTCCTCTGTATGGTATTTGCACAATTTAAAAAAAAAAGGTCAAAAGCATGTGCATATGACTAGATAAGATGATGTTAAGGTAAATGAACCCCATGATAAGGACAAAAGTGGTGTTTTATTTCTTCCTGTGGTTTCTAATATATTTATAATGTACGATGTGATTTTTTATATGTGCATCCCCCACAGTTAAACCCCTGTTTTCACTGTATCTGATGTTGGTGCACCTCCATCTTGTATATACACTTCTCTAATTTGGGGATGGAAAGGGAAAAAACAAAATGGTTAAATAAGGATACAATATGACCCATTGCAACAATGTGACACACAAGACAGTATGTTGAAAAACGAACTTTACAATTTAGGAGGGTGGGGGAGGGGAGTGTACTTGTGGAGGTGGGAGGGAAGGGATGGCGGGGGAAAACAAAGGAGGAGGTAACAATGCTTGATAGGAAATGAACTATTACTTTTTCATGTAACTGTAACCACTCTGTACAGTACTTTTACAATAAAAAATATAAAAATGTTATGGGATGGAAGAGAATATTTCCCCTATTTTACCCATATAATATCATTAACAAAGAAATTAATGCAAAACACTGATATGCAGATATTTTGAATAAATGTGTGTTTGTGTATGTGTGTGTGTGCGCATGCCTGCGCATTTTGGTTCTCAGAGTTTGAATTCAGTGCATCAAGGTCCCGCTAGGCCATTCCTCTCTAGATTGATGAGCTACTATATAAGCTACATCTCCATTCTTGGCTCTTTGCTAGTTCATTTTTTTTAATATTTTTGTTATTCTTTTATTGTGAACATACTGTACAGAGGGGTTACAATTACATGGGCAAGATAATGAGTACATTTCTTATCAAGCATTGCAGCCTCCTCCTTTGTTTACCCTTCACATCCCTTCCCAGCCTCCCCTCGCCCCCCCACCCCATCCTCCCCCCCACACCAAAGTTGTAAAGTTCATTTTCAACATGACAACTTGTACCTCATTGTTGCAACGTGTCCACCTGTATCCTTAAACGACTTGTTTTTCCCCTTCTCCTCCACAAATTATACTGACATCAAATATAGTGAAAGCAGGGGTTATACTTTGGGGGGGGGGGATATAGAAAGCAACAAAGAAATAATTTTATAAATGTGTTAGAAAAAAATTCATGAAAGAAAAAAACATTTAAATACATATGTAAGGGTTCATTTTCCTAACATCACATTATCTGACCTTTTCTGCTTGACTCATACATATACTAGATATTGCAAATAAGGGAAACCATGGGACCTATGTTTCTTTGGGCTTGGCTTACTTCACTTAATATAATTTTTTCCAAATCTTTCCATTTCCTAACAAATGGGGCAATGTCATTCTTTCTGATGGAGGCATAGAATTCCATTGTAATTTTTTAAAAATAATCTCATGAATATTTTTTGTCCTGATTGGCTTCCAAAGGTTATCCACAGATCTCAGGTTCCTGAGCAGATACCCGAGTAGACAGGATTACAGGTGTGACCAACCAGCACAAGGCTTTCAGAATAATTTAAAAAGTAGAAGAAAATTTACTTCATGGAGGCTTGTTTATCATCTCCCGCTTTTAAAGCATTTTGGAGTGATTATATGTGAATTTATTTCATTTTTGGATTCTTAAAAGACAGTAAGTGATGGTATTTAAACGTTTTAATCTTTTTTTTTTTAATTGGTCATGCGGCATGAACTCTGGGCTTGGGCGCTCTCCCTTTGCCTTTCAGCTGAAGGTGAGTGCTCTACCCCTTGAGCCACAGTGCCACTTCTGCTTTCCTAGTAGTTTATTGGAGATAAGAGTCTCACAGACTTTCCAGCCTGGGCTTGCTTTGAAGCACATTCCTCAGATCTCAGCTTCCTCTGTAGCCAGGATTATAGGTGTGAGCCACCAGCTACCGGCTAGTTTTAGTACTTTTTTTAAAAATATTTTTTGGGGTCTGTTCGTGGGGCCTGAACTCTGGGCCTGGGCACTGTCCCTCAGCTCTTCAGCTCAAGGCTAGTGCTCTACCACTTGAGCCACAGCGCCACTTCTGCCTTTTTTCTTTTTTGCTTATGTGGTGCTGAGGAATCGAACCCAGGGCCTCATGCATGCAAGGCAAGCGCACTACCACTGAGCTACCTTCCCAGCCCTTTAGTACTTTTTAAAATGTATACTGGAACTGTGGAACACAAGAAATTTGTCTCTCTTTAGACCTCAATTTATGAGCTCAGCTCTGAGCATGATAACCCAATGTCACCAACACTGTGTTGAAGACAAAATGTGACAGAAAACAATTACCGTGGGCAATAATTGCTATGCTATTATTTCTTGGACAGCATGAATATTGAGTTGAGAGAGTAAGGGAATGGAGAGGATTTTACCTACTTTTTTATTGCTTACTTTTTGAAATTTTGAATCATTTCCTTCCCCACTGTGTGTCTTTGGGCCATGCACTTAGTGCCTTTAATTACAATATTTCCTAACACTAAAATGGTAATAATATTAGAATTATAGCAAATGTTTTCTTAAGAATTAAGAGAAAAAAAAACTTGTGAAATACTTAACATAAACTTCTAGGATTAACAATTACAATTACATGGGCAAGGTAATGAGTATATTTCTTATCAAGCATTGTTGCCTCCTTCTTTGCTTCTTGTTCCTATCCCTTCCCATCTCCTCCCACACTCCCCATCCCACCAACTCTACCCCCCCACCAAAGATGTAAAGTTCATTTTTCGACATAAGGACTTGTACATCTCATTATTACAATGAGTCCACCTGCATCCCTATTTAAATGATTTTTTTCCCTTCCCCTCCACAAGTTATACCAACAACAAATACAGTGAAAGCATGGGTTATACCATGGGGGATGGACATACAAATCAACAAAGAAATCATCTTATAAATGTTTGAAACAATTGCAATAAAGGAAAAAAAACAGTTGAATCTTTATCTTGGGGTTCATTTCACCTAACATCAACTTATCTGACCTTTTCTGCTTGTCTCAGACATATACTAGTTTTTGCAAATAAGAGGAACCATGGGACCTATTACCTATGTTTTTGGGGGCCTGGCTTAATTCACTTAATATAATTTTTTCTAAGTCTTTCCATTTCCTAACAAATGGGGCAATGTCATTCTTTCTGATGGAGGCATAGAATTCCATTTTATATATATCACATTTTCTTCATCCTTTTATCTAGTGAGGGACATCTGGGTTTGTTTCATATTTTAGCCATGATAAATAATGTTTCAATAAACATAGTTGTGCTGGTAATGGACAAGAGTCTCATATCTAAAATATACCTGGAACTCAAAAAATTAAATCCCCAACGACAAATCCTCAAACAAACAACTGCCCAATAAATAAGTGAGCTAAAGACTTAGAAACTTTTCTGAAGAGGAAAAAAGTATGGCCAATAGACACATGAAGAAATGCTCAAGCTCTCTAGCCATAAAAGAAATGCAAATCAAAGCAACATTGAGATACCATATCACCCCAGTTAGAATGGCTATAGTCATGAACTCTAAAAACAACAGATGCTGGTGGGGATGTGGACAGAATGGAACCTTAATGCATTATTGTTGGGAGTGTAAACTTGTTCAACAACTTTGGAAAGTAGTATGGAGTTTCCTCCAAAGACTCCACATAGAGCTCCTCTATGATCCAACAATACCACTTTGGGGCATTTACCCAAATGATCACAAACTAGCCAGCAGTTTTTTTTTTAAATATTAAATAGAATGCAATCAGTATTACAAAAGCCATTACATGTAATGAGAAACCAGAAGGCATGTTCTCTATTGACCATGCTCTGCTTCAAAGTCAGCCAGGTGGATAACTTCTCATGCTGTAAATCGAACTGATTTTATTATGTCTTGACAGTATAAAAACATCAGGGACAGAATAATGAAGGAATGTTGTAGACTGAAGTGAAGTCCATATGAAAATGTGCAAAACTGATGAAAACATAAAAGTCTCTGAGTAGTATATTGTGTTTTACATCATTTAAGTTAAATTTCAAAAATAGGGAAGACCTAGAGGAATGAATTCTCTTTTTTATAGCCAATCAAAGGTCCTTAGAAGATTGAATTCTTTCCTTATTCTTGTAGAGGCATCATCAGATGAGAGAAACTTTATTGTTTTTGTGCTTCTTTCCATTTATACTTCAGTTTGAAATCTGAACTACATGAGAGTGAAAGAAACCTAGAAAAATTAGACACGCAGGCTTTGGAAAGAGCCATGAATGAAAAATAAATAAAATACATATAGCCTTGTAAAAGGTCTAGCTAAATTTATTTAAATAGTCTTAAGTGTAAACAAAAAATGATTTAAACAATATAATATTATTGAAAATTGAAAAATGTTAGGAGTTGCTTAATTTTTTTCTTTCTACTATATTGAATTAAGTATTGATTTTGTATAGAGAGATTAAAGATGAGATTAACACGAAATGATTAAAAATGGACAAAAGTTCTGAATAGACACGTTTCCAAAAAGTCCTGAAAAGGGCCAGTGTGTTTACAAAGTTGTGCTTAATACCACTTCTATGCTAGATTAATGCTTTGTGAACAGAAGTCATTATAGAAATGCAATTGAAAATTACTATGATACTACTTCAGAACTATAATAACTCTTATAAAAAAAATCAAAGGAACCAGGTGTGGTGAAAAGGCTTATAATTCCAAGCATTTAGCAGTTTGGAGTAAGAGGATTTGCGTCTAAGGCCAGTCTGGGGTTCTGCACATTGTAAAACCCTGCCCTTAAAAAACTCAAAATGTAATAATGTTGGTGAGAGTGTGAGAAAAGGAAATTTTCTACACTCTTGGTCAAAATACAGGTTAGTATTCTCATTGTAGAAAGTAATTTGCAGTTTTCTAAAGAAATGCAAAGTTGAAATACCATCTGACACACCAATCATTTGATTATTTCTCTCTGGGTAACTCGAAAATATATCTGTAGTTGTTTGTTATTCACATTGTTCACAACAGCCGCCCAGATATAAATAGAAGTTAAGTGTTCAACAACAGACTAATAAAACAACTGTGGTGCATGCACAAATATATTTTTCTGTTTCATCTTTAAAATAGCAAGAGATTTCTCCAATTAGGCATAACTTACAATGACCTGAAAGATGTACTCTAAATGAAGAAAAATGTTGTCTTCTGATATTTGTAAAACTACACACACACACACACACACACACACACATACACACACACACACACCAAACTCAATCATTATGAGAGAAATTTTTTTTAAAGTAAAGCAAACTGGAATTGCTGGGGCATTTAGGTCACAATGTAGAAGATAGTATATATACAGGATGACCAAGTATACAATTTTAATGTACAACATGAGGATACAGAGGACAACACTGGCCTAAGATAGGAATGAAACTAAAGAGTAGGAGTTGTTCTTCCTAGTAGGGGCTGCTCTTTTAGATGTTCTTCCTTCAGTAATCGATTACATGAACGTAATTCTTTAAATATACCTGCCTGTTTGCAGAAATAACAAACAAGGTAGCAATAATGTTGTATGCTCAACATAGAACAAAATGTCAAATTTAAATACATGAGATTATCCTAGATGTAAACTAATAATTCCAAATAAGGGAAACCATGGGACCTATGTTTCTTTAAGTCTGGCTTACATAACTTAATATGATTTTTTCCCAAGATCTTCCATATCACTACAAATGAGGTGGTATCATTCTTTCTGATGGAAGCATAGTATTCAATGTGTGTGTGTGTGTGTGTGTGTGTGTGTGTGTGTGTGACATTCTCTTGATCCATTGATCTACTGAGGAGCATCTGGGTTGATTCCTTATCCTAGCTATGATAAATAATACTGTGATAAGCATAATTGTTCTGCTAACTTTAGTGTGATCTTGTTTGTGATCACTTGGGTAAATGCCAAGAAGTGGAATTACTGTGTAATAGGGGAGCATTATTGTGTACATCAAGGATAATCTTAGTAGATGAGAAGAATAGCTCAATAGCTATGTACATATGAGGGTGTATGGTGATTCCAAGGGAAATGATCTCCAAGATATGTTATTTCTTGTTGTTCTAAATGTAATATGTGATTTCTTTTTATCCTTTTGTGTTTTCCACACTTATGGCTTATCCTCTGTAGTAACTGTATTTGATTTTGATACCCTGGATATTGTAAATATGTTGATCCGAACTAGTTAAGGGAAAGGGAAAAAGCAAAATGGTGAGACAAAGGACAAAAGGGGGAACTTATGCAACAGTGATACTCACAAGACAATACGTTGGAAATAGCCTTGGGGGGTCATTGGTATGGAAGAGGGAGAAAAATGGGGGAAGGGATAACAAGTTATAAAAGAAATGAATTCATTATCTTACTTATGTAACTATGACCCCTCTGTACATTAACTTGACAATAAAATTTAAATATAAAATATAAAATACATGATAGCAAGCAGCAATACAGGACATGTGAGTGGGGAAATACTGTACTATACAAAGAAGAGTAAAACAGCTGTGAAGAGCAGTAATTTGACTTTAACATAGGAAGTAATAAACTAGCATGCAGATTTTCAGCCTCATGTCAGTCACTAAAAAGGGAAAATAAAATGTACAATCAGTAAACCAATAGAGATAAAATAGAAAACTAAACAATTAAGGTAAACAGATGACTTGGACCAAGAATAAAAAATGACACAATTAGTAAACAAATAACAAGCTGGTAAGTTATAAAATATTACTAATAATTCTAGTAATGTTTTCTTAACCTCACAACTTGTTGGAACTACACTTCAAATCACAGTTTAATAGCATATCGTTTTAAAATTAGGTTACTTCTTATTGATTTCTTAATATTGAATGTTTAATATATAATTTTAATTTCAGTAGCTATAGAAAAGAAAGTGAAACTAAGTTTAATAATATATAGCATGAATTGTAAAATTGAGAAGCATTAGAATTTAAATGAATAACATCATTATTGTTTCATTTCTGTGAATTAATGTAATAATTCAAAGTGTTTTCTACTTCGCACTCATCTTAACATCAAATAATAAATTATTGCACATGACTTGGTATTAGGTGGAAGGGTTCAGCACTGTGGTAATATTCACACCACACAGTACAGCAGAGTTTGACTCCTCTCATCTAGCTTAAATTGTGGAAATTTGATTTCTACATGCATGTTAAATTCTTGCCAAGGTGACATCTATAAAATTATAAACAATTATGTATATGAAGAGTGTTTCTGATGATACTTAAAAGTCACATTCATTAATTAAATTTTATTGTTTTCTACCAAATAAATATTTATAGAGAGACTGAATTTCTGAGTTGAGGATTATTTTATATCCCCGCCATTGTTTCTATAGTTGGACTTAATTTTCCATAAAGGGATAAGTGTATTTTATTGGATATATGAAGGTAAACTGAATGTTTATTCTATCAATATTTTGCCACTTGTTTAATCTCAAGTTTAAATTATCCATGTGTTTGAAGTAATGAAAATAACAACAGATATAAAAAAGATAAATCAGTGTGTAGTAGATAAGTATTTTCACCTTTATTTTGATAGTTGGTCCTCTTTTACACTACAGAATATTATAAGGAAAATGTGCTCAAGGCTGACCACAACTGCAGAATATTATGGTTTGGTCTATCATAAGAGAAGGAAGGAAGGGGTACCTTCCTTCCAAAAGTCTGCTCCCAGGGATGTGATCTGTTTTATGTTGGTGACTTGGAAATGAACATTTCTTACAGTCAACCTTGAAAAGCCATCTTGATAGACCATTTATTAAGTGGTTACATTGGATTATCCATGGCATTGCAAGGATGCAGGATTGCCTCATTTTGAGACAATTAAAACAGGAATTTATTCAGCTGTTCTTTGTATCTTTAGGAAAAAAACCATTGACTACAGGCCTGGGGATCAAAGGGGTCCAGAGAAGCTACTACCGTGAATAGTAATCCTAGGCCTCTAAAAACAAAACAAAACAAAACTCCAGCAGGAACAGCAACTCAGGGCAACTATCACAGCCTACATGAAGTCAGGCAAAATACGGAAGCTGAGAGTCATTTATCTGATAACTAATATATTTTTATGAGGCAGAATGAAATAAGACTTCAGAGAGAGGGTCAAAAGACTGATCAGAGAGACTAAAATTAGTCACAAGAAGATTGGAAAATACAATTCCTTGTACAGCAAATAAATCTTAGAAAGCCTGTGCATATAAGAACAAGACAGAAGACCAAATTCCAGATATGTGCATTCTCTTAGAGGTCAGCTTAATGAATTATCAATGGAAATCTTTGCATGCTTAAATATTTGACCACATGTAGGAGAAGGCCAATTGCTGAAGAGAAAGAAAACGTCATCACACAGTTACGAGGTCCAATATCACATTAGGAAGGAATCAAGCACAGATTTGTAATAAAAAGAGAAAAAATATTCCAAATGAGGGTTTCATTTGTTTTGATGTAACAGTTGCTGATTTATGTGCTAGCAAATACCATACAATTGATCCATTCCCACAGCTGAGTTGATATTTACTGCAGTATTCCCACATGAAGGAAAAGAGAAAATTTACAAATGTCTGATGAAATGAGTTGAGGGTGAAGTGTTCTAATAGTGATATCTGAGGTTTAGACATAGATGAAGAGGGGGATTTTCTTTTTTAAAAATCCCCCATTTTTAGCCTGGTGCCAGAGGCTCACAGCTGTAATTCTAGCTACTCAGGAAGCTGAGAACTGAGGACTGCTTTTCAAAGCCAGCCTGGCAGGAAAGTCCCTGAGACTCTTATCTCCATTTGAGTTGAAGAGCTCAGAGACAGTACACAAGCCCAGACTTAAAGCCCCTCGACCAAGACCAAAAAAAATCTCCCTTTTGTTGGACTGCCTACATCTTTTCCTAACATTCAACAAAGAAGCCATTTTATCACCCACAACATTTAAATCCTGTCCTAGCTACTGCAAATAGAATGGTTTGTTATCTTATGTCAAAAATTTCATATTTTCGGGATCCAATACTAGCAGTGGTAACATTTTTTTCCAGGCCTTGAACTCTAGGCCCGGGCCCTGAACATGTTTATGCTTGTAGCGTTAATGTGAGCTTGTTTATTTATTGGATTACTGCCCATGAAGGGAATTAAGGGGTCATAAGAGAGATCTATGTTTAGTCTTTTGAGGAAACTCCATACTGCATTCCAGAGAAGTGGAACAAGTTTAACTTCCCACCAACAGTGTAATAGAATTCCCAATTGGAGACGGGTGCTGGTGGCTCACACTTGTAATCCTTATTACTCAGGAGGCTGAGATCTGAGGATCATGGTTCAAAGCCAGCCCAGGGAGGTTACCAATTGGCTACACCCACGGCAGCATTTGCTATTATTAGTTTTCTTGATAATGGCCATTCTAACTGGGAAGGGGTAGAATCTGTCTTTTTTACTTGTAGATTTGTAGGCACCTTCTAGCTACCATAAATGAATGAATCCATGAAACCTGTATTTTTCTGCGTCTGCATTCCTTTCTCTTAGCATAATTTTCCCAAGCCTTTCATTTTCCTTAAGACTGGTGAAAAGTCATCCTTTCTAATGGGTGAATAGAATTCCATTGTGTGTTTGTGTGTGTGTGTGTGTGTGTGTGTGTAAGATGACTATAGGCCCATGAGTTCATTTCTAAGCCTACTTTTTCATCTGTAATTCTCTAATTTCATATTAAATTTGGATTGCTTTCTCTACTGCATTGAGGAATATTGTTGGGATTTTGATGGGTAGTGCATTGTCAATTGTTTGGGGGCAGAAGTGCAGTTTTCACAATGTTATTTGTGAAAGCATTGAAAGATTTTGCATTTCCTTGAATCTCCTTCAGTTTCCCTTTTTATATTTTTAAATTTTCACAGTAGAGGTCCTTCACATTTTTGGTTAAATTAATTCCTAGTTTTGTTGTTGTTGTTTTGTTTTGTTTAGATTTGAGTTGATTTTGAGGCTAATACATATGAGGTTATTTTTTGGATTTCAACCTGGATGTTCCCATTGTTGGTAACAAAGAAAGACTACTGATTCTTGAGGGTTTTATACCCTTGCTACATTACTAAAGGTTAGCAACACCTTTACTAACTTGAGGAAGGTAGGTATAGGGTCTCTAAATACAGGATCATTTCATCTGTACAAAGGGATCGTTTTACTTCTTCCTTATTTGGATCCCCGTTATGTTTTTCTCTTGCCTATTGCTCTTGCTAGAATGTCCACTACTATATGGAAGAGTAGTAGAGAGAGTGGACATCCTTGTTTCATTCCAGATTTTATTTTATTATTTTTTGAGTTTGCAAAATCTGGTTTAATTCAAACTGAGGAGCACATTGTGAAAATACATATGCATAAAATCTAATAAATGCTAGATAAACAACATATTACTTTACAATAGAATAACCACAAATTTGAAGGCTCAAATTGAGTCTGTCAGTTGTAAATACAATTTTATATTTGGCTCAAATGGCTATTGAATTTCAAATGGTGCCAAGTTCCTCCAAAGCACCTCTTGACCCCCTCAGCCTTGGGCAGAGTTTCACCACAGTCTCAGTAGAAATCCCAGTCATCCCATCAACTCTTGGGGCCAATGGAGTCATTGGTACCCAAACACAACTGGAGGCCAGGAATTTCCAGTGGCCAAAAGTTACTGCACAGAGAACTCCATTCTAAGCCAGACTCATGGCTAAGAAGGTGTGAGATTAGCCCTTTAAACAGTGGTGTAGCATTAACCTGGTCTATGTTAAGAAATAGCTCCTTAATGAGAATGTACTAATTACTGGTTATCACACCAACAGAAAAAGGCAACATGGGAGCTTCACATTTCACATGAAAGACTAGCATTAACTGGGTCTGGCTTCACTCACGTACAGTGATTATTTTATTTTAGACCTAAGAGAAAATGAGCTCATAGCAGTCATTCCTTCACATAATATTTGTGTAGCATTAAAATTGTTTAACGCTAATGATGAGGCCATGCAGGTAAAAAATGTGTGATTCTCCTCTGCCAAAACAGAAACACCCCATTTCGACTCCTGTCCAGTTTCCAAAATATATATACATATATATATATATATATATATATATATATATATATATATATATGTGTGTGTGTATATATATATATATATATATATACATACATACATACACCTTTGTTATTGCACATCTTTCACGCAAATCTGTGTATGTATTTTATATAATATATATTTAAATACACTACACATAAAAAGACTACGGCACTTTACAGAATACATGTTTAACAAAGATCATTCATTACACCACAAATGTTTGAAATGATCCAAAACCCTTAAATCATTTAATGTAACATTGTGAATTAAAACACAGGTTTAAAGCATCCACAGACTCCAAGACAAATATTTCTGCTTTAGAGTTTATTGAGAAGCCCAGCTTATCACAAATCTTTAAGCAACAGATGCAAGAAAAATTAATAAGACTTTTCTGGTATTAGCAATTGTTTTATTAGAAAAATAGTTGTGGGTCAAGTGGTTTTTAAGGAGCTGTGTAGAAGAGTTTTAGTCTAGACTTCATTCCAGATTTTAATGTCTTCATGTGTCCACTGTTAGGTACATTCTTTGTCAAATGCATACTCTGTATAATATTGAGGAAAGTTGCATGCATTCCTAGCTTCTCAGACCTTTTAATCATATAGGGGTATTGGAGCTTATTAAAAGATTTCTAAATCCATATAAAGATCATGTGGTTCTTGTCCCTGCTTCTGCTGATGGCTTGTGTTACATTTATTGACAAGTATGTTGAATCCAATTGTACCCTACGATGAATCCTGTTCATTATACCTCAAGCAGCACCATTGGTTGTTACTGGAAATAACGGTTACTGGATGTGGAAACTGATCCCAGGAGAGGAATGGAACATGGAGGAATGACAAAGTTCAAGTTAATATGTGATTTCCTTTTTACTGTACAAGAAAACAATCCCAAGGCTTGAAGGAAACTCTGTCCCTGACTTTTTCGAGTGTGTTATTTACTCATATAAAACTTTTCTGTAAACTTTTAGTTGAGTATTACAAAAAGAAATAATGTGTTATTTGAAGGCCAGCATAGAACAAAAAGAAATAACGTTGTTTTAAAAATGTTCTACTGCAAAGAAACAAAGACATGGAAATTTTAAAGTGCCTTATGCATGGATATTTCATTCCTGAGATGATCCTTTTGTTGCAGGAGTCAGTTATCAATTACTTAGTATGGTCCTGAGTTCTCCTTAGCAATAAGGATTCCAAAAAGCATGATCTAGTGAGTATGATCAACAAAAGGAGCCCCTTCTCTTAAAGGAGTATTCTTTTAAGGAGGGTCCCAAAGAAATATCTGTGTTGCTTTTGTTTGCTTGTTTAGTTTGTGGTGGTTGTGGAACTTGAACCCTGAGGCTGGGCCTTGTTCCTGAACAGTTGCCTTTCCTGCCCACCTGCCCCCAAAGCCAATACTCTACTGTTGAGCCAAAACTCCACTTCTGGATTTTGGGCGTTTAATTAAAGATAAGAGTTTGACAGACTCTCCTGCCTGGGCTGATTTTGAACTAAGCTAGTAAGAAAGCTATGTGATATCAGCTGTATAGACTTCTCTTTTGAAATAAGAAATATTAGATGAAGTTTATTGTAAAGCTAATATTTGACAATTTTTAAAAGAAGAGATTATGTCCAGCAAAAAAAGCCATAACTTAAATAATTCAGCAAAAGTAAGTACACTGAATCATTTTGGAATTATTTTTTCTGCTTGGAAAGATTATTGAACTTGTCGTTTCTTTTGTGGAAACTTAAAGTCACATTTCACTTTTTTTGTTGGTCGTGGGGATTGAACTCTGACCCTGGGCATTATTCCTCGGCTCTTCAACTCAAGTTGAGCACTCTACCACTTTAGCTCCAGCACCACTTCTGGGATTCTGGTGGTTAATTGAAGAAAAGGGTCTCGTGGACTTTCCTGACCAGGCTGGTTTTGAACCACAATCCTCTAGTCTCAATCTCCTGAGTAGCTAGCATTACAGGCATGAACCATCAGCACCTGGCTCATATTTGCATTTATGTGCACTTAATGACATTATGTAGACAAAGTATGGAAATTTGAAACAAATGATGACATTGCAGCTTTTCAGAAAAATTGAGGTAGCAATAAATATGTCCTCCTTTTCCATGTTGTTACATTAATGACTCATGGGACCCTTACATTAGCATCCTCTGCCATCTGTATAGTTGTATTTAGTATCAGGAAATGTTCATAGTGAAAAATAGAAAGACAGATTTTTAGAAAGCAAAGGAGATTGAGTAGGAAAGAACAGCACAGAAAGAGATACATTTATCACACAGATATTAAGAACTAGCCTAAGAGATTTAGACTGCTAAAGGCAATGAGGAATAAGCTTAGTTGATAACTAGTTCTTCAATAACCAAAAATGGTTCTCAAGAACAGTTTCTGGTACACCTTAGTTGCTATCATTTATTCCTTCCATCGAGTTATTCCTTCTATTCTGTCACAACTGTTAATTAGCCTCTGCGTTTTTGGTACTATGATTGACCAAAAAGATTTCCAAATGTCACTTAGACTCTCTGTGATTAGCAGTGACCACACAAAATCCTGGCATCAGTTGCTTTGACCTAATGACCAAAACTTTTTTTCAACAGAGTATGCTATTATAAGTAAAGCACATGAATAAGGGACTATTGTCAGGTGTCAGTATGGAAGGAGCAATTATATATTCAAAGTATGGTTTCTTTATTTTGCATTTGCTAACTAAATGTTTTTTTTTTTAATTGTGAAAATACTGTACAGAGGAGTTACAATTACATGTGGGCAAGATAATGAGTACATTTCTTATCAAGTATTGTGGCCTCCTCCTTTGTTTCCCCTTACTATCCCTTACCATCCCTCCCATCTCTACCGCCTCCCCCCCCTGCCAAAATTGTAATGTTCGTTTTTCAACATAACGACTTGTACTTGTCGTTATTACAATGGGTCCATCTGTATCCCTATTTAAACGATTTGTTTTTTTTTTTCCATTCCCCTCCACAAATTATACCAACATTAAATACAGTGAAAGCAGGGGTTATATCGTGTGTGGGGGGACATAAAAAGCAACAAAGAAATCATCTTATAAATATATTAGAAACAGTCACATGAATGAAAAAATATTTGAATACTTTTTTTTATTGCCAGTCCAGGGGCTTAAACTCAGGGCTAGGGAATTATTCTGAGCTTTTTTTTTTCTCAAGCCTAGCACTCTACCACTTGAGGCACAGCACCACTTCCAGTGTTTTTCTGTTTATGTGGTACTAGGGAATTGAACCCAGGGTTTCATGCATGCTAGGCAATCACCGTACCATGAAACCACATTGTCAGAATCCTAAATGAATTTCTTAAGAAGGCATGATATTTTGATTCTGTAACTATGTATCATAATTTTGGCCAGGTGCTAGAAAATGATGTAGAAAACAGTTCAATATGAGAAGTCCAGTAAGGCTGGATGGAAAATGAATAACCGTCATGGTCTAGCCAGGGTACAGAGGAGCTTATGTCATGGAGCTGTTTCAACAGGCTGAGCGAGACAGCTCCTGACCCACAGCCCACCTCCAGAATGAGAGGTCCACCATGGGTTCTAGCCACATGGAGACAATGGGCCACCTCCTCCAGCACACATTCAACCAGTTCATGTGAGAGAGAGGGAGAAAGAAAGTGAGAAGTACACTTAAACCCTGTGCCGGTGGCTCAGAACTCTAATCCCAACTACACAGGAGTCTGAAAAATGAGGATCATGGTTCATAGCCAGCCCGGGAAGGAAAGTCTGTGAGACCCTTATCTCCAAAGATCCACCAGAAAACTGAAAGTGGTGCTGTGGGCTCAAGTGGTAGAGCGCTAGTCTTGAGCTGAGGAGCTCCTGAACAGCGCCAAGACCTAGAGTTCAAGCCCCATGACTGACAAGAAGTGGACTTCCCACTACAAAAAGTGGACTGAATAGCACCCATTTAACTAGGGAGCATGGTAGAGAAGTCAGGCCTAGCTTCCTGTGAACTTGAGGTCATAAGTAGGTCACCCAGCTTCTCCATGCTTTGTTTTCCCCAGTTGCAAAACTCAACACAGTGAAGGATACCCTTCCTCATGTGGATAGGGTAATGATGAAAGAGAGCCATGTTTTGTTGCATAATCCCACACCGGTTGCCCCGTTAATAACAGGGGCCACCTGAACCCTTTCCAGGTATCTTCCTGTCATATGCTCACAGAATTGTCGAGAACATTACCTGAAGGCCACTCCCTCTGTGCCTAGCCATGTTTCAGAGATCTTTCTATATAAATCCCTTGTTTCCTCACAACTGTCCTGTGAAGAGACTGAGTTCCAATGGTTGTGGCCCTACCCAGAGCTTTATCTGTGGTCAAGAATCGGCTGCCATGGACTAAGAGTTTGTGATATCCATCTAAACTGATGAGTGAGCATGGCTCTACATGTCTACCATCCCAACTACAGAGGACCAGGACTGGTGGAGCATACATGTCACAGATAGGAGGACCGCCTGAGCTCAGCCCAGCCTGAGCATATATTGTTTCTGAGAAATGCACAAGACAGAAAGGTGGCTCCTCAGAGCCAGGGAGAGGAAACAAGCAGGGGGTCTCAGAGGGGTTTCTGACCCGAGTTGGGAATGGTATTGGGGCGGCCACTCACCTGTGCTGCTGGGAGACACTGTTGGCAGCTGATCCAGGTAGAGCAAGCAGGGATGGCGGTGACATGGCAGACACATGGACCCAGAGCAGAGGACCAGGGGCAGGGACCAGGTCAGGGCCTTAGGCCCGCTGAGATTTGAAATCCAGCACCACAGGAAGGGGGGTAGGGGGGTGGGGCATGTCAATTTCTTACTATTCTCCAAAGTTACCTTGAGTCTCTTGCTCACCACTCAGCCACCTCTACCTTCCTTAACTGCTGGTAGTGGTGTACTAAAAGAGGGAATCCAGGTGCTACCAGGCATCATGGAATGTGGGCGTTGCCACCATTCTTGTATCCCATTGGTCAGAAAGAAACATGAAATAATGGGGGTGTGGCTAGAATCCTGTGATGCAATCAGCATGGGCAGAATCAAGTTGACAGGGGCTCTCCCAGCCCTTTTCCCAGGGAACTCTGTCCCATTCAGTTGGGGACAAGAGGGAGACCGCTTTAGCTGGATGGCTGCACAGATTGTTGTTTATGTCTGTTTGTTACCAGTTCCGAACCTTGAACTGAGGATCTGGGCACAGTCTCTGAGCTGCTTTTGCTGAAGGCTGGCCCTCTACCACTGGAGGCACAGGGCTTCTGGCTTTGTTGGCACTGAAGTTGGACAGGGTCTCAAGGACTTTCCTCCTGAGGGTGACCTTCACCATGATCCTCCCATCACAGCCTTGTAAACGTCAAGGAGGAATGTTGAGAGCCACTGGTGCCTGCCTAATCATTGGTCTTGCTGATGTTCTTGGACAGAACAGTGAGTTCCCTATTCTCGGGTTTAAGTGGGGGGAGCTAGAACCCAAAGTTCGAATCCTGGGGCTGCCACCTCCAAATGGCAAGAGATCCTAAGACACTCATTCAAATCCATATGAATACAAATAGGATGGGATGTATGTCATGATTGAATGGGCAGTTCTTGAATGATTCTAGGATAAAATTGTACATAATTATATTATAGGACACTAATCGATTTTATTTAATACTTTATTAAGCATTTACACAATCACATTCATAAAATGGAGGAATCATGAAATACCTAAGAATTGGGCCTCATATACTATAAAGGTGCCATTTTTCTGCCAGGACTGGGATTTGAACTCATGGTCTGGGTAACACTGTTGTACTGTGTAGGAAGGGGAATCTGGCTTCCTTGAAGTCAAATTCAATTCTGTTCCTTAGGCCTGAAATCGATCCCCACCTATTCCTGTACAATTTAAATATATGATTTATATTTATATTTATATACATACTTTCACTCCATATTGCATTCAGTGTAGTTATTGCATTTTTTTGTTTTATTTATGTATTGACCATTTATTTATTGATTATTATGACACATAGAACGTTGGTTACATTGATTACATAGGATATAAACCTGCATATGTATTCCACTTCATACCTGACACCAGGACATTCACAGAAAAGGAAAACGTGTCAGCATCAGCTTCTTATTCAACGATTCATTGTTTGGGAGTGCTGGTATCTGAACTCATGGCCTACAGGGCCAAATTCATGAATGGTTGAGTGTGAACACACCCTCCTGGGGCAAACTGAGCTGACAGGCTGTTCCCAGGACCTGAGATCGAGCCCAGGAGTTAACAAAATATGAACAGATTGACATGCAGATGACAGTATACTAATAAATATATATCTTTATAGAGTGCCAGAGATGTCTATACGTTATTCAGTTATAAGACTACATTCCTACCAATTCTTGGGTATTTATTATGCGTCCATGTAATTAATGTTATTGTTTTCATCCTTACACTATTAATGAAATCAATCAGTGTCCTGAAATTATTGTGTTCCTGTAAATAATAATATTCTTTTAATGCTTCATAAATATTAAATAAAATCAATCAGACTCCTGAAAACACTCTGTCTAATTTTATAGGAGCATCATGATTAACTCATTCAACTGTGACACTGACAAAAATCCATTGTTATTCCTATGGATGGGAACCAGTTTCTTAGTATTTCCTGCCATTGTTTGGTCAGGTCCTATGTTGCCACGTGAGCCTATGGCTTCCCTAATAGTCCGCCAACCTTTAGCAATGCAAGGTGAAGTACCCTTTGCAACAGTGTCATTCAGACCTAGGAGGGTCACCGTGCAAAGGAAGAAAACGTAAAAAGGCCACATTTTTTCTGTGCATTGTTTTCCCTGAAAGGCCTGATCCCATTAGCAGCTGTGGGTCCAGTGGCTACATCACAGCCTAGAGTGATCAAAGCTGAGGTAGAATTGCCACTACCTGAGTTCAAGCCCTGTGCTTGACAAAATAAAAAAAACCATACAAACATACATACATGCATACATACATAAATACATTAAAAATATTTAAAATATTATGAGGATCCGTGGCTTGTAATTCTTGCCATTTTTTCTGCCAGGCCTGGTATTTGAACTCAGGGTCGGGGGAAATCTGCAGCACATTGGGGGATGGGAAGATCACCATGCTGGAAGACAATAAAGAAAGGCCTGTTCCTAGGGCCTGAATTCAAAAATAATATTTGTATACATTTAAAAAACATGATTTATATTTACATGCAAATGTTTACTGTATGTTGTGGTTAGTGTATTCATTTTTTATGTTTTATTTATTTCTTATGCATTTGAGTGAGTATGATCACACATATAACATTTGTTGCATCCTATTACATAAGACATAGATTTGCTTATGTATTCTACATCATTCCTGAGGCCCAGGACTTTCACCGATAAGGAAAACAGTGGGACAATTGGGTTTTCCCACAGGATTAAGTTTTTGCCAGTTCTGTGCCTTGAACTCAGGGTCTGACAGGCCCACTTCATGAAAGGGTAAATGTTAGCACACCAGTCTGATGCAAGTGAAGTTGGTGGGCACATTTGAGGACCTGAGATCAAGCCGAGGAATGGCCAATATATAAACAGATAGATGTTTAGATTGCAGTGTGTGTGTGTGTGTGTGTGTGTGTGTGTGTGTGTGTGTGCATGTGTGTGTGTGTGTATTAACATATGTATATGCATCTACAAAGGTATACAGAGAGAGACAGAGATTTATTTAGATTCTAGTGTATAACCATATATAAAGAGTGATGTCTATATCTTATTTTCACATATTCTATTACTAACAATTATTTGGTCTAAAATTATGCCTCCATTAATTAATCATGGTAGGATACTTCATAAAGAATTAATCAATGATCTATATTTATTGCATACAATCTTATACTGGAATGACTATCTAATTAGTAATTCAGTTAGCACATTTCATTCTATTAGTGTTCCTATAGATAGGAACAAGTTTCCTAAGATCTTCAGCCATGTGTGGGTGGCAGGCCTAGGATCGATCTCAGGGCCTAGGTATCTGGGTTGGACTGATCTTCACTGACAGCCCCCCAGCCTTCATCCATGCAATGTCACCTACAATTTTCAAGCCAAGTCATTGAGCCCCAGGAGGGTCACAGTGCTAAGTAAACAAAAGCAAACCTGTTGTGTAAAATTACCTGGTTTTTCATCATCTATTTTTGTTGGTTTGCTGTATTTTTGCCAGTGCTGGGAATTGAACTCCGGTCCTAGGATCCCTGGGTGGGTGTAAAAGCTGCATCCCAACCTAGGGTAATCATGATTTAAGACACAATAAAATGCTTCCTTGAGCAAAAGAAGATCAGGGAAAATGTCTAGACTCACAGTTCCAGCCTCAGGTCCTGCCACAATAAAAGAGCCAGTAACTCCATGTGTCTGTGTATATATGCATGTATTTGAATTGGTGAAGAGCCAGAGTTGCTATGAAGAATGGCACCTAGCTAGGAAATTTGCTTTGAATAGAATGATTTCTTAGCACAGAGTGTGCATTCAAGACAGTGCATGTTCCGGTGCTTCCCACACTGTTCCCAGTTAACCTGAGGGGGTCTCCATACCCCAGGCTGCTGTAGGAAATCTGCCTCATTGTTGGATCAGGCAGACAATAAGCCTCTCTCCTGTGCATCTGGGTAACAAACAATTCATCCAAGCCAATTAGTGAGGATGAGTGTGCCCAGGCTGTTAAGGGTAGGAGAAAAAGGCCTCTTTGAACCCCAAGCAATCTCTCTCCCCTCTGCTCTGTTTTGACTGGAAGCTTTCATTTGTGCCACCTGCCATGGCAGACCAAGTTCCCTATACTCATCCTGTCCTTGTTAGACTATGTTTCAGTGTTGAAACAAACTGCTACCATTAATTCAACAGTCCTTCTCATAGACAATTAGGGAGCTGAACAGAATGAAATGATTCATTATTGGCAACGGTGCCTCCGTGTGTGTGTGTGTGTGTGTGTGTGTGCGCGCGCGCGCGTGTGCGCGCACGCGCATACACCATCCTGGTGATTGAACTATGGACCTAACCACTGTACCTGAGTTTCTCCTCTATAAGGACAGTACTCTTACCACACAGCCACTTCAGGATTTTTTTGTAGGGATGTGGTACTGAAGATTCAAACCCAGGGTTTCACACACACAAAGCAATCTACCCCAAAGAAACATTCCCAGCACTCCAATTCAGGTTTCTTTCTTTCTTTTCTTGTAAGTTGGAGGAGTTGAAGTCTGGGCCTGGGTGCTGTCTCTGAGCTCTTCATCTCAGTCTAGCACACTACCACTTGAGCTACAATGCCCCTTCAGGCTTTCTGGTGTTCTATTGGATATAACTATCTCAAGGAATTTCCTGCCAAGGCTGACTTCGGACCGTGATCTGGGATACTTTTGAAATGAGATCCTCAGCTTCCTGAGCAGGCAGAATGATAGACCTCAGCTAAAGACATCTAAGCCATGACACTTTGCTGCAAGTGGGTCCTTGGCTCAGCATGGTAGAACATGAGCCATGAGCCCAAAAAGAAAGTCAGCATCTATGCTCTGAGTTCAAGGTTCATGATGGAGTAACCTAAATCAAAACAATTGTCTGCAGTAGACAAATCACTAGAGTTTAGTACATACATAAATTTGGCCCTGCCTTGGGGACATATGTGAGCCTCAACTTTCTCATCTGCACATTCATCTTACTTGTGTAGCTCTTATAAAGACCAGATGAAAGAATACAACTCGTGAAAGACTTAGCACATACCACCCTGTGAAGGACTCAGCACTCAGTACCCCATGGACAACCCAGAAATACTCAACACCCAGCACCCCAGGAAGGACTCATCACATAGCTATATCCCACAAACTGTCATTAGAATTAGAGTGCTTTCATCACTATCACCGTTCTTTCAGATACACATCACAAACCGCACAAGTTCACATCTAATGGTTTAGAGGGATGTTTTGTGGGGGAGAGTCATCAGCCTCAGGGATTTCACTCATAGGTTAGAGGTACTGTCCTAAGATCTTTTCCTTAAGGCTAGATCTCTACCACTTTCAGGCACAGCTCAGAGTCTACCAGACTTCCTGCCACGGCTGAGTTTTCAACCCCCAGTGTCTGATCTCACCCCCTGAGCAGCTAGGGGTGAGCCAGCAGTGTCTGGTTCCATGATGCTGTGCTGCATCTATTGACCTCTGGCTAAGTCAGGTTACATGACAGCCATCAGTTTCAGACGCCCAGCTTGCTCTGTGATGAGGTATTTGAAATCCTGGCTTTCTATAATTGCAGTCAGAACATTCTACATTCTACCTTGTTTTTGGTGCCAGTCCTGGGGCTTGAGTAAGGGCCTAGACACAATCCCTCAGCTTTCATGCTCAAAGCCAGTGCTCAACTGCTTGACAGCACTACTTCCGGGTTTTCTGTGCATGTAATAGTGTGGAATTGAACCCAAGTCTTCATACATCTAGGGGAGCATTCTACCACTGAGCTCCAGGAATGACAAGTGTAGAAATAGATATGTAGATTGTAACATATATATATATTTATGTATGTATATATATGTATATATATATATATGAAACAAGACAGAGATGTCTGCCTATTATTTAATTATATATATTATATTACTAACAATTATTAATAAATTATTCCTTCCTGTATTGAAGTATTATGGTTGAATACATAACAAAGTATCAATTGAAAATTATTCAAAATAGTATAATTATTGTGTATAATTTTATAATATAATCATACACTAATGTAATTGTTACTTTACAACATTCCATCCATAAGGATGTATATCGGAATGCATTTCTTAGGATATACTACCATTCATAGGTGGGAGTCCTGGGATTCACGCCCCAGGCCTAGGTTTCTGCTTTGGGCTATGGCTTCCCAGATAGCCCACCAAAATTCAGCAGTGCAAGGTCATGTACACTTTCCGAGCCCTGCTTGCCATGCAAAGGAAAAAAAATGTAACCCCTGCTTTCACTATATTTGATGTCAGTATAACATGTGGAGGAGACGGGGACAAACAAGTCGTTTAAGGATTCAGGTGGACCTGTTGCAACAATGAGAAGTACAAAATGTCATGTCAAAACCAGCTTTACAATGTCGGTGGGGGGGGGGGGAGGGGGAGTATGATTGGATGGGAGGGAGGGGGGAGGCTGGGAAGGGAGGTGAAGGGTAAACAAAGGAGGAGGATGCAATGCTTGGTAAGAAATGTATGCATTATCCTGCCCATGTAATTGTAACCCCTCTGTACAGTATGTTCTCAAATAAAATAAAATAAAATTTAAAAAAAAAAAAAAAAAAAAAATGTAAAACCGCCTCTGATACTTCCGAGTTTTAACCTTCTCCTTTTTCCCCCTCTCTTTTCTTCTTTTTTTTCTTGGTTTTGGGGTCAGAACTCTGAGTCTCGGTGCTGTCCCTCCACTCTTCAGTTCAAGGCTATCACTCTACCACTTGAGCCATAGCACTACTTCTGGCTTGTTTCTGCTTATGTGGTACTGAGGAATCGAATCCATGGCCTTATGCATGCAAGGCAAGGACTCTATTACTGAGCTACCTTCCCAGCACTTTTTTTTTTTGCCAGTCCCAAGATTTGAATTTGGATCCTAGGATCTCAGGCTGGACTGTGGGTCCAGAGCCTGCACCCCAGCCTAAGATGATCGAAGGTGAGGAAGAGTTACCAGGAGCTGAGTTCAAGCCCCAGGCCTAGCCAAAAAAAATAAGGCCCTGGCTTGGAATTTGCACCATTTTTCTGGCTGGCCTGGGATTTGAACTCAGGGTCTGGGTAACTGTGGCACTGTGGGGGAGAGGAAGCTCACCGTCATTGAAGACAAGAATTTAAGCCCAGTTTCCAGGGCCCGAATTCAAGCCCCAGCACTGAAAAAAATAATATTCATATATGAGATCTATTTACATACATGGGTTTACTCCATATGACATTTATTATCCATATTTTTTATTTTATTTAGTATTATTACATATATAACATTTATTTCACCTTATAACATTGATTTATTTGAATATGGATTATACATCATACTGAGACCCAGGACTTTCATAGAGAAGGAAAAAAATGTATAAAAATTGGCTTCTGACTCCACATACAAAATTTGGGCCATTCTGGGCTTTGAACTCACAGCCCACAATGCCCAATTCATGAAAGGATCAGTTGTAGTACAAAAGCCTTTGGCAAACTGATCTGCCAACCAGTTCTGAGGACCTGGGAACAAGCCATAGTAGTGGCTGATAGATAAAGATATAGGTGTAGATATAGATATGGATATAGATATAGATATAGATAGATAAATAGATGTGTAGTTTACAATATATATGAGAGAGAGACAGTGTGAGGATATTAAATTATATATATTATGAATTATTATTAAATTATGCCTCCATTTAATGAAGTATCATTGTTGAATACTTATTAAAGCATTAATGTAAAAGTAGTCAGTATTCTTTACTTGGGAGAATTATACAAAATAGATAAAATGGAAGACATAATCCAATACTTTTTGTGTGGCCTTCTATAAAACAATCATGAACTAACTGCAAATTCAATTGTTACTTTTATAACATTCCATTAAACATTCACATGAATAGGAAAGACTTTCTCAAGATCTCCCTCCATTTGTAGGTGGCAGTCCTGGCATTGGAACTCCAGGCCTGGGCAGTTTACTTCAAAATGCAAACCATTAGAATGAAACTGTGAAGATTTCAGTTTCTCACAATGGGAAAAAGAACAAGAAGAAGAGAAAGCCAGGTGTCATTTGTTCCTGCCTGTAATACTAGCTCATCAGGAGTCTGGGAGGTAGAGAATGCCAGTTTGAATTCAGCCAGGACAGGAAAGTCCACAGCACTCTTATTTCTGAGAGACCAAAGGAATAAAAACTCATCAGCAGTGGGGCTGTGGCTCAAGGAAAGAGCACTATCCTTGAGCAAAAAGAGCTCAGGGACAGTGCCTAGGCTCATAATACAACCCCTGCACCTGCCAAAAAAAAGCAAAATAAAAAACAAGTAACTCCATGTTTCCCCATGTATGTATGCATGTATTTCTATCGGTAAAGGTCCAGAGTCCCTATGATGAAAGGCATCCAGCTAGAATATTTGCTTTGAATAGAATGATTTCATACCACAGACCGTGCTTTCAAGACAGTGCATGTTCCGGGGCTCTCTTAACTGTTCCCAGTGTAGCCTGAGGTTTTCTGCACACCCCAGGGTGCTGGAGGAAGTCTGCCTCATTGTTGGAACAGGCAGACAAAAGGCCTCACTCCAGTACAGCTGTGTAATAAACAACTCCATCCAGGCCAATTACTGAGGAGGAGTGTGGGCTGGCTATAAAGGCTAGGAGAAAAAGGCCTCTTTATACCCCAAGCTATCTCTCTCCCCAGTGCTGTTTTGACAGGAAACCTTCATTTGTGCCACCTCCCTTGGCAGGCCAAGTTCCCTGCATTTATCGTGTCTTTGTTAGACTATGTTCCAGTGTTGAAATAACCTGTTACAATTATTTCAAGGTTCTTTTTGGCAGGAAACAAGGGAGCTGAACTTAACGAAATGATTCATTATTGGCAACGGTGGCTTCCTTGGTTTCTGGAAGCTTGCTAAATCTAAGCACATGTGTAATATCACAATGCTCCCTGTCATTTAGGGCTGGTGATGCTCATCAAGTTTTGAAACCTTTGACCTCTCCTAGTTTGGCCCCCGATGACTAGGTTTTGGGGTTGAACACAGGACCTGGGTGCTGACCATGAGCTCAGAATAGAAGCTCAGTGTTTTACCATTTGGTGTTACACCTTCACTTCTGGTATCTGTGTTTGTGTATGTGTATGTATGTGTGTGTGTATCTGTGTGTGTGTGTGTGTGTGTGTGTGTGTGTGTCTGTGTGCACATGTATGTGTGTGCATACACTTGTCTTGTAGCTTGAACTCAGGACCTGAACACTGGACCTGAGTTTCTCAGGTACAAGGATAGCATTCTATCACTTAAGCCACACAGTCACTTCAGGCTTTTTCTAGTATGTGGTACTAAGGAATCAAACCCAGAAATTCATAGAGGCAAACCCAGGGATTCATACAGCACTATACACCTAAGACACATTCCCAGTCCTCCACTTCAGGTTTCTTTCTTTCTTTTTTTTTGGAAGTTGGAGGAATTTATGTCTAGGCCTGAGTGCTGTCCTTGAGTTCTTCAGCTAAAGCCAATCACCCTACCACTTGAGCTACAGCAGCCCTGGAGGTTTTTGGTAGTTCACTGGAGAGAGGCCTCTCAAGCAATTTCCTGCCCAGCCTGGCTTTGGACTGTGATCTTCAACTCTCAGGCTCGTGAGTAGCTAGGATGACAGGTGCAAGTCACCAGCACCCAGCTTCCAGTTCAAGTTTCTAAGTGCTGAAAAGGAGATTACAGTCTCATGGGACCTTTTATGTCTGGGATAGTTTGGAACCGAAATCATCATATCTCAGCTTCCTGGGTAGGCAGGATGACAGACCTCAGCTACAGATACCTAGACTGTAACACTCTGTTGCAAGGGGATCCTTGGCTCCACGTGGTAGAGGGCTAGCTATGAGCCCAATATGGAACCGTCAGGGGCTAGGTCCTGAGTTCAAGATTCATGACCGAGAAAAATAAACCCAAACAATTGTCTGCAGGAGACAAACATAATTTTGGCCCTGACGTGGGGACATATCTGAGCCTCAAGTTTCTCTATAGCAAAATTATCTGACCTGTGGAGCTCTTACAAGGACCAGATGAAAGTAGGACTCAGCACACGAAACCTCATGAAGGACTCATCACATAGCTGTATCCCACACAATGTCATTAGAATTAGGGTGCTTTCAACAATATCACCATTCTTTCAGAAACACGTCACAAACCACACAAAGCTCACATCTAATGATTTAGAGGGGTTTTTGGGGGGGAGGTGGAGTCAGCCACGGGGATTGCATTGAAAACCTGGTTACAGTCCTAAGATCTTTTGCTCAAGGCTAGAGCTCTACCACTTTGAGCCACAGCTCAGAGTTTTGTAGACTTCCTGCCAGGGCTGGGTTTTAAACTCACCATTGTCAGATCTCAGCCCCCAAGAATCTTGGATGACAGGGGTGAGTGAGCCAGCAGCATCTGCTTCTGTGCAGCTGGGTTGCAACGGTTTACATCTGGCTAATTCAGGTGAGACAACAACTGTCTGCACCAGACTGCAGACTTGCTCTGTGATGAGGTATTTGCAGTGATATCCTTATATAGTTGCAGTCAGAACATTCTATCTTTTTTGGTGCCATTTCTGGGTCTTGAGTTAGAGTCTTGACACACAGTCTCTAAGCTTTCATGCTCAGCTAGTGCTCAGCTGCTTGAGCAACAGCACGACTTCCAGATTTATCTATACACACAGTAGTGAGGAATTGACCCTAGGAATTTGCATGTAGTAGGCGAGCACTCTCCCACTGAGCCCCAGTAGTGACAAGTGTATAAACAGATAAATGTGTAGATTGGTAGATAGATAGATAGATAGATAGATAGATAGATAGATAGATAGATAGATGTAGATGTAGATGCATAAAACAAGAGACATATGTCTGTATACTATGAAATTGCATATACAATATTACTACCGATTATTGGCAATTAAATTATTCCTTGCTTTTTTAACTATCATGGTTGAATACATAATAAAGGATTAATTGAAAATTAGTCAATGTAGTATAATTGTTGTGTATAATTTTATAATCATACACTAACTACCAACTTAATTGTTCCTTTTATAACATTCCATTTGTATGGATGTATATGGGAATGGATTTCTTAGAATCTCCACCATTCATTAGTGGCAATCCCGGGATTAGACCTCCAGAACTAAGTTGCCAGTTTCAGTATGGCTTCCTTAATAGCCTGCCAAACATCAGCAATGCAAGGTCATGTACACTTTCTGGGACTTGTCATTTAGACCCAGGATGGTCACAGTACAAAGGGAAAAAAAAGTAAAACCACCTTCTTGAACTTCTCAGTTTTATGCTTCTCCTTTTTATTTTTATTTTTTTTGCCAGCCACAAGATTTGAACTCGGGTCCTCAGTTACAAGGTTCTGCTGTTGCAGAAATGCCAAGACCTGAGTGCAAGCCCTGTGCTTGGCTAATAATAATAATAATGATAATAATAATAATAATAATAACAATAAAGCCCTGGTTTGGAATTTGCACCATTTTCCTGGCAGGCCTTGTATTTGAACTCAGGGTATGGATAACTCTGTGGCACTGTAGGTGAAGGGCAAAGGCTCACCGTGCTTGAAGACAAGAAATTCAGAGCAGTTCTCAGGGCCTGAATAGAGGCCCCAGCACTGGAAAAAGGAATATTAATATATGAGATCTATTTACATACATGGGTTTACTGTATATGATGCTTATTACCCTTATTTATTTAGTATTATTATACATATAACATTTTTTATTACATCATATCACATAGGATATATCCGCATATGGATTATGCATCATACTGAGACACAGGACTTTCTCAGAGAAGGAAAAAATAAATATGTCAAAATTGGCTTCTTAATCCACGAATAAATTTTTGGCCATGCTGGGATTTCAACCCAAGGCTTTCAATGGCCAATCTATAAACGGGGTCACAGTCTTAGCACACCAGCCTCCGGCAAACTGAGCTGCCAGGAGTTCTGAGGACCTGTGATCAAGCCATAGGAGTGCCTTATAGATAGATAAATAGATATGTAGATATATATATATATATATATATATATATGCATACAGAGAGACGGAAGGTGAGGATATTAAATTATATATATATATAATTACTAATTATTCATTACTAAATAGTGCCTCCATTTAATGAAGTATCACGGTTGAATACTTATAAAAGCATTAATTAAAAATTAGTCAATAGCCTTCCATTAGGGAAATTATACTATGGTGCTGGAATGGAAGATATATATCCAATAATTTTTGTGTGGCATTCTAAAATAGAATCATGGATTAACTGCAAGTTTATTACTTTGATAATATTCCATTAGCATTCCCATGAATAGGAAAGATCTCCTTCCATTTGTGGGTGGCAGTCCTATCATTTGAACTCCAGGCCTGTGTAGTTTACTTTGAATGCAAACTATTGGAATGACACCATGAAGATTTCAGATTGTTACAATTATAAAAAAAGAACAAAAAGAAGAAAAGAAACCCAGGAGCCATGGGCTCCTGCATGTAATACTAGCTCCTCAGGAGGCTGAGATGTAGAGAATGCCAATTTGAATTCAGCGGGGGGCAGGAAAGTCTATGAGACTCTTATATCTAAGATATCACAATAAAATAATGAATGAAACTGTGGCTCAAGGGCAGAGCACTACCCTTGAACAAAAGGAGCTCAGGGACAGGGCCTAGGCTCATAGTACAAACCTGGAACTGCCCCCCCCCAAAAGGAGGCAATAACTCCATGTCTCTGTATATGGATGGATGATGTATGGATGATGGGCATTCATCAGGTTGCCCATGGCCAGCCCCCCAACCTGGTCAAGCTGGGACAAGCCCTGAAGAGTACTCAGTCTGAGCCTGCAGCTTGACCAAAGCCTCCTTCTCTGCCATTCAATAACTGAAGCCTTATATTCTGGCTGATGTCTCCCATCGGGACACCTAGCAGCCAGCCCTTGCCTCCAGGGAGACCACAGTTCCTAGACTGTAGGAGTTGTCGAAGTTTCTGGCTCCATAGTCTCTATCCCTCTGTAGGATGTGAGCCTAGATCTCTGGGGCCTGGTGGCTATCACTCGTTTATCATTCGTCATTGCGGAGACTCAGGCTGGTCCCAAATCTTGGCAAAGATATTAAATAGTCAGCAATTTCTATGCCAAAAGGGGTATGCCAATAAATCCCACCCTCATAACTCCCATGAGAAGTGAGCCTTGGGCTGTAAATGTGGCTTAGTGGTATAGTGCTTACCTAGCACACACTAAGTCCTGGGTTCGATTCCTCAGTAGCAAAGAAACAGAAAAAGCCAAAAGTTGCACTGTGGCTTAAGTGATAGAGTGCTAGACTTGAGCAAAAGAAGCTCAGGAACATACCCAGACCCTGAGTTCAAGACCCAAGACTGGCAAAAAGAAAAAAAAATGAGCCTGGTATGACATATTCTTGTGGGACTCAGAGGAGGGCCATTGTTATAGGTAAGAGGTAGAGTAGAGGGAAGCTGTTGGTGGCTCACCTCTGTAAGCAACTCAGGAGGCTGAGATCTGAGGATCCCAATTGGAAGCAGGGAAGTCTATATGAGACACTTTTCTCTAATTAAACACCCATAAAGCCAGAAGTAGAGATGTGGTTCAAGTAGTACAGTGCTAGCCTTGGGCACAAAAGCTCAGGGATCGGATAGAATCCAGGCCATGAATTCAAACCCCAGCACTGGCACACGCATGCGTGCGCACACACACACACACACACACACATCAAGATAGAGCATTTGCCAGTCACCCTGCACAAGTGCCATCTCTAGCAACTCAATATTAAAAAAAAAGAGGGATAAGGGAAGATAAGACTTGCTCCAGGAGGTGATATAACCAATGCCAAAATTCCACAGGAGTTCTAAGATGTGGATACAGGACAGAGAGCCTAAGGCAGAAGGTACAGCATGGGCAAAGGTCTTGAGGTGTGCTGTAGAGCAGGTAGTGTGGGTGGAATGAAGTTTCTGTGGCTTCAGAAGAGTCTGTCAGGACATTTCATGGCTGGGCCAAGGTTTGTACTTGAGTCACAGGGCAGAGTGAGGGGTTCCAGAATGGGGCCCAGGGAGAAGAATAGCTTGGCTTTTCACCACGGACCCCTGCCATTTCTGGTGGCTGGAAGCCTATTTTTCACAATTCTTGACCCTCAGAATTCCTTTGCCTGGAGGAGTCAGTACAAACGCAGGGAAGAACTCTTGCTTAAGAAAAGCTTCTAGCCCCATGCCACCAGTGGCTCAACCCCTGTAAATCATAGCTACTCAGGAGACTGAGATAGAGATCGTGGGTCAGGCCAGCTCAGGGGAGGAAAATTAGTGAGACTCTTCTTGCCGATGAACTACCAAAAGCCAGGAATGGAGTTGTGGCTCAATTGGTAGAGAGCTAACCTTGAGGGAAAAAGTTAAGAGACCAGAGCCCAGACCCCTGAGTTCAATCACCAGTACTGGCACCTAAAAAGTAAAGAAAAGCTTTCAAGAGCTCCTAGTCCACTGTGGTGAAAGGCCAGATCAGCCAGGACCCAGTAGCTCACACCTGTACTCCTAGCTCCTCAGAAGGTTGAGATGTGAGGATTGTGGTTCAAAGCCAGTCTGAGCAGGAAAGTCTGGGAGACTCTGATCTCCAAGGAACCTCCAGAAGTGGCTCCGTAGCTCAAGTGGTAAGCTGAAGAGCTGGGGCACAGTGCCCAGGCCCAGAGCTCAAGTCCCATGACCAACACCTAGCCTGCTTGGTCTTACTCTGTGGCTCTAGGAAGAGTATTTTCCAGTGGGGCTCTGAGGGTCTCCCAATATCTAGATCTCCTACAAGTCTTGAGAGCAGCCTGTTTGGAAGCCATTGCCTACAGATCGGCCACAGTACCAGAGAAGGGTCGAGCCTTGGGGTATGGAGCTCATCAGAAAGGCATCTGTCATGGGTGCAATATCGATCTGAGCAGTAATTCGATGTCGGAGACCACGGTTCTAGGCCAGGAGGGGCAGGAGCTGCAAGATGTCACACCAGGTAACGCCTGCTCATGCGGGCATCACAAGAGTGTGAGTTTGTCAGGCACAACTTGGGCAGGTGTGGAGTTGAGCTCATGAATGGCTTGTAGGCTCCGGAATCCACAGCTGGCTGGCTGCTGCTTGTAGCAGTCACTATCCCAGGAGTCCCAGTGCTCAGACCACTGCTTTCCTCACCAGTGCAAAGGGGTGGAAGGGGGCAGATGAAGGTCGGCAATTGTAGGCTGAATACAAAGGAGCATCCCTAGTGTCCTTCCCTTGGTCCTGTGGCCCTGTGCATGGATGGAGGGGCAGGTTCCATGGAATTTACTGCCATGGCCCAACCCCTCAGCCCAAGAAGGACTTAGGGAGAAACCACTTGATCTGGCTTGAGAGTTTGCTATGAATATAACTCAAGACTGCCCCCCAGTTCTAGCTCAGCTCATCATTACCACCTTCCTGTGTGTGTGTGTGTGTGTGTGTGTGTGTGTGTGTGTGTGTGTGTGCGTGTGCGTGTGAATGCACACGTTCTCGTACACATCTTGGTACTAGGGCTTGAACTCAGGGCCTGGGCTTTCTCCCTCACTTTTTTCATTCAGGGTTAGCACTCTACCACTTGAGCCACAGTTTCTCTTCCAGGCTTCGGGTGGTTATTTGCAGAAAAGAGTCTCACAGACTGTTCTAGCTGGGCTGCTTCTGAATAGCAATCTTCAGATCTCAAACTCCTGAGGAGCTAGGAATATGAGAGCATGAGCTATTAGCATCTGGCCAAACTCCTTCTTGGCTAAAACAGACTACCTCTCTCCCAGATGATCACCCATCTACAGTTACCCCTCCTACCCCAGGCTTCAGACAAAACATAAACTCCTCCCCTGAGAACAAAGAAATGGGATCAGGTTTGAGGTTTATATTCTCCACATAATCAGGGGCTGGTCGGAGCTGACATGGAGGTCAGAGATCTAGGCCAGGGCAAGTAGGCAGCTGTTAGAACAAAAGAGAGTATGAAAAGACATCCTTGCAGCTAGATGCCTGTGGCTTATACCAACAATCCAACTACTCAAGATGCTGAGCTCTTAGGGTGGCAACTAAAACCCAGCCCAGGCAGGAAAATATGTGAGAAACTTCTGTCTACTAAACTACTAAAAAAGATGAAAGGTGAGTTGTGGTTCAAGTGTTAGAGTGTTAGCTTTGAGCAAAGGAAGCTCAGGGACAGTGCCAAGCTCTGAGTTCCAGCTCTAAGATTTTTGTAAGACACCCCTCCACCCCAATCAGGCCATAAATCCAGATTTTGGTCCTCCTAGATCTCACTTCTGTTCCTGCCACTTCCACAGCACAAGTGGCCTGTATGTGGCCAGCATTGGGTTAAGAAGTGACCTTACACAAGGGGGGCATAGCCAGGTCAAAGCTAATGCCCCAGAGCATTGAGGTACTGGCCATACCAGTCTCTCATCCCCCAGTTTCCTGGCCATGGAATCTAAAGTCTGTGCCTCTGTATTCTGGGCATCCAGAATTATCTAGAAGTACCTAAGAGGCCCAGCTGTGGTTGGAAGAAATACTTGCCTTCAGAAATGTACATTGACATTTCCTAGACACCAACCAATACTTCCAACCCATCTTGGCCTCACCTCCCATGTAGCCCCAAATCCACCTTGCCTGGGCAGCCTTTAGTCAGCTATCAAGCTTAAGTTGGCCAGAGCCACTGGCAAGCACCCTTCCCCCATTCCACTGCCAGACTGCTAGAAGTATGACATGCCACCAGACGGCCAGCTGAGGAAAAAGACAGGATATCACATGACTGACCCTGCTCCCCACCTCAAGAGGAAGGCGAGAAACTAAGCCAGCTGGCCCTGCAGACCCAGGATCCCCTGGAGGCAGACAAAGATATGGGCAGCCGGACTTGGGCCCCAAAGAAAAGCTGGAATGTGCAGGTCTCTGACAATTTAGGACTTATTGTAGACCCTGATAGGGGCTAAAGGCAAAGTTGCCATGGAGCAGTGTCACCATCCGAGGTCAGAAAGAGCCAGACAAGCACCCAGGAAGTGGACAGAGAAAGATGAGGGAACGATACACACACACAAACACACACACACACACACACACACACACACACACACACACACACACACACACACACACACACACACACGTGGGTAGCCCAAGGCCTCAGCAGTCCCTGAGCATCTGAACATCCCAAACTCTGAGATGGCACTATGTCCCCAGACAAAATGTAGACAAATCAAGAGCCTCTCATACATCTGGAATGGCTCATAACACAGCATGGCATTTCCTTTTGTATACACCTCTATGAAGAAAACTCACCCACCTTATCTTTGGTTGTAGGTCATGGGGTTTGAACTTTGGCCTTCCCGCAGACCTCAGATCTTCAGCTGAAGGTGTGCACTCTACCACTGGAGCCACAGCACCACTTCCAGTTTTTCTGAAAGTCTCACTGAATTTCCTGCCCAAGCAGGCTTTGAACCATAATCCTCAGATCCTAACCTCCTGAGTAGCTAGGATGACAGTTGTGAATCAATGGCAGCTCCCAGCTTCAGCCACCTTCTTGCACCCAGGGGAAACCAAACTTGTCAGGCCACAAAGCACATGCAGTCCTTCACTTCAGACTTTGACATCAGCATCCAAACCCATTCTTCCTTGGGAGGAGAGAATATAATTGACACTACCCTCCCACCCCTGCTCCCATTCGCCCACTCTCTGCCTAAGACAGGCCACAACCTCTAGAGTTCTTGGTAAGGTAACGCCCACCATGCTATGACTTCACACTCAGGAAAACCTGAGGAGTTCTTAGAAATGTCTGTACACTGAGGCCAGCACCTGGTCTCCCAACCACAGCAACCCCACTCCTTCACCATCTCTTGCAAGCAAGGGTTGTCTTTCTTGTTTTACTGGTAGAGGGGCTTGAACTCAGGGCTTGGGTACTGTCCCTGAAGATAGTTTTTTGCTCAAGGCCAGTGGTCTACCACTTGAGCCATGGTGCCACTTCTGGTTGGAGATTGGAGATGAGACTCTCATGGGAGCTTCCTGCCTGGGCTGGGAAACAAAATCTTCTGGATCTCAGCCTCTCAAGCAGCCTGGATGACAGGAGTGAGCCACCAGCGCAGGGCTTATGGTGTCTCATTTTTTTAGAATTTCCACCTAGTCCTCCTCTACAAACTACAACTTAGACACTCCGCTATCTAATTCAGGGACAGGGAGGCTCGGAATCTGGGTAGGGACATGGGCATTAAAGGGCCCCCTTCACATCACTACCCATCTCTAAGTTCCCATCCACCTCCTCTCGATGGCCTGGTCTTCCGTGGCAGATCAGACCCACTAGGATTTCTGGGGCCTGTATTCCCTCGCCCCACCCAACCAGTACCTGAGGATTTCTGGGGCCAGCTGCTCCAAGTTTCAGTGGAAGATGTTTGGAGGGTTGCTGATAACCAGTTCCAGGGGTGCCCAGTGCAGAAGGAGTGTCCATCTCCCCTCTGTCAAAGAAGGAGACATGACTCATGGATGGATCTACTAAGAGCTACAGGGTATAACAATCCACCTATCACCCATGTCCCTTGGAGTGCTGTTTTATGTTGACAGTCCTTGGGCTTGGCCTGGGGCCCAGGCACTGTCCCTGAGCTTCCTTTTCTTGAGGCAAGCACTCTCCTGGTGCTACTTCTGTTTTTTTCTGTGTATGCGGGACCTAGGAATCGAACCCACTGTTTCCTGTGCTCTAGACAAGCCCACTACTGCTAAGACACAATCCTAATCCTGGATAGTGTTATTATGTGACCTCTTGGGCCTGTCTCAGAACAATCTTGTACATCTGTACTGAGTTTCTCACCACCAGCCCTGGCTGGAAATGAACATGCTCCAATATGCTGTCCTTTATCTACAGCATCTTTACTCTCTATGCTTCCTGTCAGATCCTCCTTGTTAAGAAAGAACTTTTTCAAGTGCTGCCTTTAAGAAGCCCACTCTAGTTGCCCTGGCGGGGAGAGGGGTGGGGGGATCTTCTCAGCTCTACACAATGCAGGCCTTGTCATGCTCTTCCTTCCGGCTGGTGTAGATTGAGAGCGCGCAAAGGGGAAAGCCTGGCTTTCACCACCCAATTTCTGAAGGCTCTGATGCACTACCCAGGGACCGGTGCTGTATCACACTCCATGAGAGGGCACTCGAGGCCCACGCAGTCTGTGGGGAAGAAATGAGGCCATTTCTTTGTGTGGGCTTGAACTGAGGATCTGGGAGCTGTCTCTCTGAGTTTTTCTATTCAAGGCTGATGCTCCAGCACTTGAGCCACAGCTCCACTTCTAACATTTTGGTGGTTCTGTGGAGAGTAGAGTCTCACTTGCTTTCCAGCTTATGGCTGGCTTCAATCTTTGCACCTCATATCTCTGCCTACTGAGGAGCCAGTATTTCAGGCGTGAGCCTGAGCAAGATATGACAAGCACCAGGGCCTTTCTTTTGAGCTTCTGTTTATTTCATGTCAACTAGCAAGCCCTAATTAAAATTGTTATTTACAGGAGATCAAGTTCCTCTCCTAGGTCAGTTAATCCAAAGAGATAAAATGTCTTTGGAAAAGGCTAGTCTGAGTTGGCCTAGGTGAGTGTGTTTATGAGAGTATGAGTTTCAGGGATACCTACCCCCATCTCTCCGGTGCTTCATTCTCCCAATGGTAAGTACATCCACGATCTCCACACTAAGGAAGGTGGATAGGGGAGGGTTCATAAGGTCACATCAAGTGGGATGATCTGAATTCTATCCTGCAACTGAAGCTGGGAGAGATAATAGAGAGGAGAGGTTTAGAGGAACATCAAGGGAAGCCCCTTACATTTGGCTACAAGTACCAGAGAGAAGAATTAATCCATCGTTTTTGGTAATAAGATAACAGGTGCCCAATATTCATTTATTTTATTTTTTTGTGAGTCCCAGGGCTTGGATTCAGGGCCTCAGTGTCATCACTGAGCTTCTTTTACTCAAGGTTGAGGCTCTACAAATTGAGCCACAGCACCATATATATCTTTTTTTGTGGGGGTGGGAGGTGGTTTATGGGAGATAAGAATCTCCCTGCCTGGGCTGTCTCTGAGTCAAGACCTCAGCCTCCCGAATAGCGAGGATGACAGGCTAGAGCCACCAGCACCTGACCGCCACCATCCATTTATAATTCCCTAGGGCCAGTGCTGGGCCACCCGCCCTGCATCCCTGTTGTTGAGTTGGAAGAAGACAATAGTGTGTTTGATACTTCAACAGCCTACCTACCTTTGAGCATCGTTCCGGGTCAGTCTGATGGCGGCTTCCTCCTTATCCACAGCAATGACTTGGCTCTGTCACCAGAACAAATATCTCCCAGGAGGTATCAGGTCTGAGGTCTTTCCTCTGCACACCACATCCCCTCACTGAAACGACACACCCCAACAAAGCAAAGTAAACATAGAGTGAATTCGTTTTCTTATCATCAGAGTCTGGACAGATAGGTGACAGTGAGGATCAGAGGCCCCTGATTCGGCTGTGCAGTTGGATAACATGATGCCTCCTCATCCACTTTCCTTTAACTGTCTTAGAAGAGGGTAGTGAGGAAGGACTCACTAGATGAACTGACAATGAATAACTATCACGATCTAGCCCAGGCATAGAGGGGCTTACCTGAGGGAGTGAGTTCAACAGCCTGAGCAAGAAAGCTCCTGACCCACAGCCTACCTCCAGAATGAGAGGGCCATCTTGGGTCCAGCCACACATGGTGATGCTGGGACACCTCCTCCAGCACCCATTCAACAAGTTCCTGTGTATGAAAGAGAGAAAGAGTTCCTATGAGATAGAGAGAGAGAGAGAGAGAGAGAGAGAGAGAGTCAGAATTACACTTAAGCCCTATAATGGTAACTACAAAGGAGGCTGAGATATGAGGATCATGGTTCATAGCCAGCCCAGGCAGGAAGGTCTGTGAGACTCTTAACTCCAAAGAATCACCAGAAAACCGGAAGTTTTGCTGTTGGATCAAGTTGTAGAGTGCTAGCCTTGATCTGAGGAGTTCGGGAACAGCGTCCAGGCACAGAATTCAAGCCCCATGACTGAGAAGAAGTGGACTTCCCACTACAAGAAGTGGACTGAATAGCACCCATTGTCCTAGGGAGCATGGCAGTGAAGTCAGGTCAGGCTTTCTTTCAGCTGGGGGTCATGAGTAGGTCACCCAGCTTCTCCATGCCTCATTTTCCCCAGCTGCAACACTGAAAAGTGAAGGATCCCCTTCCTCACATGGATAGGGTAAGGATGAAAGAAAGCCATGTTTTGTTTCATAATCCCATACCTGTGGCACGATAAATAACAGGTCCCATTTGAGCCCTTTCCAGGTATCTTCCTGTCATATGCTCACAGAATTGCCAAGAACCTTATCTGATGACCACTTCCTCTATGCCTGTCCCTGCCCCAGAGATCCCCCTGTATTGACCCCTTGTTTTCTCACAACTGTCCAGTGAGGATACTGAGGTCCGAAGGTTCCATGCCCAACCCAGAACTTCAACTATGGTCAAGAATCAGCTGCTATCTCTGTCCCCCTGGGGAGCCACCCCCTGCAGTCCTCACCCCCAGGTTCTCCTAAGCTCCCTCTGCCACCAACCAGGCCCAAGGGAGTAGACAGTTCCAGAGCACAAAGATCCCTTGGTATTATAATTTAACGGTGCTGAGTCCCCTTCAAGCATCTCACCCTTCCAGGCCCCCAGACCTCAGTCACAAAGCCCATGCACCCCCCCAAAGTTTGTGGTTAGAAGTTACCAAAGGGTCCAGTGCTCCTTGTTACAACCAACTTCTATACACACACACACACACACACACACACAAAGCTGGCACAGGTGGTTCCTGTCTGTCATCCTCGATACTCAGGAGGCTGAAGTCTGAGGATCACTGTCTATGCCAGCCTGCACAGGAAAGTCTCTGAGGCTCTCATCTACAGTGAACCACCAAATAGCCAGAGGTGGAGCTGTGGCTCAAGTGTCAGAGCACTAGCTTTGAGCACAAAAGCTCAGGAACAGCACCTAGGCCCTGAGTTCAAGGCCCAGTTCTTCTACCTCCAAACAGACACAGACACAGACACAGACACACACAGACACAGACAAGACACAGACACACAGACACACAGACACACAGACACACAGACACACACACACACACACACACACACACACACTTGAAAAGCCCAAGGCTTCAGCAGTCCCTGAGAACAGAACAATAAACTCCCTCCATTAGGTTGCGCCTCTCACATATCTGGAATGTCTCATAGACCAGCATGGCATATCCTACCGTACGCACTGGTATGCAGAAAACTTAGTCACCTCTTTTTTTGTGGTTGGTCATAGGGTTTGAACTCTGGGCCACGGTGTTGTCCCTCAGCTCTTCATATGAAGGTGAGCATTCTCTCACTTGAGCCACAGCACCACGTCCTGTTCTCTAGTTGATCCATTGGACATCAAGTCTCACAGACTTTTCTACCCAAGTTGGCTTGGAATCACGTTCTTCACATCTCACCCTTCTGAGTATCTAGGATGACAGTTGTGAGGCACCAGTGGCTTCCGGCTTCAGCCACCTTCATATACCCAGAGGAAACCCATCTCCTCAGGCCACAAACTTCTTGCAAACCTTCATTTGAGACTTTGACACCCAGCACTCAAATCCATCCTTCAATGGAGAGAATAAAAACACAACAATCTCACCCCTGCACCCATTTGCCCACTCCCTGCCTGCCATAGGCCATGTCCTCTTGAAGCTGTGGCTTCAAACTGGAGCAAACTTGGGGAGTTCTTAGAAATGTCTGTACAGTAAGGCTAGAACTTGGTCTCTCGCCACAGCACACACCCCACTCTCCCCCACACCTCCACCATCCTTTGCAGGCAAAGATGTCTTACTTTCTTTTTTTCTGTTGTGGTGCTTGAACTCTGGGCCTTTGTGCTATCCATGATCTCTTCAACTAAGGTGAGCACTCAACTAATTGAGCCACAGCACCCCTTCCAGTTTTCTGGTGGTTTGTTGGGAAAAAAATGTCTCAGGGTCTTTCCTGAGCATGCTGGCCTTGACCTGTGATCTTCAGATCTCACCTCCTGAGTACCTATAATGACAGCCATGAGCTACTGGCAACAGGCCAAACATATTTTTCCATGCCTGTCATCCAATACCCTAAGGAGACTGAGATCTGAGGACTGCACTTGGATGCCACCTTTGGCATCAAAGTCCATGAGAACTCTTTATCTCCAATTAAACATCCAAAAGAGTTGCAAGTGGAGCTGCGGCTCAAATGATAGAGTGATAGCTTTGAGCATAAGAGACAAGAGATAGGACCCAGTCCCTAGGTTCAAGCTTTTACTAGTAAAGACCCACCCAAGAAAGGGAAGCAGGTGGGCATAAGGGAGTTGAAAGCTCACACATAATACTCAAGACTCCCAGAACAGACCCCATCTGGCTCTGATTCTCTAGATTCTATGTCCTACGTCATGGCACTATTAGATGGGACTAACCATGCTCCAAGTTAGGATATTCAAGTACAATCTCATACTGAGGATCCCCTGACCTTATGAAAGACTCAGGATCTCTCACTGTCCTGCCTCAACACTGGGCAGTGAGGTGAGTTCTAGTTATCCAACCACAGGATGTGGGAACAAAAGCATTTCTTGGCCAAGAGATGCAGACTGGAAGGCTCTAGGTCCGTCTCTCTTGGGAAGGGGAAAAGGCTTGATCCATCGCAGGCATTTTCCTAGGTTGTGAGTATCCTTAAAGAAACAACCCTGCTCAGAGCCCAGTGCCTCTTGTTTTCCCACCAGCCTCCCCAAGCCTGCCCCACCACCAGCCTGTCCTCTCTGAATCCCAGATCTGCCATCTAGACTAAAGGCTGAGCCAGCAAAGAGACCCACCCCTGCCTCTGAGAATGGCAGTCACAGGTTCCTAGCGTCCCCTAGAGGAAGTCTCCGGGCAACACAGGTCCTGACTCCCACCCTCATTCCCTGGCTGTCCTATGCCAGTGGCACACTTACCTCTGTCTCTGGTCTTGAAATGAATACTGGAGTTGTGATCTTCAGATTCAGCCCTGGAAATCCCAGTCCCCAAAATTGTACTGCAGAGGCATCCTGCGGTGGATGACAGCCAGGTGCTCAATGGTGAACCCAAGACACCAAGACTTTTAATAACCCTATGGTTGGTCAAAGGCTCTATCACTGATGGTCTAGATTGTCATGCGAGATCATGGCTCCAATGTCCTGACACACCTGACCTGGGATCATCCTCCCATTTCATTTTCCTTCTTATCCCTTGCCCCCCACCTTGACACTGCGTCACCCCAACACCTACCTAGCTGTTGGAGCTTTTCTTCTTATCTGACCAGAAAATAAACATGGTGGGGCCAGGAGAGATTAAAACCTGGTGACCAACCCTGAGCCCTAGGGTCTACATCCTTCTGCAGTCAGCGACCACACAACACCTGGATTTCATGAAGTTGCTCATAGGTCAGCGGCTTGGTCCTACATACTGTCTTTAGACTCTGAAACTTTGCCCACAGAGATTGTGAATGGTTGGCTCCTTTGATCCAGGGACTGCAAACCAAGGCATGCCTGTTCCCCCTTCTTCCGTTCCACATTTTCTCACTCCATCCTTCCCTCCTTTCACTCTCTTTTCCTTTCTTCTCTCACTCATGGGCCTTGAACTTGGACCCTGGATGCTGTCCCTGAGCCTTTTTACTCAAGGCCAACAGACTACAACTTGAGCCACACATCCACTTCTGGTGTTTTCTTTTTGGTAGTTAGTTGGAAATAAGAGTCTTACAGGATTTCCTGCCCCGGCCTTAAGCCTCAATCCTCCCATCTCAGCCTCCTAAGTAGCTAGGTGACAGGTGTGAAGCACCAGCATCCAGATCAATCTAAGGTTTCTTCATGTGCTATGGAACCAGCAGTGGATCATTTCATCTATGACTCCCGGAGCCTATTGCACACTGTAACTGTTTTTATGGATAAGTATATGAGCATCTGCCTATGACAATACTATAGAAAAGTCCCATTCGATGCAGGTAAGGATCCTGGGGGGGTGGGGGGAGGGCAAAGCCTGATGAAGCTCTCCCACAATTCTCCCTCCTCCCTCTTCCCATCCTCCTGGTGCCACCACACTTAACTCTTTTGGCTCCTAGGATGTGAGCCATGATGTACTAGCTGGATTCTTGGGCCTGTGGAATGCCTATCTTCTCAAAGATCTCTGTCCAGCAGCTGACCAGCTCTGTGGCACTCAATTCCCCACTCAGGTGTGAATGAGGTTGCCAGTGAGCTGAGGCCCGTCTCAAGGGGCCTCCTCTCCTCCCCCCTGGGGCCAGGAAGGATGGTCTACCACATCCTGTCCCTAAGTTTCATGTTGCAGAGAAAGGATCCTCGAGGCATCCCGGGTTTCTGAATCTCCCAGAGTCCCATGAAGGTGCTGGGAATCATCTTTGCTCACAGCTGAAGCTTGAACTCAGGGTCCCTGAGATTTTTTGTATTTTTAAACAATTTACCATTTGAGTCATGCCTCACTTCTGGCATTTTGCTGATTAATCAGTGATAAAATTCTCAGGGACTTTATTTTGTGGGCTGCCTTCAAACAGGAATACTCAGATCAAAGCCTCCCAAGGAGCTAAGATGAGATACATGAGCCAATTGCTCCCAACTTCTATTCACTACTTGTATATGAGCTTTCACAGACTAAATTGTTTTACACTTTTATTGAGCTCAACTATATCGTTTTCCTTTCCTATAATTTTAATGCCAAATTTAAGAATGCTTCATCTCCAAAATGGTCAAGATGTCTTGACAATTGGAGTCATTGGACTAGAAGGCTGCTGGTATCTAAGATTGTACTAAAATGTTAGACTTGAGCCTATCTATATGACTGCTTAATACTATTGCTTTTTCAGTCAGTATTCTTTTTATTATTGGTGGTGGTGATTGTGCTGGTTGTGGGCCTTGAACTCTGGGCCTGGATGCTGTCCCTCAGCTCTTCAGCACAAGGCTAGAGTTCTACCACTTGAGCCATAACACCACTTCCGGTAAGCAAATTTCTTTGCTTTAATTCACATCACTTTTTTGTTTTATATGTCACGTTTTAATCCAGCTTGAACTTAACATTTGAATAAATTGTTATGTTTTAGTCAATGTTCACTTTTTAATTCTCCCAAATACTGTCTAACCTATCACCACTTATTAAAGCGAATATCATTCCTTAAATGTTTGGATTTACCCCTTACTAAATATTCTTTGATAACATTTACGTGGATATAATCTGGAGCCCTACAGACCCATTGAGCTGTATAATCTTTCCTTTACAAATATAACAATTTTACACTAAGAGTTTTACTATTGGACAGAGAAATATATTCCAGCTTATTTTGCTTTGTCAATGAATAAAATAGTGCTAGACAGGTGCTTTTAGAAATTGTCATAAACATAAATAAAACTGTGAACCTGAGCTCTGTTGTCACATGCTTGTAATCATAGCTGCATAGGAGGCTGTGATCTGAGGATTGCGGTTCAAAGCCACCTGGAATGGAAATGTCCATAAGACACTTATGTCCAATTAACCACCAGAAAACCAGAAGTGGCACAGTTACTAAATGAGTGGAGCATTCATTTTGAACTGAAGGGCAGAGGGACAGCGACCAAGACCAGATTTCAAGCCCCATGAATGATCAAAAAAAAAAAAAGGGAGGAGACAATTTATATTATTGCTCAATTGTATCCTCCAATACACAAAAATTATGTCTCCATTTATTTAGATTTTTCTTTTATATTCAGCATTGTATAATTTTAAATAAAGATGGATGAACAGCACTTTAATACATTTTGTCAATGTTTGAAGTCAGCACAAAGAAATTCACAGAAAACAGTTGAAAAATGAAAGGCAATGGGAATGGAGAAAGAAAGAAACCAGAAACAGGTTAATCAGGCCCTTCATTAATATGTGAAAGTGTAAAATATTTCAATAAGTTTTCTCTGTACAATTAATATACACCAATTAATAAATATCTTCCAAAGGCTTTTGTATTCAAGTATGGCATAAAGAATAAATACAGATTCTGTGGTGAAATGAAAGAAAGAGATGAGAAAATACATAATTGTAGTGATTGTGTAAATAAACTAAGAAATTCGATCAACATTCTGAGGGCTCTTAGCTCATTGGACTAGAAGGCTGCTGGAATCTAGGATTATACTAAAATGTTAGACTTCAGCCTATCTTTAAGACTGCTTACTACTATTGAATTTCGGTCAGTATTCTTTTTGTTGTTGGTCGTGGTGTTTGTGGGGGTTATGGGCCTTGAATTCTGGGCCTGGGTGCTGTCCCTCAGCTCTTCAACTCAAGGCTAGAATTCTACCATTTGAGCCATAGGGCCACTTCAGGTTTTCTGGTGGTTTATTGGAGATAAGAGTCTCATGGACTTTTCATGCACAGGCTGGCTTTGAAACACGATAATAAGATCTCAGCCTGCTGAGTAGCAAGGATTACAGGGGTGAGCCACAGGCAACTGGCTCCTCTGTACAACATCAACCATAATATAAAATGTAGTAAAATCAATAAAGGACATGTTTAACAAATAAAGTAAAATGATAACTTACAGACAAATGAATATAATAATATGCATATATGTCTATATACATGTATATACACATCTGTATATTCTTATATATATAGGTATTAGTATATATACACATATAACTATGAATATATGCATATGTTCATATAGTGTGTATACATATAAATTTATTTAAAGAGACTTGAATCAGAAATATATTAATAGTATATGAATGCCAATGAAAAACTTTAACCATCCTGAATAAGTTATAAAAAATCCAAATACATATCTCTATAGTAATATAATAACAACCAAGGAACATATGGAAATATCATAACATACCTAGACATTGCATACATATAGAGATTAGTGGAAATAGAAACAATAAGATAGCCCTGTACAACCATTATGTAGAAATTGGAATCCTTATACATTGGTATTTGACATTTAAAATTATATAGTCAGTTTGTTGAACATACTGACAATCTTTAAGATATTATATATAGAGTTGCCTCTATGATCCAGCATTTTGAATCATAATGTTATATACAAAATAGATTGCAACATATGTCCAATGAGACACATGTACAAGAATATACATAGCCAAACCTTTTATAATAACATATCATAAAATATTTAAATGTCCATTCAGGATGTTATTCCATTATACACATGCTCTATCCATGAGAAAAGTTTACATGGACTTACTTTAGAAAAATAATATTACATGGGAAAAATGGATAAAATAGACTACATTTTCTAATTATATGAGCTTTTTAAAATTGGCTCATCTGTAGATGAAGAATATGAAATAATAGCTGCTCAAGGGAGGTAGGTTGGAATGTTGACAAGAAGTGACTAGTAATAAATATGGGAGTATTTTGAGAGGGTAGTAAGGATAAAATGATCTAGAACTGAAGGTAACATTCTTAATCCAACTCTTTAACATTCTAAGAATCATTTTACTTTATCGAAGAATTACAAATTGCATTTGCATTAACCTTAGGAAAATTTTTAGAATAGTAGTGGGTGAATCTAAGTGATAATTTAGAATTTAAAATCACAGAATTCTATAATGCATAACATTAGTATGTTGCTGAATAAGACTATCAAGAAAATATGATCCGTGGTATATCTTCTGAGTGACTATATATACTATTGCGAGTCAGTGAATATTCTACAAAATTATGTAAATTGAGGGATGAGATAGGATTGAGAAGGATGAGGGATAATGTATAGGGGCATTGTATAGGTCTGGGAATGTGGCTTAGTTGTAAACTGCTTGCCTTGCATGTGTGAAGCACTGGGTTTGATTCCTCATTACTACATAAACAAAAAATCTGGAATTGGCACTATGACACATGTCATAGAGTACTAGCATGAGGAAAAGAAGTTCAAGGACATTGCCAGGGCCCTGAGTTGAAGCCCCAGGACGAGTAAAAAAAAAGGTGTAATGTATTAAGCCTGGCACTAGCGGCTCCCACCTTTAATCCTATATAATCAGGTGGCTGAGGATTGAGGTTTGAAGCCAGCCCAGGCAAGAAAGTCTGTGAGATTCATATTTCCAATTAAATCTCAGAAAGTTCTAGCATTCATCCAAAGGCATTCAGGAACAGCATTCAGACCCAGAGTTCAAACCTCAGGAGAGAAAAAAAAAAACCAACAAAAAACAAAACCTCACTAAACACTATTCATTAACTTCTTTGTCAAAAAGCAACTCCCATACAACTACTTAAAGTTAATTAAAAATATGATAAAACACAAGTCATTTTGGGATCCAGACATAGATAGAATACACAGGACAAAGTAAATTTTATATCATGCAGTTTAGTTTGTAATTTGTTCTACAGTCTTCTTACATCATTTATGAAATTGACAATGCTGTCACTTATAGGTCTATTTCCTTGAGGAACAGATTGAATTCTGCTATCTTTTCATAGGAAACCATAGAGGTGATCTTTTTGCCTCTTATTGAAGTATATCTGATATTTTAAACTAGATTTGTCCTAATATAATATTAATTTAAACAATCATTTCATTAAGGCAATGTTGGTCAGATTTTTTCCAGTAAATCTTATCCCTTATAATACATGAGAGCATGCTGTGAAGTCTCCTATTAATATGCCAAATTCTTTATAAAATTAACTTAAAAGGGGGAAAGATTAATCTTGGTTTCTGATTTTACACATTTCAGTTTATATTTCTTATCCTCATTGCTTTCAGTTGGTGGTGGCACAGTACCCCATGTCAGGAACATGTGATGGAGTATTGTATTCATGGAAGCCAGGAAGTAAAGAAAAGTAGGAATAAGAGTGGAGAAAGGGAGAAACATGAGGAGGGGAAGAGGGAGAGGGAGAAGGAAAAGCAAAAGGAGACGGAAGTAAAAGAAGGAAGAGGAGGAAAGGATTTTGATCTTAACATTCTCTTTGATCACAAGTTCTCAGTGACCAAATCTGTACAACTATGCCTACATGAGAGGGTTCACCTTTTTATAGCAACATAGTGAAAGCTAATTATTAATCCCAATCCTGGCTCAAGTGGTAGAGCTCTAGCCTTGAGCTGAAGAGCTAAGGGACAGCACCCAGGCCCAGAGTTCAGGCCCCACGACCGGATTCCCCCCCCAAAAAAAGACTATTTCATCTAACTTATAATGACTTGAATTTTTCATAATTTTATGACATTTCTATTCAAGTTTTTGTCATCTGTTGTGAGGTTCTTTCTTTCTAGTTGAAGAAAAAATAGATACTATCACGATCATTCATTTCTTAATTATTCTATAGAGTAGGTATAACATGAATTTCCTACCATTCAAAAACAAGTTATGTTCAATTCTAGGAATAATTGCATGAGTCATGGAATATCTTGCTTTATGTCATATTGAGATTGATTCAATGTCTAAAAATCACTGTTGGCATAATACATGAAATTCAGTGTTTCTCTGAAATGTCTTAGTAATCAAACTTCAGAAATACATGACCAGTAACTAAAATTTTTATATACTCAAAAAACGTATGAATCTATATTTTATGTCAAAAAATCTTAGGTTTAAAGGAAGAAAAAATAATGTGACCACAGTAGATAATATTTAGTTTAATGAAAAATTGCTTCATTAACGCTGACAGAGCCTATTGCTTTTAGCTTACATGAGAAATTTGATTAAGGATCCTTTTGTCGCTTTTGAATAATAGAGCATTTCTATTAGTGCAAAGATTCTGACATTTAAACCTTTGAGTGTATATTTTTTTATAAAAATGAAAACTATTTTTCACAGTGCATGTTCAGGTTTAATAACTAAATAAATATCTAAATGTTAATTTGTTAAATTGAGCCTCTAGAATTAAAATAATAAGAAATATATTTTATTCTTAGATATATCTGTGCTTAATATGGGTTTCTCAAGCTTGTAATCCTCACTACTCAAGAATCTGGGGTTCAAAGCCAGCCTTGGCAACAAAGAAATAATCTTATAAATATGTTAGAAACAATTGCAAGAAAGAAAAAAAAAACATTTAAATACTTATCCTAGGGTTCATTTCACCAAACATCAACTTATCTGACGTATTCTGCTTGTCACAGACATGCCCCCTCCCCCACGGTATAACCACTGCTTGCATAGTATTTGATGTTGGTATGATTTGTGGAGGGCAAGGGAAAAATCATATGGTTTAAATAAAGATACAGGTGGACCCATTGCAACAATGAGATGTACAAGTCATTATGTAGAAAAATGAACTTTGCAACTTTGACGGGGGGTGGTGGATGGGGCAGAAGGGGCGGAGATGAGAACGGTTGAGAAGTAGAAAAAAAGGATGAGGCAACAAAACTTGATAAGAAATGTACTCATTACCTTGCCCATGTAATTGTAACACCTCTGTACTGTATTTTCACAATAAAAAAATTAAAAAATTTTAAAAAGCCAGCCTTGGAAAGAAAGTTCATGAGTCGAATCTCAATTAAACACACACACATCACCACACACACAAACACACACACACACACACACACACACACACACACACACACACACACACACACACACACAAAGCCAGAAGTGGAGTTGTGGCTCAAATGTTAAACCAATATCCTTGAGAGTTCAAATCACAAAAACAACACATATGCAATATTATGTCTAAATTCTTATTTTACTTTGAGGAAATAAACAATGTCATGGAAAGTGATGTTTGTTACATATCCTCCAACTTTTGTGAAGTTGTTTTTAGTATAATTTCTCTTAAGATATAAGATAGGTTATTAAAATCAATATTATTCTAGTATATTCATAATTACTCATAACACCTTAAAGTACAATAGTTGGTATTTTTTCTATAGCCATAAGAAATATTCTGAGTAAAAGATTGGAAGAAAAAAATAAAAGAAAAAGAAAGAAAGAAAGAGAGAGAGAGAGAGAGGTAAGGATGGTGGGAATGAAGGAGGAGGGAAAGAAGGAAGGAAGGAATGAGGGAACGAAGGAACAAAGGAAGGGATGGAGGAAGGAAGGGACAAAAACGATTTAATTTATAAAATCAGGTATTTAGCCCAACATAAACTTCATGTAATTAACCCTTTAGTAAATGCAATTCTGCAATTTTCATTTGCATGTTCCCCCTGCATGAATGAAACCAGCAAATGCAGGATCAGAAATACAAGGTGTATTTGTTTGCATCTGTAGTAAATATGTATGCAAACCTTTTTCTCAGTCTCTATACATCATCAAATAATTATTTGTAAACAATTTACACTTAGTTATAAATATTTTTAAAACTGAGGTAACCAAAGGTTGCCAATATATTATATACTGTGAATACTAGTATTTATAGTGCTATTAATATTACAATCTTCATGTTTCATTAATTGTAACAATTTTATTTTGTATTTTATCAGACATATTAGCATACTCTGATTTTGGTGACTGTGAGAGTTCTAATAGCAGACCTTAATTAAAATCAAAGGAGATCTGTATTTGTTGGCTCAAACGAATATTTTTGAAAGCAATTAACACATCGGAGATTGTTCAAAGACATCAGAAGGGCTTTAGGCTGTACCACGTTTACATGGCTACCTATGATGTGATTCAAGAGTCACTAAACAATCATACTTCACTTTGCCATCACTATAATTATCCCCACTCTAAGAAGAATCATTCACATAATTCACATGATATAAGCTTGTCCTTGTTATTATTTTCTATGAAATAATATCCAAATGATACACCACACTGAGTTAAAAAAAAAGGTTGCAAAGTGTATTGGACGATGTAACTCCTTCCAGATAAGCATGTTGAAATTCTATTCCTCTGCCTGGTGACATTAGAATGAACGTTTCAGAGATTACCCTGAAATACTGATCCTGATAAAAGAATCCCAATATAATTACTCTGCCATGTGAACGTCCAGAAAATAGATTATAATGAACCAGAAAGTGGACCCCATTAGACAAAGAATTGCTTTGAATTACCATTTTATAATCAATGTTTAAACTTCTAGAGTATGGATAATATACTCCTGATGTTTTTAAGCCACTTACTTTGAAATGTACTAACAGCCCAGTGGCTGAAAAAAAGCAGAGTAGTTTTGATTTAAATTTCACAAATTCAGATAAAAAAGATTAATAAAGTTTTATTATTTGAATTTTATTCTCCACGTCTCCAGGTTTAAAATATGTTTAAGGGCTGGGAAGGTGGCTCAGTAGTAGAGTGCTTGACTTGCATGCATGAGGCCCTGGGTTCGATTCCTCAGTAACATATAAGCAAAAAAACATTCGAAGAGGTGCTGTGGCTCAAGAGGTAGAGTGCTAGCCTTGAGATGAAGAGTTGAGGGATAGTGCCCAGGCCCTGAGTACAGGCCCCATGACTGGCAACCCCCAAAAAATTTTTAAATGGGAATCTAATTGAGGTTCAACTCTATATTCAACTATCATAATTAATTTTTTGAATATTTTTATTATCTTTAGTTGTACAAAGTAGTTGGTATTAACTGAAACAGTGTATGGATACATTGCATCTTGATCAATGTCACCCCATTCAACATTTTCATCCACCCATCGCAATCAACCCTGATTCTTATGTATCTCAATATTATGTTCTGGAATTACTTGCCATTTAACAAAGCAGTTTATGTGTACGAAGCACCTGGAATTGTGTTACCACTTCAATATCTTCTCCCCCCATTTCACACTACCCCTTGCTTTGCATATTTCAATTCTGGGAAGTATACAATGGATTCTTGCCTGTATTCGACCCTTTTCCCCTTCAATTTCCTACCCCTCTCATATTGCCCCCCCCATTGCCCTCTCTTGCAGTACACATATACTGGTATTTATTTGGTTGAGCCTTACCTTAGTCTTTTAAGAGAATTATAGTATTTGCACTCTCCATGTACTCTACCACTTCAGATAATTCATTTGTACCTCCTTGCATACCATCCAGTGTGTTTAATTTTACATTTATAATCACCTTCTAACACAAATGAGGAAAATCATGCAAGCTAAGTTTCTCTGAGTCTGCTTTATTTCACTTAATATTATTTCTAAGTGTTTCATTTTCCTTAAGAATGGTGCAATATTATTCTTTCTGATGGATGAGCAGAATTCCATTATGTATGTATGTATATATATATATATATATATATATATATGTTGTATATATGTATGTATGTATGCATTATGCATACATATACTTGTAAATTGGGATCAATAAATTTAGATATATATATATATATAATTTAAATATACATATATAATTCTTGATCTCTTTTTACAATGAGAAGCATCTGGGCTGATTCCATATGTTGGCTACAAAAAATAATGCAATAATGAACATGATTGTGCTGGTAGATTCAGTATGGCCTTGTTTCTGCTCTGTTGGATAAATGCCCATAAGGGGAGTTGCTGGATCATAGGTAGGTAGCTCTCTATTCACTTGTGAGAGCAATTTCCATAGTGTTTTCTAAAGTGGTTGAAAAGATTACATTCCCATCAACAGTGTAATAGAGTTTCCTTTGGGCCACATCCATATCACTATCTGTGATTGTTCAGTTTTTCATAATGACATTGTAACAGGGGTGAGATGAATCTCAGTGTTGTTTGAATTTGCATTTCTTTTATGGAGAGAGATGTGTCTATTTGTCATTCTTACTTCTTCTAAGAATTTATCTTTGTCTTTATTCCATATATTAATTGGGTTCTTGTTTATTTGAGTGTCTATTTTTGTTGGGTTTAAATTTTGATATCTAAATATGGGTTAGCTATGAAAACCCTTGTCTGATGCTTAGTTAGTAAAAATGTTCTTCCATTCCATTTTCTTTCTAAATATCCTGCTATTTTTTTCCTTTTCCTGAAGAAACTCTTCAGTATGATGCAATTCTATTGATCTAGAAAGAATATTACACCATTCATAAGGAAAAGGAAAGACTTGGAACAATCTTACATTACGTGAAGAAAGACAGATTCAAATAAATATATGCTGCCTGATTTCCCTCATTTGTTGCATTAGAATGTGCCTCTAATTCTACAAGTAAAGACATGGGGATGGTAAAAAAGAAAACATTACAGTCTGACATGATAAATTATATGGGATTCTAAACATTTATAAAGTGAGATCAAAATGCTCTGTGGAGAGGATCACAAAGACTTAATAGCTATATGAATATTATAATATAAAATAATGTTCATTAAAATGGTCTCCAAGAAATGATAGTTTTTTAATTATTTTGCTTTTCCTTCTGTGTTCTGATGCCGTTTTTTTAAAAATTGTGCACCTTTGTTCATATGTGCAAGTTTGGAAAGGGCAAGAAAGAACACAGAAATGGTGGGACAAAGGGTTAACAAATGCAGCGGTGCTACTCAATAGAAACTACATTGTAAATGAACTATGCAACTTATGGGAGAGGGAGCTTGAAAGGGAAAAACTGGGAGAACATGAGGGAAGAGGTTACACTGTTAAAAAAAATGTGCTCTTTATCTGACTTAAGTCATTGTAACCCTTCTGTACATCATCTTTACAAATTAAAAATGGACCTCATAAACAGGCCAGAGTAGCTATACTAATATTAGATAAAATAGGCTTTACATTAAAAGTGGTATGAAAGTAAAAAGAGACAAAGAAGGACATTAAATATTGGTAAAGAAAACTCTCCATTAGAGGGATATAACAATTCTAAATATCAATGTCCTGAATTTTAGAGCTCCCAAATTCATTAGACAAATAATACTTACTCTAAAAATACACATACATTCAAATATATTATTGGTTGCATGAACACATCATTCTTACCTCTGGACAGGCCATCCAGGTAAAAAATTAGCAAAGAAACTTCAGAGCTAAATAACTGCATTGACAAACTATACCTAACAGATATCTACAGAATATTTCTCCTAGCAGTGTCACAATATATATTACTCTCAGCAGCCCATGGAATGTTCTCCAAAATAGATCAGATCTTATATCACAAGAAAAATCTGTCAGAATTCAAAAATAAAAATGAAATTACTCTTTGTATCCTGTCAGATCACAATGGGACCAAATCAGATCTCGACATCAAAAGACATCACAAAAAATTCTGAAACTAACAGACTGAATAACACATTGCTAAATAATCAGTGAGTCACTGAAGACATATGGAGGGAAGTTCCAACTTTTATGGAATTCAGTATAAGTGAACAAACAAAATACTACCACCTCTGGACACAACAGCACAGGTGATACTCAGGAAAATGTATAGCTTTGAGTATGTACATCAGAAAATTAGAACAATCTTGAATCAGCACTAATGATGCACCACTAGGTCCTTAAAAAAATAGAACAAGCCAAACCAAAAAATGGTAGACAGAAATGATACATATTAGATTGAAGAAATGAATCAGTCTTAAAAACCATACAATCATAATTGACTTTTATCTACTATTAGCTCACAAATTTGCTCAATGTATCTCAACGTAGCTATTTTCAGAGATAAACTCAACCAGCTCAAACCAGTGAACAAAACAAACTTCTAGGATTCTAAGAAACAACATTTTGTTTGCCTTTTTAAAATAAATTTACTCTGTTGTTCTTATTAAGGCGATTTATAGATGGATTACAATTACAAGAGTCAAGTAATGAGTAAATTTCCTTTTGTGAAATGTCTTCAGTTCCTTCACTTGTTCCCAGTCCCACTCTCCTGTCCCCACCCATGTGCTAAATAGTTCACTTTCATCAATGTTCAATGAACTCCACTGCTGCAATTTTTCACAATTTTCCCTAAAGCTCTGTGCCCACCCCTCACATTCCTGAAGATGGACAATGAATACACCAGGTATAGGGTAAAGAAGACAGAATAATCACAAACTATAAACAACAACAAACACAAAACAAAAAAAGGACTTTTATATTTCCATATATCATAATTTGAGTATGTATATCTTGTTATATAAATATAAATGTTTTTTATTATAAAGTCAATTCAGGGATTAAGGTATGACAACATAATCTTGCTTTCTATTTAATAATGCTTTTTATTTTAATATTAAATTTGTAAGTAACACAATTAAAGTCCTAGTGAAATTTGAAGGTTCAGATTTAAGTTAAATTTTCAAAATGTCTAATAGTTCCATTTTGGCAAACAAAATGAAAAAGAGGCATGTTTTATCTTCAAGAATGTCATTATTTCATGTGTAAAAATGTAAAAGAAATATAATATTAATTCAGTGCAAATAAGGAATCAAATACTTATGCAATGCATCAATTCCATAGATTATGAGATCTGTTGATAAAATTAATAAATACTGTTTAAGTAGATTACCGAAGATATGAAGCAAATGATAATTTTCTTTTTAAGTGAAGTTGATAGAAAAATCAATGTCCAAAGATTCCAGAATTCTGTATGCTTGATACATGTCAATTTACACATATGCTTGGCTCATCTCAAAATTATTTGAAGATAACTGAAAACAGGACTAGAATTAAAAAAATCATGCAAAGGTTTAGCTGCATTTTGTGATTAAATATGTCTCCCTTATATCTCTTTATTGTATTTGAAAAATCTGGAAAATTTGTTTAAGTCACATCAACAACAATGAGAAATAAAGATCCTCTAGCTCCTTAGAAGACCATCAATAAGAAAAACAGGAAACAATAAAAAAAAATTGAAGTTCATTGTGCTGCTTTGCAATTGTGGATTATGTGCCTATCCCATGAATCTGGGCTAAAATCACAAGGGCTACTGGAAGAAAATTTCGAAATCTAGAGCAGCTAATACAGCTCTGCAGTTATTTGTAGGTTTCACTACAGTCGCAGCTGGACATCAACTGTACAAAGAAAATAATTCTACTGCTTTGCAGACAAGAATGTGATGAAAAGCATACTTATATCTTCTTATATGAAATAAGAAGACCACACTTTAAAAGCTGACTAAATGATGAGCCCTTTGGATCACAGTGCCAATTTTAAGGCACTCTAGACAATTCAAGTCCTTCATCCCTCCCCAAACATTAATGCCATTCACAAAGCATTGCTGAGGGCAATTTCCAGTTTTATTTGATATTTCAAATGGCTTAGGAGTAACATAAACAATAATGCAAGTTGTTAAGAAAATTTAATTTTGAATAAGCAAACAAATCAAATTCAACTCCATAGCATAACTTTTAGGAAATATGAATTAAGGAATACGGAATGTCCTTTGTAATTTAATATTAGAAATTAGGGCAAAATTCCAGAAACAGACTCTGAAAGAAGGAAAAAGAAGTCTTTGATAAGATATATTAAAGATTACCTAGGGACAAGTAATTTTACCTACATTTGGTAGTATATGATAGCTTATGTTGTTCTGCTAATCAGAGAGACTCAAAAAGATTTTTAAATATAATATGAAAAGTGCATCATCATGAATGAATGAAATCAAGGAATAGATGGCTCAAGAGCTGGTTGGTTCTGTTAAATATTCTCATTATTTTGAATGATCTGGTGTTTTTGTATGTGTGGAATTATGAATATATTTTATGTCTAAGCAGGAAAGTTTTATTATTAGATCATTGTCTGATACCCAATGTCAGGAACCTAACCTGAGTCAGAGTGGTAAATATGTGTGTGTGTGTGTGTGTGTATCTGCAAATCTGTATTTAGAAGGAAGTATCTTATTTTCCTCAGGGTAATTACTTAATTGTATTAGTTATACTAAATTAATGACAGCAGATAAAGGTAATTAACTTTTTCAGACATATATTTATGTTCCTATAATTACATGAGCAAACTAAAAAGTAATGTTTGGGGTATGAGTTTTGTGGAAGGTCAGCTGAAAGTATAAACATTTGGAATCTTGAGAAAGATATCAATGGCAATCATTTCAGTGAAGATCAATCTTAGACAACACTTGCAAGGATATATAATCCTATATTAAAATGCAAGATGTATTGATTTTCCAAAGCTACACTATTCTTGAAATTTGTAGGTAAACATGTTTAATTACAGAAACATAGACATAATGTGATTATTTATTCCATACACTTTTACATTTTAGTTTTGTCAAGTCAAAATACCATTTATTTTTACTGTATATGAAGAAAAGCCATAAATATTACAGTTTGTGCCATATTTCACATGGGGAAGCTTTGTCTATATCACTAAGTTTATTTCTGTTGTTTCTGCTTTCCTATTCATAATTCTGCTTCTCATGGTATTCTCCTAAGGACCTTTTCTTTCTCCCAGTTTTGGGCTTGAACATACCTCATGCTCTCAGTTTGTTTGCTAACAGTAGTCAGTCTACCATTTGAACCATGCCTCCAGCACAGAAATTTTTGTAGTTAATTGGAGATAGAACCTCATGAACTTTCTACCAGCCTGAAAACCATTATGCCCCAAGTCTCATCCTTCTTAATAACTAGGATTATAAAGACGAATCATGGACCCCAAGATTCAATGACTTTTCAGGTCTTATACATTCCCCATGTTTGTTAGTAATTTTAATAATAAACTACCACAGATTGTTTGGCATTAACACTGTAAATGCATTACCTCTTTGTTGGTGGATCTATAATTCCAAGATCAGATTTGGCTTCTGAGTCTTCTTTCCTTGGCATATTCAAGGCTTTCTGTGTGGGGCATATGGGCAGCAAAGATGGCGCTGAGAAGAAATTGAGTGGGCAGAGTCTGAGTTATTTATGTTAAAATCTGACTGGATACCACAATCAAGCAAAGTGACATCAGTGTATAAATAGCTTGTGGATAGCAGGGAAAGTATAGAAATCTTAGGTGCATGATAGGGTAACCTCTACAATGATTGGTTGGTTCCTTTTACTCCCCTTCCATGCCACATATTTTTTTTGCTTTAAAAAGTGCTTGCTGTGTGGTAATAAATGAGTTCTTGCTTGTCTTGACTCCCTGTTCCATCTGACTGTCTCTGAAGCTAAGGGAAGCTGGGGAACAGGCAAGCAGCACACATAGCTTTCCTAACACTCGTCCATCTTCCATGGGATGAATGAAGGCCCAACATCTGGTGCTCAACATTGGGCATAAAAGGAAAATATACCACTCAAGGCTAAGCGGTCTCTCAGGGTAAGTGAAACCATTAAGTATGGGTAATTCTCTCTCACAGAAGGAGGACTTCAGAAGGGAGGAAGAAAAGGAATGGTCAAATTCGACTGAGAATGCACTGATCAGACAGAAGCACACTCAGGGGAAGTCAACACAAGGGTGAAGGTTACCCCCTCCTCCGACTCGGGTGCCCCTGACCGTCCTAGGCCCCCACCTTATGCCTCCAAAATTGGGGAAGGGACAACGCCCGATGGAGGGACCTGTGAGACCTGGATCCCTATGACCGAAATTCCACAGAGGGGTCGAGGGCCAGGGAAGTAACCTATGTGGAGACCTACCCTGTAAAGGAAGGGCCACTGGAGAGCCTGGACCCTGGGCCACAGGATTTGCTTCCCAAAGAGTACCCAGTCAATCTGGCACCAGGAGCTAACAGACCCTTGGAATTGTATCCATGGGAACCTAAGGATCTTAAAGAGCTCCACAAGGCGGTGGTGGAAGATGACCTGAACTCTCCTTGGGCCCAGACCCTATTACAGGACATTGCTTATCACACATAGGTCCCTAAGGACTGGCTGGATGTGGCCAAAGCCATCCTAACCAGTTCTCAGTTTATCAAGTGGTGTGCCTTCTTTAAGGCAGAAAATAACTGGCAGGCTCAACCTGCAATAGCTATTACTTATGCCATGTTAACAGGAACAGGGGAAGGTACTCCACTGGCATCCAAAAAGCTGCAATACCTGGCACGTACTGTGACCAAATTTGCCACATGGCACACACTGGATGAAGGGTCCACTGAATCCCCCATAGCAGGAGTGAGACAAAAGTAGGGTGAGCCTCTACCTCATTTTATAGACCATGTCCAACAGAGCGTTCATCATAAGCTGCCAGCAGGGGACCTCTGGGATCAATTTATAAAGCTAATGGTTTGGGAAGGGATGAATGCATACCACTGCATGGCCTGCGCTGGATTGAGAGAGAGTTCTCTGAGCAGATGGGTGGTGGCCTCTCAAGATGTGGGAATGCAACAGTACCAGTCCCAATCACTAGTTTTAATTTTACAGGCTCAGATATCTGTTATGACTGAGGCTATCACACAGGCACTGGCAGCCCTGGGCTAAGGAACCCCAAGACCATTGGGGAGAGGGACTTGTTTTAAATGTGGGCAAGAGGGGCACTATAAGAGGGACTGTTCACAACAATTCCTCGACACCCGGCCCAGGGGATCCAAACTGCCCCCTACACCCTGCCCCAGGTGCAGGAAGGGGTACCATGGGAAAAAGGATTGTTGATCCAAATATGATTTAGATGGGATGCTTTAAACTAGAGGAGGGGCATCCTCCAGCCCCGTTAAGTCAAGGAGGAACCCCCTCTGCTGTAAAGCCCAGGCAGCCTCATGGCAAGACAACCCAGGCCCATTGGACTGTCCCCCTGGTAAAAAGACTCAGCCCTAAACTGAGTATTTTTATAGGCAGGAAGTGGTTTCACTGCCTAATTGACACAGGGGCAGACAGAACCGTACTCAGGGAGGAGGAAGTGCCCTTGGACTGGAAGCTTGCTCCCGGGTCCACAATATTGGGGGTAGGGGACAACTCCCAGTCCAAAGAGATAGTTGCCCTTATGAAATGGACTAGCCCAGATGGAAAGCAGGGAAAGATATGTACTTTAGTAGCAAAAAAAACCCTCACCACCAATTTACTAGGGCAAGACATGCTAGGACAAATGGATGTTATGGTCACTACAGACAATCGAGCATTCTATGATGATATCCTGGATGGAGAAGAAGCACAAAGGCTTAAATGGGATCTAGAGGGACTTAAGGAAAAAGATTTTTTTAACTTTCATAATTATAGAGAGGAACATATGGTACCTACTCGGGTGCACCCCCAATCCTAAAGGCCACTGCCCCCAAATACCTCCCATCAGGTGGAAGCCGGGAATCCCTATTTGGGTAGAGCAGTGGACATTGACAAAACCTAAACTTGTGGCCCTCCACCTTTTGGTGGATAAACCTTGGGCACATACACCCTTCTATGAGTCCTTGGAACACCCGTATTTGTTATCCAAAAAGCATCCAGGGCCTGGCACATGCTCCAAGATCTATGTAAGGTAAATGAAAAGATGGACCTAGTAGGAATGCTCCTAAAGGCTATGCCATGTATTCCCACTATACCTTCAGAATATGCCTTGGTTGTGATTGATGTTAAAGATTGTTTTTTTCTCTATCCCACTGCATCTGGAGGACTGTGAGAAGTTTGCCTTCTTCATCCCTTCTCTTAATTTTTCCCAGCCTCATTGGAGGTTCAAATGGACGGTGTTGCAACAGGGAACGGACAATAGCCCGCCCTTTTTCCAACAATACTTGGCCACACTTTTAGGAACTGTGCTGGATTCAGATACCTCCCTTGCCTATGCCTACATGGATGATATAATTCTGGGGCACCAAGACCCGGGCCACCTGGAGGGCCTTGTGGCCCAGGCTCTTGTCATATTAAAAAAGGGAGGTTTTACTATAGCCCTCAATAAAATTCAAAAGTACCTCCTTTTAAGGTGCTCAGATCCCACCTTATCTTGTCTTAAGTCTGCCCCCATAAATCTTTGCTGGATATTCCAGCCTCTCTGACCGTAACCCAACTTCATAGTCTTTTAGGGGAAATCAATTAGCTGTTGCCATGGGTTCCCATCCCTAAAGATTGTCTTGTGCCCTTATTTGCCTTACTAAAAGACATGACGCCCCAAGAAGTTATTACAATTACAAGCAGCTATCGGTCAATATTTTTACAGTTTCAAAAATACATGGATGAAGTTTCCTTGAAGAGGTATTCTATTCTTGAGCCCATTTCCCTCTGGTTGCTTGTGGGCGACACATTGATTTCTGCAGTTTTAACTCAAAGGGGGGAGCCATTAGAGTGGGTACAAACTCCCCTAGGGGGCACACTTCGGTTATACTCTCAGGCAGAACAAATTACCGATGCTATCATCAAGGGAAGGACCCAAGCCCAAAGGAAATATGGCCTTGACCCTCACTCCATTGTTTTTCTTTTTCGGATGACAGACGTTGAGGGTTCACTCGAGCTAATGCTCATCTTGCTCTCTCCCTAGAGGGCTTTCTAAGCCATATTGACTGCCATTACAGGCCATCCAAATGGACCGTCATGTTATGGTGAGTTCCCCTCAAAATGCCTTCTCTATTTTCTCCTACACCTATTCCTGGCACCCTTCATGTTTTTACTGACGGAGGTAAAGCAGGCTCTGCCTATGCAGCCTTTGATGAGCAACAAAAGACCCCCAGCCAACAAAGATTTCAACCTTGTCAAGGGTTGGCACAATATAAAGAAATGTTCACTGTAATAATGGCCCTTCTGGATATTCAAAAACCCTTTAATTTCTATTCTGATGGCCTATATGTAATTAACTTGCTCCCTCATATTCCGCAGGAACATATTAAGCTGGATGGAAACCCTATTTTCCCCCTTATGGTTACCTTTAAGGGCCTATTAGAAGGACGGGAAGACCCTATTCATATTCAATATTGAGAGGGCATTCAAAACTTCCTGGATTTTTATCCATGGGCAATAATTGGGCGGACCAGTTAGCTACTGGCCCACAAATATTAACATTACAAGGCGCAACCCATTTACATGATTTAATCCACATCAATTGGAGAGGTTTTCAACATAAATTCCCTCAGTTTCCTGTAAAGGACCTCAAAAGGATAGGACATACCTGCAAAACATACCAGCCCTTCTTAAAAGTACTCCCTTTAAATCCCAGAGGCCTCAACCCCAACATCCTCTGGCAAACTGATGTTACTCATTTCCCAGGCTTTGGTAAGCTTAAATATATTTTTATTTCTATAAATTCCTTATTCATGAACATGTTGGGCCACAGCACATAGAGGAGAAAAAAACTGAACATTCACAAACACATTTTCTTCAATGCTTTGCCACCTTGGGTCTATTACCACAAAATTAAACCGAAAATGAGCCCTGTTTTGTTTGTATAGCAATGTCAATTTTTTTACAGATGGCATATTAATCATACTACAGGAATTCCCTATAATCACCCAGACCAAGCAATTATAGAAAGAAAGCACCAATATCTTAAGGAACAATTATTAAAACAAAAAGGGGGAGTTATCACCCATATACAGTTACAGATAGCTTTATTTGCCATTAACATTTTTAAATTTTTTAAAGATGCAACTGAATCCAGATTTCAGAAGCACTGGGGACAATTAACCCCTAAGCCCCAAGTGAAAGTCAGGTAGAAGGACACTCTGACACAACAATGAAGCGGACCTGACCCACTAGTTACCATGGGCAAGGGATTTGAATGCATTTTTCCCATAAAGGACACAGCCCCCATTTGGATCCCGGCCAGGAACCTTAAGTTTTTACCCATTATCTCTATACACGAGGATGCCCAAGGATAAACTAAACAACAAGGAAAGAATACGGCTCTGGTGGCCATGGCTTGTGTTTAAAACAGGGAAAACTAAAAAGATAATTACTAACCATCCCCAATGGCAACCAGCCCTGGAGAAACTCTTATGTTAGCTAACAAATGCAGATGGTGATACTGCAGCTGTTGCCTGTCCTGACACTCCCAGTCCCAGCAATGGCCCTACGGAATCCACATCAACCTCAAAAGGTAACCTGGGTATTGATCAGCAATGGCAATGGAGAAATCATCAATAGCACCACGCATGATAGGGTGAACTCTACAATGATGGGTTGGTTCCTTTTCTTCCCTTTTCATGCTGCATTGTTTTTTTGCTTGCTGTGTGGTAATAAACAAATTCCTGCTTGATTTGACTCCCTGCTCTGTCTGTCTCCGAGGCTAAGGGAGGCTGGGGAATGGGTGAGCCGTGCACTTACCTTTCCTCTCAACCCGTCCGTCTTCTGCAGGACATACGAAGACCCAACACTTTTGCTTCTCTTGTAGGAGTCTTCAACTTACTTGCTACCTTTGAGATTCTGTTTCCATATGCAGTCACTTTCTAAGACAATGGGTTTTGTTCTCTAGCATAATTTCAGTGGGACAGTAACCAACACATAATGTATTACTTAATGGATAGAAGAAAATCTCATAGGAAATTGTTTTGGACATGGAAGTTATGGTTATACTTTTAAAAAATAGCAAAAGAGGTACAGGTTTCTTTAGAGCTTGTAAAATGAGTATGAAGTCTTGACCTTAGACATGCCAAATTCTTACCCTGGCACACACTAAATTCCTAGCAGTACTGTAGGATTGAACCCAAAACCCTGTACTTGTGAAAAAGCATATCTATTACTACCAACCTTGCAGATTATAATTGGATTGTTTATTTTGAGGTAGTATCACTATGCCTTGGCCTTCTTGAACTGTAGTCCTCCTAACACAAGCATAAAACATTGCACCCAGCAAATGGTTAGAGTTTCTGAAACTTCTTTTTGTGTCTGGGCTTGCCTGGAACTGGAATTCTCTAATCTCTGTTTTCCAAGTAGATAATATTATAGCTTTGAGCCACTTTATTCAGTAAAAGTATACAATTTCAAAATATCTTGATATTACCTATAACTGTGCTTAACATATATAGCTAACCTTAATTTTCTCCCTCTTTTTTTTTTTTTTAGTACTCTGAGTTGAAAACATTGGCTTTCTTGATATACATGGCTTTGTTTTGGATGGAAACCCATCACAATCAAAAAAATCTCCCAAACGTTTATGTCAAAAATCATGGAAAAGAAGGCTTCAGGTTGGAAAAAAAAACACTGAGCCCAAGTTATAAATGAAGTATATTCATAATGTTAGTCAATGCTTTCTTAAATATGAGGCAGAAGGCAGAAATGTGAAAGATGTCAGGTCACTGTAGAAATTCTCTAATTGTCACTTCACGTTAATTTCCTTCCTTAAGGCTTGCTTTATTAAAACCCTCTGGGTGAATATTGGTTGGACTGATTGGTAATCTTCTCCAGGAAATGAAGCTGATTTTAGAAGGCTGATGGTGTGTGAAATAAAGGAATGATGAGAATGAGCACAGATATTGTTACAGAATGAGCCGACTAGGTTAATTGCTGAACAGCAAAACAAAGCAAAGTTTCAAGTCTGATGATCCATATTGGAACATACATAGATAGATACATATACAGATACAGGTAAATATACATATACATACAAATACATACATGAAAAATTAAATCTCCAGTACAATATAGAGAACTTTGGCGTGGCAAATATTAAACTAAATAAAACTTGTTTAAGGAAAAGTAGAGTAAAGTATCAATAGTTTAGCATAGATTTTTGTAAAGGATGAAAATTCTTCCTTCATTATATACTTTACAAATATCCTTAGTATGTTTTAAGGTGATTTTTGGGAAAATACCATACAGAGGGGTTACAATTACATAGGTAAGGTAATGTGTACATTTCTTATCAAACATTGTTACCTCCTCCTTTGTTTCCCCTTACTATCCCTTCCCATCCCCCCCTCCTGACCCTCCCCCCCACCCGGAGCCAAATTTGTAAATTTTGTTTTTCTACTTAACATCTTGTATATCTCATTGTTGCAATGGGTCCACTTGTCCTAGCTGCTGAAAATAGAATGATTAGGTATCTTTTGTCAAAAGGTTCATATTTGTGGAAACAAATACCAGCAGTGGTAACTTTTTTTCCAGTCCTTGAACTCTGGTTCTGGGCACTGAACATGGTTTTGCTGGTATATTTAATGTGAGTTAGTTTTTTATTTATTGGATTACTGTCCATGTGGGTAATTACAGAGTCTTAAGGGAGATCTATGTTTAGAATATTGAGGAATCTGCATACTGCATTCCAGAGTGGTTGAACATGTGTAATTTCCCACCAACAATGTAATAGAGCTCCCATTTGGCTACATCTACGTCAGCATTTGCTATTGTTAATTTTCTTGATAATGGCCATTTAACTGGGACGAGGTAGAATCTATCTTGTTTACTTGTAGATATATAGGCACTTTTGAGCTACCATAAATGAATGAATCTATGAAACCTATATTGCTCTGAGTGTGTATTCCTTTTTCTTATTATAATTTTCCCAAGCCTTTCATTGTCCTTAAGACTGGTGAAAAGTCATTCTTTCTGATGGGTGAATAGAGTTCCATTGTGTGTGTGTGTAACATGACTATATGCCCATGAGTTCATTTCTAAGCCTTCTGTATCAACTGAAATTTTGCAATTCCATATTAAATTTGGATTACTTTCTCTACTGCATTGAAGAATATTGTTGGGATTTTGATGGGTATTGCATTGCCAATTGTTTGGGGGCAGTATTGCAATTTTCACAATGTTAATTCTTCCAACCAGGAGCATTGAAATATTTTCCATTTCCTTGAATCTCCCTCAATTTTTCGTTTTTAGATTTTTAAAGTTTTCACAGTAGAGGTCCTTCACATTTTTAGTTAAATTAATTAATTCCTAGTTTTGTTGTTGTTTTGTTTTGCTTAAATTTGATTTGATTTTGAGGCTAATACATATGTGGTTGTTTTTTGGATTTCAGCCTGGATCTTCTAATTGTTGGTAACACAGAAAAACTACTGATTCTTGTGGGTTTTATACCCTGCTTCATTGCTGAAGGTTAGCATCACCTTTACTAACTTGACTGAGAATCTATAGGGTCCTTTAAATACAGGATCATTTCATCTGTGAAAAGGGATAAGTTTACTTCTTCCCTATTTGGATCCTCTTTTTGTTTTGCTCTTGCCTATTGCCCTTGCTAGAAAATCCAGTACTATATTGAACAGTAGTAGAGAGAGTGGACAGCTTTTTCTCATTCCTGATTTTAATGTCTTCATGCCTCCACTGTTAGGTGCGTGCTTATTATCTCTTAGTCATATACATACTCTATTATACTGAGGAAAATTCCATGTGTTCCTAGCATCTCAGACCTTTTAATCATAAAGGGGTATTGGATAATTTTAAAAGCTATTTCTACATCAATATAGACGATCATGTGGTTCTTTTCCCTGCTTCTGCTGATGGTGTCTGTTATGTTTATTGACAAGTATATTGAATCCCTTTGTATCCTAGGATGAATACTGTTTGATCATAGCATACAATTTTTTTGTTAGTTGTGAAATTGGTTGGTGAGAATTTTATTGAGAAGTTCTCTATCAATGTTTATCAAAGAGTTGGGTTCATAGTTCTCTTTCTTTGATGAGTCTTTATCTGATTTGGGGAAGAGTCTAATTCCAGCTTCATAGAATATGTTTGATAATTCCATTTCCCTTTCTATTCCAAAGAAGATATATATCTGAGTATTGTAAGTTCTTTGCAAGCCTTAATTTCATGGTAAATCCATTGAGTCCTACATTTTTCTGTTATGAGAAATTGTTTATTGAAATTTCATTTTCATTACTTCTTATGTATCACTTCTTGGTTCAGTTAGAGTACAGGAAAGCATAAATTTCTCCAGGATTCTCCAGTTGATTGGCATATGGTTTTCAAGTACTCTCATATAACAGTCTCAATTTTGCTAATTTATGTGTGGTCTCATTTTTTTTTCTCTAATTTTATCTGTTTGGGTGAGTCCTCTTAGGAGCTCTTAGGAGCTGTGAATCATCTACTCAATATATTTAACTTGTTCTCTGTTAGGAAGCATGTCATATAACCACGTCCTGTTCTTCTTGATCTTTTCTGTGGAGGATATCTTTGATTAACTTCCATCCTGCTGATTTGGTGGAGATACATTGTTTCTAGTTTTCTTTGTCATGAAATATTTTTATATATCCTTTAATTGTAAAGGAATATTTGGCTTGGGACCATATTCATGGTTCATAGTTGTTTGCCCTTAATGTTTGTTATATATCATGCTGGCCTCTTCTTTTTTTACCATATCAGCTAAGAAATCTGTAGTTATTCTGACTGCATATCCTTTATAAATAATCAATCTTTTCTCTTTGGCAGCTTTAAGAATCCTTTCCTTGATTTCTGATGATCCTCTAATGGATTATGATGTGCTGGTGGGTTGTTCTTTTCTAGAATTCTCTGCTTGGTGTTCTAAAGGCTTCTCTTCCCTGAATGAATCTATCTCTTTGGATGTTTGCAATGTTCTTTGCTAGAATTCTGTAATATGTTTCCCATCAATTTAGTGTCCTGTTCTTCTTGATACCAGTCTTCCCTAAATTTGATCTTCTCAGTCTTGAAGTTCTGGCAAGATCATTTCTTATTCTTTGGATTTGTTCTAAATTATTACTTCCTCTTTCCTATTAGACCTATTTGGTCTTTGACCCCTGAGATTACCTTCTAGGTCATCTATTTGCTGTGGAGATATTCTACTTTGTTTTTGATTTTCCTGTCTTCTAATTGGTCATTTTTTATGGCTTCTATCTCTTTATTAAAGCTTTGTTTTAGGTCTGGTATGGACTTTCCTTACATCTTTTCTTTGGGCTGGGGGGAGCGCGGTTGGAAGGGTTGTTTTTATAGCTGTGTCTTCTCTTATATCTTTTAACTAGGCATCCATTTTTTCCTTGGACTCCCTTACATTTTCAGAATTTATTTCTGTTTGTAGTCTCCATGAGTTATTTTGCTAATCTATAGTTGGTCTTATCTTGTTCACAAATTTCCTTGTAGAGGTTTTGTATCTTTTCATTAATCACATTTTTCAGCAGTATTTGTAATGAATTTTGAAAACTGTCTTCTACGTCCTTAATTGTCTGTTCTAATGCGTGGTTATTTACTGTGTGAATTATAATACATCTTTTTCTTGTATTTTTCTGATTAGTTTTGTTCACTTGGGGGATTTCTTTTGGGGCATCTATGATCTTATTAGGTGACTCTTTATGTTCTTGGTTGAATTGCTAGGTGTTGGTTTGATCTTCTGTTTTGATTTGTTTTTCTGGAATTAGGTTTTTGTTTAGATCATTAAGTGTAGGAGTGGAAATCAATTGTGGGAAGATGTTGTGATGTTAATACTTGTGGTTCCAGTTACAGTTCGGGTTGTACAGTGATATCTTCAATTGTCTCTGAGTATGGATTTGGCTGTCTCCGTTGTACACTTCTGTTCCTCCTTTTTTCCCATGTGGACCTTTTATTTCCACACTGCAGCTGTATTTTGAATATGTTGGCCACCACCTTCACAGCAGGCACCTGCCTGGCTGGGCACATTTTCAAAGATTTCTGTTTGCTTGGAAGACATATAAAATCTTCTTTTGAATTGTATATCTATAAGTAATTATAGTTGACTTGGTGTGACCCTCTAGAAGTGGAGTACCCTGTAGGACTCTAAAGATCTGTTTCATTAGAGAGAGCTAGGGTAATTTTCTGTTGTTATTGTGCCATTGATTTTCCTCGTCCTCAGATTTATTTTATTCATTGTTGATTTTTTTCCACATAATTTAGGATTTGTGATGGTGGTATCAGGTTATTTTTGTTTTTTGCTTATGTTAATTTGATATAGTGATTTCAGGCTTGTATGAAGAGACAGTAATAATATTAAATGTATGTTATTACATGGAAAGAAAGATAGCAGACACTTTAACCTATTTACTACAAGTAAATTAATATTAAGCAAAGCTAATTAATATAATTACGTCTTTACTCTTCAGAGGATGAATATAGTACTCTTGGATATCTTGGAGGAAAAGACTTTAGACTCATTACAACGGATGCCTTACATTGATATTACTGGCTAAACTATCTTCTTCAGAAAGGCAAAAGCTCCATGTCTTTCATATTAATATAAAATCATAATATCTGCATGTTGAATTGTTTTTCTCTGCTATTTTCAATTCTATTCTTCATCCATTAAGTATCTAGGGCTTTGAATGACCAATTCCTTAAAATAACTATACTGCTTTTGATGTGATATAAATCTCAGTAATATTTTTTCCTTATAGATTTTTTATTGTGAAATACCATTTCCCTTATTGCAATAACTAGTATAGGTTTGAATCAAGCAGAAAAGTAATACTAATATGAATTTTCCTCTGAGTCTCGTCTTAAGCTACATTCAAATGAAATTTATGCAGTCTCAAGCAAAAAACCTGACAATTTTATCCTTTTCTGTTTTAATCAATCATTCTCTTTAGAAATATGTTCTCACCTTTTATATTGCTCCAGTAAACATCATGTATTTCCAGTACTTTTACTGAAATAAATATAAAGTATGGAACATGAATACTAGCCCCCCTTATCACTTTAAAATAAATCCTTGGGGACTATTTTATATATAAAAATAAAAATAAAATTTGTGGAAGAGATGGGGAAAAACAAGTCGTTTAAGGATACAGGTGGACCCGTTGCAACAATGAGAAGTACAAGTTGTCATGTCGAAAACAAACTTTACAACTTTGGTGCGGGAGGTAGGGAGAGAATTGGGTGGGGGGCAAGGGGGGAGTCTAGGAAGGGATGTGAAGGGTAAACAAAGGAGTAGGTTTCAATGCTTGATAAGAAATATACTCATTATCTTGCCCATGTAATTGTAACCCCTCTGTACAGTATGTTCACAAAAAATAAAAATTAAACTTAAAAATAAAAAATAAAAATAGAACAGTGCAATGCACATGTTTATACATGAATCATCTAATTGTTGAGTCAATTAGAAACAAGAACTACCATACCACATCAAGTCTCAATTTACTTAAAGGCACGAAAAATCTTAGTGTTCATGAATATCACTGATTTTTTTAAAAATGACTAGTCACAACAAAGTTTATATTACATTTCAAACTTAAAAAGTGAAAATTACCACCAGGTTTGTTGTCAATATCCTGTTTCCAAGAATACATTTTTTCAGTAGAGAAACAAAAAATAATAATTTTTCACATAGAAAGACACATGTAGAAACAGACTGTCTTTCCTTAAGATGATAAATATTTGCATTCGAAGATACTATAGCAATTCATAAGAGAATTTGTGATCGGAAGTGACAAGTAAGCAAAGCAACTGGAAAACTATATATGTAGATTGAAACTTCACTATAAGATCACAAGTTTACAAAAAATGAGTCTACAGAAGATGATTCTGTATCTCTAAAACACATCCAGTGTTCTACGTTTTCCCTCACACTCCTGTTCTCTTACCTCAGTTCCTGATCAATATTCTTCTACTTTCATGATGTCAATTCTTAATAATATAACAAGGTGGGTATATTTTGGTTTGTAGACCCAATAAATTTTAGTATTTTGGAATAGTAGGATGAATTCATGGAGTTTGACTTGAATGTCAAGATTAAAGGTACTGTATTCAGGATACTGTTAATTGGCCTGAAGCAGCCAGGAACAAACTATGAATATATAGAAACAGTATACTAAGAGCAAGGGACTTGATTTCAGAGAAACGTTTAGGTCCAGGCAAGATCTTCAAGAAAAGAAAAACCAATGGAACAAACATCAATCAACTATCTTTACAAAGGAACTGAACTGATCTCTGATGTGTCTTGGTGGCAGCTGGGTGTGTGTGTGTTTGTGTGTGGTGTGTCTGTGTGTGTCTGTGTCTGTGTCTGTGTGTGTGGAGAGTAAATTTTAGTGTGGCTTCCATATTTATAGCCCATAGAGCATTACTTGTTAAAGAGAAGGTGCTCATATCAGAGCTCTGATACCATTCATCCCTTTTTACTGAGAAAAACACTTGCTTAATCTGTACTTAAAAAGAGAAAAATAAACTAACATCTTAAATGATTGCTTTGAGAATTAATTGGTATATTGAAGGCCAAAGGGAGTAATTGGAGATTAATATAATCTTTTTCCTCTCTCTTGCATATTACCCAGCAATAACTGTGATTTCAGGAGTCTCCTACTATGTACTTACAGCTGAATTACTAATATGCTTAATAACATGAAATATTTGATAGAGAATTAGATCAGCCAGCAAATACAAAGAACTAGTGATGAGACTGAACTTTTGAGCAGGGTTGTCACATCTTTTAGGAATGTAATTCCTTCATATGAACTTCAAATTTTGTGGAATACTGTGTGTGACTAATTGGTTAGAAATTACTGTAGAAATGAGAATTCCTGTTAGCCAAGTAGAACGAGCTCATGATCCCATCCTCACGTTACAAATTTCCATTTCATAAAGAATCTCTTTTAGAATGCTTTTATTTAATATATTTCAGCCCCTCACCCTTCCCTTTTGGAGACAGGAAAAAGATGATTTTTTTTGAATATTATCTTACATAAGTTAGTGTGTACAAGCATGATTTGCATGCTTACAGAAGTTAGTATTAAGTGTAAATAGGAATCATGTCACAACTAAAAATATAATTAAAATTATATAACAAAACTAGAAGTCACAGCATTTTGTTCATGAAAACGTATATTAGATTAGTTGCCCAATTTCTATTTTGAGATAAACTTTATATTAAAGAATAATGCACTTTACCTAAGGATTGAAACATCTTATTAAAAATATATTTTAATATATTTAACACATATAATATATTTAATATATATTTAAGATATTTTAAGATTTTTTGCTGCATAATTTTAAGAAGAAAATGCTCCTGAAGTAATCATTTTTCTTACTATTTTCCTGTTTCCATGTGATTAATCTCCAAATTAGAAATCCAGATAAATGATTTGATTTAATTTAAACAAAAATATTATTGAGTATAAGGACCTTCTACTCTCCATAATCTTCACATGAAGATCATCAAATATGATGAGTTTGAAATAATTAGACTCTGTGTGAAGTATGTTAATATTATTTACAATGTGAGTTAAAGGTTTAAAAAGTAGTATTTATTTTAGTTTAATTGCTTTGAAGAGACAATGAATGACATAATCAAAACCAAAAAAGGATTAGATTAGATTTCCTGAATTTACAATTCAGGAAATATTTTTGACCACACTGTTTACTGGAGCCTTCACAACAACTTTATTAGATAATTTGTTACTGATGCAAAAATTCCAGAGGTTAGACATTTACGAATAGAAAAAACATGTCATTCTGAATATGTAGGGTTACATAACAAACATAGAAAATTTAGCTTTTAAGTACCTGAATATAGTAATACATTTAATTGCAGGGAGATAAAAGGAGATAAAATTGCATTTATTTTGAAAAGTAAATATAAGCATTCATTTGAATAAAAGAAAATGTTTCAAACATCACCCATTCAAGAAAGAAGATGTACATTTAGCTGATTTGTATGCCAATCATGTTCTCTACACTTACTAGAAATACTAGATTAGTAAACCTAAATAATTGCTTTGTAGGGAACTAGAAATTTAGTTTATTAAAAGTCATGACTACTTTTTCTTTTTTTTAATTTCAATTTTTATTTTTTGTGAACGTAATCTACAGAGGGATTACAAATACATGGGCAAGATAATGAGTACATTTCTTATCAAGCATTAAAGCCTCCTCCTTTGCTTACCCTTCACATCCCTTCACAGCCTTCCCCCCCAACCAATCCCCCGCCCCTGCACTAAAGTTGTAGAGTTCGTTTTCGACATGACAACTTGTACTTCTCATAGTTGCAACAGGTCCACCTGTATCCTTAAACGAATTGTTTTTCCCCATCTCCTCCACAAATTATACCGACATCAAATATACTGAAAGCAGGGGTTATACTGTGGGGGAGGGACATACAAAGCAACAAATAATCTTACAAATACGTTAGAAACAAATGCATGAAAGAAAAAAACATTTAAATACATATCTAAGGGTTCATTTTCCTAACATCACATTATCAGACCTTTTCTGCTTTACTCATACATATACTAGATATTGCAAATAAGGGAAACCATGGGACCTATGTTTCTTTGGGTTTGGCTTACTTCACGTAATATAATTTTTTCCAAGCCTTTCCATTTCCTAACAAATGGGGCAATGTCATTCTTTCTGATGGAGGCATAGAATTCCATTGTGTATATATACCACATTTTCTTGATCCATTCATCTACTGAGGGGCATCTGGGTTGGTTCCATATCTTAGCTATGGTAAATAATACTGCAATAAACATGGTTGTGCTGGTAGCTTTAGTGTGGTCTTGTTTGTAAACATTTGGGTAAATGCCCAAAAGTGGGATTGCGGGGTCATAGGGAAGTTCTATGTGAAATCTTTTCAGGAACCTCCATACTGCTTTTCAAAGTGGTTGAACAAGTTTACACTCCCACTAACAATGAAGTAAGGTTGCCTTCTGTCCATATCCCCTCCAACTTCTGTTGTTGTTAGAGTTCTTGATTATAGCCATTCTAACTGGGGTGAGGTGGTATCTTAATGTTGTTTTGATTTGCATTTCTTTTATGGCTAGGGACGTTGAGCATTTCTTCATGTGTTTATTGGCTATCCTTCTTTCTTCTACAGAGAAGTTTCTCTTCAAGTCTTTAGCCCACTTATTTATTGGGCAGTTGTTTCTTTGAGGATTTGTTGTTGAGGAATTTAATTTCTTGAGTTCCAAGTATATTTTAGATATGAGACCCTTGTCCGTTGTATGGCTAGTGAAGATCATCTCCCAATCTATGGGCTTTCTGTTGATCTTGCTAGCTATGTCCTTTGCCATGCAGAAGCTCTGCAACTTCATGCAATCCTATTTGTCCAACCTTTCTTTGATTTGTTATGTTTCCGGGTCTCTATTAAGAAAATTTCGGCCTGTGTCAAAGAGACCAAGGGTTTCTCCTATTCCAACCTTTAATGTTTTCAGAATGTCTGCTTTGACTCCGAGGTCTTTGATCCATTTGGAGTTGATTCTGGAGCAGGGTGATATATAAGGATCTAGCTTTCGTTTTCTACACGTAGTTAACCAATTTTTCCAGCACCATTTACTGAAGAGGCTATCTTTCTTCCATTCTCTTATTTTAGCTCCCTTATCAAAGATTAGTTGGCTATAGGTCTGTAGGTTCATTTCTCGGTTTTCAATTCTATTCCATTGGTCGTGAGGTCTGTTCTTATGCCAATACCAAGCTGTATTGATTACTATGGCCTTATAGTAGAGTTTGAAATTTGGTACTGATATTCCACCAGCAGTGTTCTTTCCGTTGAGGAGCGTTTTTCTACTCGGGGTCTTTTATTGTTCCATATGAATTTTTGGATTGCCTCTTCTATTTCCTTGAAGAATGAAGTTGGAATTTTGATAGGTATCGCATTGAATTTGTAGATAGCCTTAGGAAGTATTGCCATTTTCACGATGTTTATCTTTCCAATCCAGGAGCATGGGAGGTTTTGCCATTTTCTAAGTTCTGTGTTGATTGCCTTTTTCAAGTTTTTAAAGTTTTCATCATAGAAGTCCTTCACTTCTGGGGTTAAGTTGATTCCTAGGTATTTTATTTTTTGAGGGTCTATTACAAATGGAGTTACTTTCCTAATTTCAGCCACACTTTTCTCATTTTTGGCATACAGAAAAGCCATCGATTTTTGAGGGTCAATTTTATACCCTGCTACTTTGCCAAAGTTTTGAATTACCGTGAGTAATTTGGGAGTGGAGTCTATGGGATTATTTAAATATAAGATCATGTCATCTGCAAAAAGGGAGAGTTTTATTTTTTTCCCTATTTGGATCCCCTTTATGTTTGCGTCTTGTCTTATTGCTGTAGCTAGACATTCTATTACTAGATTGAAGAGAAGTGGAGAGAGTGGACATCCTTGTATTGTTCCTGAATTAAGAGGAAATGGCTTTAGTTTTTCACCATTAAGTATAATGCTGGCTGTAGGTTTGTCATATACAGCCTTTATTGTATTGAGGAATGTTCCATGGATTCCTAATTTTTCCAAAACCTTCATCATAAAGGGGTGTTGGATCTTGTCGAATGCTTTTTCTGCATCTATTGAGATAACCATGTGGTTCTTATCCTTGCTCCTGTTGATATGATGAATAATATTAATTGATTTGCATATATTGACCCAGCTTTGCATCACTGAAATGAATCATGTTTGATCTTGGTGTATGATTTTTTGGATCAATTGTTGAAGTCGATTGGCCAAAATTTTGTTGAGAAGTTTTGCATCAATGTTTACCAAAGAAATGGGTCTATAGTTCTCTTTCTTTGATGAGTCCGGGCCTGGTTTTGGGATGAGGGTTTTGATGGTTTCATAGAATGTGTTCAGTAGTGAACTTTCTCTTTCAATTTCATTGAAGATTTTAGGAGTATTGGTGTGAGTTCTGCTTTGATGGCCTTGAAGAATTCTGCTGTAAAACCATCTGGTCCTGGACTTTTCTTAGCTGACCAAATAGAAGGAAAAGAAGTAAGAAACAAAGAGGAAAGTCTTGACAGCAGGTTAGACCATGCAGAAGATCAAATCTAGGGGACTGAAGACAGCCTAGATATTATAGAGAAAGAACATACAAACATCCAAGACAAGTCCAAGAAATACGATAGATCTATCCAACACTTGAAAGACACCATCAGAAGGCCTAATCTAAGGATAATGTGTGTAGAGGTGCACCTAGAACCAGAAGGTAACATTCTAGGAAATTTGTTTAACAGGATCCTAGCAGAAAACGTCCCAAACATGCAAAAAGATAGGCCTATTCAGATACAAGAAGCTTTTAGAACTCCAAATTGACCAGATCAGAATAGGACATCCCACCGTCACATTATAATCCACACAGGATCAACTCAGACTATGGAAAAGATCCTTAAAGCTGTCAAGGAGAAAAGGGTAATCACCTATAAAGGGAAACCAATTAGAATCACCTCAGATTTCTCAGCAGAGACTATCAGAGCAAGAAGAGCCTGGAATGATGTATGCCAAGCCCTAAAAACAAACAACTATCAACCAAGAATACTGTACCCAGCTAAACTCTCCTTCATAACTGAAGGCCAAATAAAAACCTTCCATAGCAAAGAAAAATTGAAACAATACATCTCCACCAAAGCAGCCCTACAAAAGATTCTTAAAGATGTCCTACACATAGAAAACCAACAAGACCACAATAAAGGCCAAGAAACTGCACCCAAACTGAGAATCCAAGAAACATAGGAAGAACCCAGTTTTTGCAGCCCCCAAGAAGGTGGATAAAATGGCAGGAACTCCCAAATACCTCTCAGTCCTATCTCTTAACATTAACGGACTTAACTCTCCAATTAAGCATCATAGACTGTCTAGTTGGATTTAAAAACAAAATCCTTCTATCTGCTGCCTTCAGGAGTCACAACTTGCCCGTAAAAACAAACACATTTTCAACGTTAAAGGCTGGAGCAAAATCTACCAAGCAAACGGACCCCCAAAACAGACGGGAGTTGCAATCCTAATATCAGATAAAATAGGCTTCAGATTAAAATTGGTGAGAAGAGATAAAGCTACATACTAATTAAGGGATCTCTCCTTCAGGAGGATATTACAATTCTAAATATCTATTCGCCAAACAATGGAGCACCCAAATTTATCCAAGAAACACTACTTTCCTTCAAATCCCACATAGATCCAAAGACATTAATTGTTGGGGATTTTAACACACCACTCTCCCCACTAGATAGATCAACTCGGCAAAAACTCAACAGAGAAACCGCAGATCTAAACAGCTGCATAGATCAACTAGATTTAAGAGACTTCTACCAAATATTTCACCCAGCAGCATAAGAATACACTTTTTTCTCAGCAGCACATGACTACTTTCTCTCAATTACTAACTGATTTATATTTTTATCATGGAATTTTATTTGATGTATTTTTATTGATTAAGTTAAATAATTAGCCAATGCCAATATGAATTATGCATGAACAAAGTTTATTTCACACAAGTATTTTATTCACAAGACATATTATGGCTCTCTTAAAGAACACTAGATGGCAGTGTGTTATTTACTTATTAATTTTTAGTTATTTTGTTAATGGTTATTAATTATCAGAAGTGGCAGTTTCCTTATGCTCTTTCCAAAATATATTTAAAGCATTTGATTATACTCCATCTATTTCCTTTTCATTACTCCTTCCTCCAAAGATTTCTGTTTTTCACATAAAATTACATCTTTAAATATGCACATATAATCTAATTTGGAAGATTTAAGGTGAACTCCAACTTAATTCAATATGTACAGTGAATCAACAGGATGAATAAAAACTTTAATATTTTTTCTTATCTTCTGAATTGGGCTATTGTTATTATTATGGTTAGGGTTAGGATACCAGACAGAATTAGAATTAGGGTTAGGGAAAAAGAAAATTTAGGTTCAACACAAGATGACCCATTGCAACAATGATACTCAACACACTATATTGAAAATGAACTTTACACCATTGAGAAAGAGGAGTGAGAGAGGTGGCAGAGGGAAGTTATAGTGGGAGAACAACAAAGAAGAGAGTAACAATGTTCAACAAGAAGTGTACTCATTACTTTACACATATAACCATAATCCCTCTGTCAGCCTCTTTTACAATAACTAAAATTTTAAAAAATGTAAAATAAAACCTGACAGGAAATAGGAAAACACTTTAAAAACTTTAGGTTCAAAATGCAAGTAAAATTTAGACCTACATACCTAGCAAGAGTTGGGATAAATGTGAAATAGAGGCTTGCTATTAACATTTTGATTCAGTTATCTGTAGGTTTAGGATTCAACAAGGTGTTCCAAGTAGAGATGGGGTTTGGATGAGAAAAAGATGTAAGGTATTGTGTAAAACTGCAATGTATTTTAATTTTTTTTATTTTTTTTATATTATTTCATTATATAATTTATAATGTTTCATTTATTTATACTTTCATTCTTCACTACATGGTATCTGCATCTTGAAGAGGTAAAAATACAGAAGAGTAGCCGGTGCCGGTGGCTCATGCCTGTAATCCTAGCTACTCAGGAGGCTGAGATCTGAGGATCACATTTCAAAGCCAGCCCGGGCAGGAAAGTCTGTGAAACTCTTATCTCCAATAAACCACCAGAAAACCGGAAGTGGTGCTGTGGCTCAAGTGGTAGAGCACTCGCCTTGAGCTGAAGAGCTGAGGGACAGCGCCCAGGCCCAGAGTTCAAGCTCCAAGACTGACAAAAAAAAAAAAAATACAAAAGAGTTTCTTTCTGCCAAATAATCATTGCGAACTACTCTGCAAGTTCCCCAAATGAGATGTCTGCCTGGGTTATATCATGTAATCTTCGCAAACCAGGAAAGTCTGCACACTGCAACCATTTATGTCTCTTCATCTGGAGGCCGGTCTATACTCTGCTCATTCCCAATGTTCTTGGTTTGTTAAAGAAATACACTTGTATGTCCTTTCAAATTTCCCAGTCTGGATTTTGCCGAATGTATCAGATTCATGCTCAGTTTAAATTGCATGTTTGTATAGGTATACACACACACACACACACACACACACACACACACACACACACACACACATAATATATATAAACATTTTTTTTCAGTGCAGACCAAATATTAAGACCTGGGCCTTTTGTATATGCTACATCATTTCCCAATAAGTAACATATCTAACTCTAATTTTCATCACTTTTAAATTTTAATATTTTGGTCCCTGACCTAGGGTTTGAGCTCAGAGCCTGGGTGCTGTCCCTGAGATATTATGTAATGCTCTACCACTTGAGTCACAGTGCCATTTCCAGATTTTTGGTGGTTAATTGGAAATTAGAATCTCATGGGGCTGGGTATAGGTGGCTCACACCTGTAATCCTAGCTACTCAGGAGGCTGAGATCTGAGAATTGCGGTTTGAAGCCAGCCATAGGCAGAAAAGTCTGTGACACTTATCTCTAATAAACCACCAGAAAACCAGAAGTGACCCTGGTGGCTTAAGTGGTAGAGTGCCAGGCTTGAGTGAAAGAGCTCAGGACAGCACCCAGGCCCTGAGTTCAAGCCCCATGATGGACATAAAAAGAATTTCATGGATTTTCCTGCCCAGGCCAACAATCCTCAAACCACAATCCTCAAATCTTAGCCTCCTGAGCATCTAGGATTACAGGCATGAGCCACTCATGCCTGCTTGTGATTTTTGTGTGTGTGTGCCAGTCCTGGGGCTTGAACTCAGGGCCTGGCTCTGTCCCTGGGCTTCTTTTGCTAACACTGCCACTTGAAACAGAGCACCACTTCCAGCTTTTTTCTGTATATGTGGTACTGCAGGACTCGTACCCAGAACTTCATGCATGTGAGGCAAGCTCTCCACTACTGAGCCACATTTCCCAGCCCCGTAATTCATTGTTTAACATAGGGTACACGGAATGCAGTGACTGGATTTGTTCACCTTCCTTGTTCCATTCCCTTAGTTTTACAATGTAGCCAGGCTGGCCTTGAACACTTGGTGAGCCTCCAGCTCCATGGGTTCCAGGCAGCCTGTATATGCAGTGCGTGGCAGCTCTCCCTGTGTTCTTATTGGCCAGCACCGAGCTAGGGCCCGCCCAGAGGGGGCGAGGCTCTGGGCCGGTCCATCTGGATGTCTTCCCCATCCTCCCCATCCTCTTCGTCCTCTCCATCCTCCCAGACATCCTTGACCACCCTGACCTTGACCCCGGTCTCCCAGGGCCCCTCCTGGCCTATCGGTGCCTGGACTCGCAGCTCCAGTGAGAGAAGCCTGACCAAGCCTAGGGGACCCGGCTGGCGGCCCCCAGGCTGGAAGGAGGTGTGGGGTTGCCAGGGCCCGGCCTCTGCCCCAGCCTGCAGCGGGTTCGGGATCAGCCTGAACACAGCACCTCCCGCGCATGGGGAGTTTGGGGAGCGGGGTCCACGCACAAGTCATTCAAGTCCATTAAAAAAAAAAACAACACCTTTTTTTGATCGGTCGTGGGGCTTGAACTCTGGGCCTGGGCGCTGTCCCTGCGCTCTTCAGCTCGAGGCCAGCGCTCTACCGCTTGAGCCACAGCGCCACCTCCGGTTTTCTCGTGGTTTATTGGAGATGAGAGTCTCGTGGACATTCCTGCCCGGGCTGGCGGTCTTCAGATCTCAGCCTGCTGAGTAGCTAGGATGACAGGCGGGAGCCACCTGCACCCGGCTCAGAAAGTGTTTTTTTTTTTTTTTTTTTTTTTTTATTGTAAAGCTACTATACAGAGGGTTACAGTTACATGAGTGAGGTAATGAGTACACTTCCTCTTGAACATTGTTACCCTCTCCATTGTTTTCCCCCTACCATCCCCTCCCTCCCTCCCTTCCCCGAGGTTCTTTTTTTTTTTTATTGTGATTAAATGATTACATAATTTCCAAGTCACAAGTTCATTCTAACTTCCCTGGAGCAAATTGTCTACCACAGTCTGTAATATATAACAGTGTTCACATGTTATATACCATATTTGTGATCAGCAGCATGGGGATATTTAATAGTGGTTCAACCAGATGAGCGGGAGTTCTTTGTTTCTTAAGTCCTGTTAGTTTTGTCGTATCACCTAACCTTATGGATTTAGCATCCACTTATCAGGGAGACCATGTTCCGTTTGTCTCTTCCTTCTTGGCTTACCTCGCTCAACATGATTCCTTCTAGCTCCATCCATTTCCCTGCAAATGCCATTATTTTGTCATTTCTAATGGCTGCATAATATTCCATTGTATATAGATACCACAATTTTTGGATCCATTCATCTGTGGTGGAGCATCTAGGTTGTTTCCATATCCTAGCTATTGCGAACAGTGCTGCAATAAACATGGAGGTGCACGTGTCCTTGTATATTGGTTCCTGTTGTTCATAGATGCCTAGAAGTGGTATGACTGGGTCGTAAGGGAATGAATGATATCAAAGTTAGAATGAATGAAAACCAACGTCTGTGTTGCTTTTAACATTCAGATATTATTTGGTTTAAATTGTGAATTGCTGTTTTAGTTCTTGTTAGGGTTAGCGAAGGATAGGATTAGGGTAAAATTTAGTTTTTCACTAAGAAGCAGAAGCAATAAAATGTGTGATTGAATAGAATCCAGACAATTTTCCTTACATTAACCATTTGGTGTTAACTCAGATTGTGATTAGGATTAGGTTTCTGGTTAAAGGGGGTTGAGGAAAGAGTAAAGAATTTGGTTAAACTGGTGGCTTGCACCTATTATCAGAGCTGCTCAGGAATCTGATTTCTGAGGACTGCAGTTCAAAGCCAGCCCTGGCAAGAAAGTCTGTGAGACTCTTATGTCCAATTAACCACCAGAAAACCTGAAAGTGGTGCTGTGGCTCAAGTGGTAAATTGCACACCTTGAGCTAAAGAACTCAGGGATCTTGCCCTTGCCTAGTGCTCAGGGATCCTCCCCAGGCCCAGAAACCAATCTGCACACACAACAAAAAGAAAAAATAAGGAATGGGTTAAATGTTAAATAAATCTGAACTTATTTTAAGTTCTAGGAATTCAGGAATAGCTGGGATAATGGAAATACAATGTATTTCATAATATTAGGATTTGAGATCAATGGGTATAATGATTCCTCTTATGGAACAAGATAGGTTCAAATTAAGAGTGAGAAATTCTATAGGGTTTAGGAAAACCTGAAATTTATTTCAAGAATTACAAGTGGAATTTCAGTTAGGATGAGACAAACAAGCATTTTTCATAAATTTTAGATTTGAGATACCATTAGTGTCAAGGTTATGGTTAGGATTCTAGCCATGGTTAGGGTAAGAGTGTAAGAGAAAAACTGAGGGTCAAATTGAAGGTAAATTTCTTTTTTTTGGGAGGGAGGGTCCGGTCGTGGGGCCTGAACTCTGGGCCTGGGTGCTGTCCCTTAGCTCTTCAGCTCAAGGCTAGCACTCTACCACTTGAGCCACAGCACCACTTCCGGATTTTTTCTTTTTTCTTATGTGGTGCTGTGGAATCGAACCCAGGGCCTCGAGCATGCAAGACAAGCGCTCTACCACTGAGCCACCTTCCCAGCCCCTGAAGGTAAATTTCATATTAAGCCAGGTAAGAATTAGAATGAATGTGAACTAGAGTATTGCTTTTAATTTTAGAATCTACTTACATTTAGGCTTATGGTTATTCTCAATGTTCCAGTTAAGATTAATAATGGTTAGTAACCAGTGTGGTCAAAAACATTTCCTGAATTCTAACTTTTAAATCTACTCAGTTTTAGCCTTTGATTATATCATTTGTTGTCTCTTCAGAGCAATTAAGCTAAACTAAATACTACTTTTTAAACATTTTGCTCACATTGTAAATAATATCAACACAGGTCACAAAGAGACTGATTATTTCAGACTCATCATATTTGGTAAAGTTAGTGTGAAGAATGTAGAGAGCAGAAGGTTCTTACACTCAATAAATATTTTTGGCTAATTTGAATTAAATAACTGGATTTCTAATTTGGAGGTTAATCACATGGAAAAGGGAAAAAATTTAAAAAAATAATTACTTTGAGACAATTTTTCTTCTTAAAATATGAAGCAAAATATCTCTAAGAAATATATATTTTTCAATAAAATGTTTCAACCCTTAGTAAAGTGCTTTATACTTTAATATAAAGTCTGTCTCAAAATAGAAATTCTGCAACTAATCTAACGTATGTTTTCATGCACAAAATTCTGTGACTTCTAGTCTTATGTGATTTTAATTATATTTTATATTTGTGACATGATCCCTACTTATATTTATTACAAACTTCTGTAATTATACAAATCATGCCAGTACACACTAACTCACGTGAGATAATATTCAAACAAATTTCTTTTTTCCTGTCTCCAACAGGGAAGGATGATGTGCTAAAGTATATTAAATGAAAGCATTCTAACAAAGACTCTTTATGGAATGGAAATTTGCCACATGAGGATGGGAACATAAGCACTTTCTTCTTGGCTGAACAGGAATTTTTGTTTCTACAGTACTTTCTTGCCATTTAATCACACAGGGAAAGCCATGAAATTTGAAATTCATATGAAGGAATTGCATTCCTAAAAGATGTGGCAACCCTGCTCAAAAGCTCGATCTTATCACTAGTTTTTTGTGCTTGCTGGCTGATCTATTTCTCTATCATATGTTTCATATTATTAAATATATTAATAATTCAGCAGTAAGTACATTACAGGAGATTCCTGAAAATCACAGCTATGGTGGTTTAATAATCAGAAGAGAGGAAAAAGATTATATTAATCTCCAATTTCTCCCTTTGGCCTTCAATTTGCCAATTAATTTTCAAAACAATCATCTAAGATGTTAGTTTATTTTTCCCTTTTTAATTAGAGATTAAGCAAGTGGTTTTTTTGCAGTAAAAAGTGATGACAGTGGTATCGGAGCTCTGGTAAAGGCACCTTCTCCTTAGCAAGTAATGCTCTATGGACTGTAAATATAGAAGCCACACTAAAATTCTCTACACACACACACACACATACACACACACACACACACACACACACACACACATACACACAAACACGTACACACACACACAGCAGCCAGCCAGACACATCAGAGATAAGTTCCATTCCCTTGTAATGATAGTTGATTGATGTTTGCTGCATTGCTTTATCTCAGCTTCAAGATCTTGCCTGGACCTTTATCTTTCCCCGAGATCAAGTCCCTAATTCTTAGTATCCCGTGTGTCTGTGTATTCACAATAAGTTCCTGGCTGCTACAGGCCAATTAATACCCTGAATACAGTATCCTCAAACTTCACATCCAAGTCAAATTCCATGACTTTAGACACCATTGCAAAATACTAAAATTTATTGGATGTGGAAACCAAGAGAACACCCACCTTGTTACTTTAGTAGCAATTGACATCATGAAAGTAGAATAATATTGATCAAGAACTTAGGGAAGACAATGGGAGTATGTCTAAAATGTAGAATACTGGATGTGTGTTGCAGATACAAAATCATCATCTATAGGCTTATTTATTGAAAACGTCATCATATATTGAAAGCACTATTTACAAATACAGTTTTCCAGTTACTTTGCTTACTTATCACTTCTGATCACAAATCCGCTCATGAATTTCTATAGTATCTTTGAATAAATGACAAGATTTGCATGTATGTATCATCTTAAGGAAAGACAGTATGCTTTACATCTTTCTTTCTATATGACAAGCCCTTATATTTTTGTTTCCTTGTTTTCTGGATAAATGTATTCCTGGAAACAGGATATTCACATCAAATCTGGGTGTAATTTTTATTTTTTAAATTTGAAATATAAACTTTGTTGTGACTAGTTATTTTCTAAAAATGAGTGATATTCATGAACAATGTGCCTTTAAGTAAATTGAGACTTGATGTGGTATGATTGTTCTTGTGTCTAATTGACTTAACCATTAGATGATTCATGTATAAACATGTGCATTGTACTTTTTTATTTTTATATATAAAATAGTCCCCAAGGATATACTACTTTAAGTGATAAGGGGGGGGGGTTGTCTCCATGTGACATACTTTATATTTATTTCAGTAAAAGTACTAGAAATAAATGATGTTTACTGAAACAATATAAAAGAACATATTTTCTTTAGAATGTATTTCTAAAGATAATAGATTTATTGTTTAAAGAACAGAAAAGAGTAAAATAGGTTTCTTGCTTGAAACTGCGTAAATTACATGTGAATGTAGCTCAAGATGAAACTCAGAGATAAATTCATATTAATATTACTGAGATTTATATCACAATATAAGCAATATAGGTATTTTAAGGAACAGTTCATTCCAAGCCCTAGATACCTAATGGATGAAGAATGGTATTGAAAATAGCAGAGGAAAACAATTCAACATGCAGATGTTATGATTTTATGATACTAATATGAAAAAAATGGAGCATTTGCCTTTCTGAAGAAGAATGGTTAGCCAGTAATTTCTGTGAAAGGCATAAATTGTAATCAGTCTAAAGTCTTTTCCTCCAATATATCCAATAGTACTATACTCAACCTCTGAAGAGTAAATAAGAGTTAATTAGCCTTGTTTAATATTAATTTACTTGTAGCAAATAGGTTAAAATGTCTGCTCTCTTTCTTTCAATGTAATAACTTACATTTGTCTTACTTAGACTCAAAACCACCCGAAGACCACCAGAGACCTCGACCAATGCAAATAACAAAGGAGTCTTTTATTTGCAAGCTCCAGGCTGGTACTCTGTGCAATCGGTAACCCATGACACTAAGAGACCCAAAGCATAGAATCAGCACAGTTTTTAGAGTATTGAACAAACAACTTTGAGGAAGATTTACATGAGAAATTACTTGATTGATTAACATTTTAAGCAAACTAAGCTATACATATGTGATTGGCTAATATTATTGAGGTGTGATTGACAGGAAGTGTCTGGCCACTGGGTCACTGTGTCCTGCATGGACACCCAATGTTTGGTAAATGCATTTGGAGAAAATTCCTGTGGCTTTCCCAAGGATTGTTTATGTCTCAGTTGTCCAGGAATTGATTTCCTTTTTGTGTCATTTCTGGGTCCAACCCATGGTTATTTTCATAATTCATACCTCACAAGATGGTTGCTAGCCTGTAATGGAGTTACTTAGGCCTTCATTGTGCCTCTTTAAGCTCTTCACATTTCATATTATTACTGTCTCTTCATACAAGCCTGAAATCACTATTTCAAAGTAATACAAACAGAAAAAGAAAAATAACTTGATACAACCATCACAAATCCTAAATTATGTGACAAAAATCCACAATATCATAAATAAACCAGAGGAAGAGGATAAACAGTGACAGAATAACAACAGAAAATTATCCTAGATTTCTCTAATGAAACAGAGATTTAGAATCCTAGAAGGTACTCCATTTCTAGAGTGTCACACTAAGTTAGGTATAATTATATATGGACACACAATTCAAAAGAATATTTTATACTGTCTTCACAAGAAAACAGAAATCTATGAAAAGTTACCCAGCCAGGAAGGTGACTGCTGTGACTGTGTTGGCCAACATATTCAAAAACACAACTGCAGTGTGGAAATGAAAGGGCCACGTGAGAAAAAAAATCATGAACAGAGACACTCACATATAAACACACATAATTCACCTTACCACTGGATAGTCGGAACTTTCGTTGGAACCATTAGTATTCATTTGACAACATCTCTCACTACTGATCTCTTCTCCTACACTTAATGGTCTAGACAAAATCCTAATTCCAGAAAAGCAAATCACAACAGAAGACCAAAGTAACACTTGGCATATCAACCAAGAACATAGATAGTCACCTATGAAGATCATAGTTCCCCCAAATTGAAGCCAAGAAATACTTCAAATGGACAGAACAAATCAGAAAAATATGACAAAAGTCATGCCAAGGTAACATAATTCACACAGTAAATAAACAGGCATTAGAACAATCAATTACCTAGAAGATAGTTTTCAAAATACATTACAAATACTGCTGGAAATTGTGATTAATGAAAACATACAAAACCTCTAAAAGGAAATTTGTGAACAAGATGAGACCAAGCAAAGATAAGCAAAATAATTCATGGAGACTCCAAACACAAAGAAAAATAAATTCTGAGAAGGCAAGAGAGTCTAAGGGAAAAATGGATGCCTAGTTAATAGATATGAGAGAAGACACAGCTATAACACATACCTCCCAAGTCCCCACCCAATAAAAAGTTGTAAAGAAAATCCATACAAGACCTAAAATAAAGCTTTAATAAAGAGATAGAAGCCCTAAAACAATAACCAATTGTAACACAGAGAAATCAAAGAGATAGGCTCATTCAGATAAGAGAAGCCTTTAGAACACCAAACAGAGTGTACCACAACAGAACAAACCACCATCACATCATAATCCATTAGAGGATCATTAGACATCAATGAATGGATTCTTAAATCTGTCAGGAGAAAAGACTGATTATTTATAAAGGATATACAGTCAGAATAAATACAAATTTCTTAGCTGATATGGTAAAAAGGGGAGCCTCGCATGATATATGACAAACATTAAAGGCAAACAACTACCAACCGTGAATATGGTCCCAAGCCAAACTCTCCTTTACATTAAAAGGATATATAAAATATTTTATGACAAAGAAAACTTGAAACAATGTATCTCCACCAAATCAGCAGGATAGAAGTTAATCAAATATATCCTACACAGAGAAGATCATGAAGAACAGAAATTGGTTATATAAAATGCTCCCTACCAGTGAACAAGGTAAATATATTAAGAGTAGATTAGACACAGAGCCTAACAACAGGTGAATAACATGGCAGGACTTATGAGATATTTCACAGTCTTAACTCTCAATATCAATGGAATTAACTTTCCAAATAAAAAACACACGAAATAGTAGTATAATAAAACAAGACGCACGCATGTAGTATCTACAAGAGACACATTTTATTGACAAAAACAAACACATACTCAAACTGAAAGGCTGGAAGGAAAATTTTCAAGCAAATGAACACCATAAACAGGCCACAGTACTAACATAAGATAAAACAGAATTCAAAATAAAATTACTAGGAAGAGACATTATATATTGATAAAGGCACATCTGCATTAGGTGTATATATCAAGTCTAAGTATCAATGTCCTGAATCCTGGAGCACCCCACTTCATCAACCAAATACTACTTAACCTAAAAACACATCACAACACATCATTGAAATGCATGGATAGGTTATCCAGGAAAAACACAACCAAGAAACTGAAGACCTAAATAACTACATTGAACGCTTCGCCTTAACAGACATCTACAGAATATACATTCAGCATCAGTATACACATTCTTCCCAGCAGCTCATGGAAGAATCTCCAAAATAGAACATATCCTATGTCACATAGAAATTCTATCCAAATTGAAAGAAAAATTATTTGAATTCCCATATCTTGTCAGACCACAACAGAATAAACTTAGAATTAAAAAGCTAAAGCAAAAAATAAAATCCCTAACCCATGAAGACTGAACAACACATTGCTGAATGACCAGTGAGGCACTGAATACATTAGAATGAAAATCTGAAAGTTTCTGAAAATTAACAAATTGAACACACAAAATACCAACTCCTCTTCAAAACAGTAAGTGCAATACTTAGAGGAAAATTTATAGCTCTAAATGCCTACATCAAGCAATTGGGGAAATCTGAAGTCTGTATTTTAATTATATAACTCAAAATCCTTGAAAACAGGAACAAGCCTTAACCCAAAGCAGAAGACAGAAACAAATAAAAAAATCAGAAATAACTAAATAAAGACGAACTAAAACATAAAAAGATCAACAAAACAGAATTGGTTGTTTCAATAAATTAACAGACTTGACAGACACCAAATCTAAGAAGAGAACTTACATAGATAGAAAGATAAATAGAAAGCCCACAGATTGGGAGAAGTTAGTTACTTGCTCTGCAACAGGCAATGGCCTTACATCTCAAATATATTTAGAGCCCCAAATGTTAACTCCCCCCAAAAACAAATCTTCAAAGAAACAACCCTCTTAATAAGTTTGCTAAAGATTTAAAGAGAGACCTCTCTTAAGAAGAAATATGAATGGTGAATTGAAACATGAAGAAATATGCCACATTTCTGGCAATAGAAATACAAATAAAAGCAACATTGAGATTCCACCTCCCCCCAGTTTGATGACCATTTTGAAGAAAACTAATAATAACAGATGCTGGTCTGGTGGGAATATAGCCAAAAGGGAATGTTACTGCACTATTGGTTGAAAAGTATACTTGTTCAAATACTCCATAAAGAAGTATAAAGGTTACTCAGAAGATCTCCCTTATGACCCAGCAATCCCACTCCTGGACATTTACCCAAATGACCACAGACAAGGCCACACTAAAGTTACTATCACAACTATGTCAATTGTAGCATTATTTACCATAGCTAAGATATGGAACCAACACAGATGCCCCTCAGTAGATGAATCAATCAAGAAAATGTCACATATATTCACAACAAAATTCTATGCTTCCATCAGAAAGAATGACATTGCCCCATTTGTAATGAAATGGAAAGACTTGGAAAACATAATACGTCAAACAAGCCACACCTAAAGAATCATAGGCTACATGTTTTCACTCATTTAAAAAACTAGAATATGTCTAGGATATTCTTATAAAAGATCACAACAGCTCAATAGCTATATGCATGTCACCATAGAAAATGATGCTTATTGAAATGAGCTCCAAGAAATGGATACAAGATGATTGTATAGTGAACTGCTTTTATGTATTTCTATTTACTGTTTCCATTTTGGTTTATTCCCTGTAGTCACTGTTTTTTTATTGCTGTACCCTTTGTCTTATATACAAGTTTATCTGATTTGGGGAAGGGAAGGGAAATCACAGAAATGTTCGGACAAAGATTAACCAAAGCAATAGTGATATACACTAAGCACTATGTTAGAAATGAACTTTACAACTTTGGGGAAATGGGATATCAGGGTTGGGGGAAGCAGGAAAAAATGAGGAAGTGGTAACACTGTAAAAAAGTACTTATTACTTATGTAACTGTGACCCACCCCTTGGAATATCATCTTCATAATAAAAAAAAAAGAGAGAGAGCTGACAGGAAGCTCGGCCTCACTTCTCTGCCATGCTCCCTAGGACAATGGGTGCTATTCAGTCCACTTCTTGTGGTGGGAAGTCCACTTCTTGTCAGTCGTGGGGCTTGAACTCTGGGCCTGTGCACTGTCCCCGAGCTCCTCAGCTCAAGGTTAGCTCTCTACTACGTGAGTCATAGCGCCACTTCCGGTTTTCTGGTGGTTCTTTGGAGATAAGAGTCTCACAGATGTTCCTGCCCAGGTTGTCTATAAACCATGGTCCTCATATCTCAGTTCCCTGTGTACTTAGGATTATAGGCCTGAGCCACCAGCATCTGACTTAAGTGTAATTCTGACACTATCTCTCTCACGCTCTCTCTCTCTCTCAAGAACTTATTGAATGGGTGCTGGAGGAGGTGGCCCAGCATCCCCATGTGGCTGGAACCAATGTGGCCCTCTCATTCTGGTGGTGGGCTGTGGGTCAGGAGTTGTCTCGCTCAGTCTGTTGTTCCAGCTCCATGAGGTAAGCCCCTCTGTGCTCTGGCTAGACCGTGACGGTTATTCATTGTCCATCTAGCCTTACTGGAGTCAGTATTGTGTTCAATGACCTTTTCTAGCAAAAATTTCTGGCTAAAATTATGATACATAGTTACGGAATGAAAAAGTAATGCCATCTTAAGAAAGTCATTTAAGGCCCTGGGAATGTGGCTTCACAGTACGGTGATTGATTAGCATGCATGAAAACTTCGGTTAAATTCATCAGTACGACATAAACAGAAAAAGAATCACTGGAAATGTTGCTGTGTCTCAAGTGGTAGAGGGTTAGCCTTGAACAACAACAACAACAACAAAAAAGCTGAGGAATAATTCCCTATCACTGGGTTTAAGCCCCAGGCCTGGCAAAACAACAACAACAACAAACATTTAGTTAGTAAATGCAAAATAAACAACTCATACTTGGAATATATCATTGCACCTTCCATACTGATACCAGACAATAGTCCCTAATTCACGTACTTTACCTATATTAGTGTACAATTTTGAAAAAAAAAAAAACCAAAAACTTTTGTTCATTAAATTACAGCAATTAATGCCAAGAATGTGCTTAGATGTCAGGTGAAGATTAATTCTGGAAATTCAAAGATTCCAGGCTTTTGGGTGGTCATTGCTAATCACAATCAGAAGGGTAGCATAAGTGAGATTTGGAAATCTTTTTGGTAAGTCATGGCACCAAAAAGGCAAAGGCTAATTAATAGTTTTTACAGAAGAGAAGGAATAACTCCAGATGGAAGGAATAAATGATAATAACTAAGTTATACCACAAAATATTCTAGTGAACCATTTTTGGTTATTAAAGAACTAGTCATCAACTAGGATTATTCCTCATTGCCTTTAGCATTCCAGTAATTAGGATAATTCTTAATCTCTGTGTGATAGGTTGTATATCCTTCTATGCTGTACTTTCATACCTGAACTCCTTTGCTTTCTAAAAATCTCAGTCTTTTATATTTCTCTATAAACAATTTCTGATACTAAGTTGACAAATACAGACAGCAGAGGATGCTAATGTAAGAGTCCCATGACACATGAATCATTAATGTAACAACATGGAAAAGGAGATAAATTTATTGCTACCTCAATTTTTCTGAAAACTTGCAATGTCATCATTTGATTCAAATTTCCATTTTTTGTCTACATAGTGTCAATAAGTGCAAATAAATGCAAATATAAGACGGATGCTGGTGGCTCACACCTGTAATCCTAGCTACTCAGAAATTTGAGACCACCGGATTGTGGTTCAAAACCAGCCTGGTCAGGAAAGTCCATGAGACTCTTATCTTTAATTAACCAAATGAAACCCAGAAGTGGTGCTGTACCAAAAGTGGCAGAGTGTTCAACTTGAGCTGAAGAACTGATGGACAAGGTCCAGTATCAGAGTTAAAGACCCACGACCAACAAAAAAAGTGCAAATTTGACTTTAAGTTTCCCCAAAAGGAACCACAAAGTCAATAGTAATCTTTCCAAGTAGAAAAAATAATTCCAAAATGATTCAGTGCACCTATTTTTGTTGAGTTATTTAAGTTATGGTTTCTTTGCTGGACATATTCTCTTCTTTTAAAAATTGTCAAATATTAGCTTTATAATAAACTTCATCTAATATTTCTTGGTTCAAAAGAGAAGTCCATACAGTTGAAGTCAATTGGATTTATTACTATTTCAGTTCAAAGCCAACCCAGGCAGGAGAGTCTGTGTAACTCTTATCTGTAATTAAATACTAAAAAAGCCAGAAGTGGAGCGTAGGCTCAAGCAGTAGAGTACTAGCTTTGGGGGCAGGTGGACAGGAAAGGCAACTGTACAGGGACAGAGTCCACCCTCTGGGTTCAAGCCCCCAAACCAGCACAAACTAAACAAACAAACAAGCAAATGAAAAAAACCACATATTTCTTTGAGACTATCCTTAAAGCACTGGTTTGAGAAGAGGCTCCTTTTGCTGATCGTACTCACTGGATCCTGCTTTTTGGAATCCTTATTGCTATGGAGAACTCTGGACCAGACTTAAGAATTAGGTAACTGACTCCTGCAACAGGAGAATTATCTCAGGAATGAAATATCCGTGCATAAGTCTCTTTAAAACCCCCAAGTCTTTGTTTCTTTGCAGGAGAACACTTTTAAAACAAATTTATTTCCTTTTATTCTATGTTGGCCTTCAAATGGCATATTGTTTCCTTTTGTTATACTCTCAACTAGAAGTTTACAGACAAGTTTTATATAAGTAAAGACACACTTGACAAAGTCAGGGACAGAGTTTCCTTCAGGCCTTGGATTCTTTTCTTGTACCATAAAAGGATAGCACAAATTACCTTGAAAATTGTCATTTCTCTATGTTCAATTTCTCTCTTGGGATCAGTTTCCACTTGCAATAACAGTTCTTTCCACTTAGTTCCAGTAACAATCTATGGTGCTGCTCCAGGTAAAATGAGTATTTTCTGGCTTCATTGAAATAGCACAAGTTATATCTTTGGACATAAGGTAACATGTGTTTCAGAGATAACTTCATAACGAGAAAATACGGAATTTGCATGGCTTATAAAACCTTATTCATGTACATATGGCCATATAAGAGGATGTTAAGTGAAATGGAACCCAAGATAGGGACACAACTTGCTTTTTCTTGCTTGTTATTTTTTTAATGTATCTAACATGTAGTATGTGATTTTTTTGTTTCTCTTCTATTTTCTTCCTCCATGGTTTAACCCCTGTTTTTACTATATTTATTGTCAGAGACCTGCATCTTGCATATACATTTTTCTAATGTGGGGAGGGGAAGGGAAATAACAAAATGCTTAAACAAGTATACAGTATGACCTATTGTAACAATGAGTTGTACATGGCACTATGTAGAAAATTAGCTTTACAACTTGAGGAAGGGAGTTAGGTTGGTGGGGAGGAAAAGGATTGTAGGAGAAAAACCAAAGGGGAGGTAACAATGCTTGATAGATAATGTACTCATTAACTTTCTTATGTAACTCTAGCCCCTCTTTAAACCATTTTTACAATAAAAAACATGAAAAAAACATCCTGGACTGCTTTAAGTTCAAATTTTCTAAGTGCTCTGTAATTAATATCAATTTTATGTGGGAAGAATATTCTCAGAAACATTTTTGTGAGTGTGTTTTGTGCATTATTTCCCAAGTGTACATAAGTTAGCAGTAGGAGAAACAATAGGAATAATAGGAGAAAAAGAAGTTTTGTGCTTAATTATAATGGTTCAATACACTATAGAAGACTCTTCAAGTAAGACAACTTTGAAACAATAAATCCAAGGCCATTATGTAGATCTATGGAAGTGATGTAGGGAAAGCATTACTACTAAGTGGAACATGAAGGATGAGGCCACTCTTGTTTTCTACTAGATCTAAATCATGGTAGCTAATCATGCAAATTTGTAAAAAGTAGAACAGAAGAGTAATTCTGGTTCCAAAACAAGTCAGATATAAGAGCATGGACTTAACTGGAAAAAAAGGCAATGTTGAGAGAGCAGGAAATATAGTAGCAATGAGCTAGTGGATAAGATCACATTTCTTTTTCTTTTTCAGATTTTTTTTTATGGTTGTGGGTCTTGAACTCTGGGCCTGGGCGATGTCCCTCCCCTCTTCAGCTCAAGGCTAGAACTCTACCATTTGAGCCACAGTGCCAATTCCAGCTTTCTGGTGGTTAATTGGAGTTAAGTGCCTCAGAAAACTTTCGTACTGGTGCTTGATCTGAACTGCAATCCTCAGATCTCAACCTTCTGAGTAACTAGGATTAAAATTTTGAGCCACCAGTACCAGGCTTAAGATCACATTTCTAGCAGTGTACACTCAGGATGTGTAATGTGTATGTTCATCTATCTTTGTATGAATTCTTGAGGTAAAAATCTAGGCTACAGGTTAGACTTTACATTCACAAAAATGTTTGTAGTTTAAAACCATACTCCTGGAAAAAAAAAAACTAAGAATATAAAAGAGTCTGGAAAGTTCAGTTTGCATCCAGCCTGGGCAGAACAGTCTTTGCAACACTACCTATAATTAACCAGCCAAAAGCTGCATTGGATGAATGGCTCAAGTGATGGGATACTAGTTATGAACAAGAATGCTGAATAATAGCCTGAGGTTTTTGCATACATACATACAAACATTTACATGCTCACAGAAGCACTTATATGTGCAAACACACATATGAAACAATTCTCAAAATGTGTATAAAAGTTAGAAAACAATAGAAAATATGTCCTGAGTAAGACTAGAATCAAGTGATAATTTTTAATATTAGAAAGTCGTCAAGTGAACTTTCCCCCCAAAAGCATGAGACTATTACATAAGTAGTGACCAGAGATAGTAAAAGAGCCAAGTAATAATTATTAAAGGGATCGGATCCATGGAAGAATGAATCAGATACCCCTGCAGGTGCATCTGAAAATGTTCATATCCTGTGTCAAATGTTAGAACACCTTTGAAAATTGTACAGAAACAGTTTGAACAGTCAGTCGTGGATAAGATCATCGGAGAAGTTCAGAATTACTAGTATGTTTCTCGATCAAATAAACCAACAAACTATGGCAGGGCAATGCGATACAAGTCTGAAATTCTAGCACTCAGACTAATACAGGAGATTAGAGAGTGGATTAAATAGTAATACCTTCCCTGGACTAGGTAGTATAATTTTGCTTCAATAAAACAAACCAAAGAACAAGAAAGGAATTCACAGTTGGAAGTTTGCACAAATTTTGTCATGTTTTGAGAAGTCAAGTTTCCTATTGAAACACAACTCATATATCATCCTCAGTCATGTTTTAAATGCTCTCTTCATTACAGAATACTTCTAGATGCAAAATCGGTCATGATTCCGAACCAAAAATTTTAAAAATTTAGCATCATTCTGTTGGGTTCCAAAGAAATAATGAAGGAATACAAAAGCTTAAGCCACGAGAAACAGCAAAGTTATCTAATGTAGGACTTTGTAGACCTTACTAAATTAGAATTTAGATTTAAAATAAATATCTTTTGCTTGTAATTTCATATTCTATAGGATACTACAAAATACTTTTTAAGTAGAAGTTTTAATTTACCAATTCACAAATGATTCTGGCATTCTATTTGTCTAGAATATTCTTTCAAGAGAGTTGTAATTAGGACTTAGTTTATAGATAATTCCAACAGTATATGTATAACATGATAATGTGAATAATCTAGAAAAAGTTGACAATAAATGGATGATATTAATTTATAAATTTAGAAAAAGAGCCATGTTTTGTGACTTTTGTGTAACATGGTATGAAGAGAATTATTGTTTGAAATCTTTTTTCTTCTACCTGTACATAACATAGGAAGACATTTCCTTAATTATATACCTCTGTATACAATGAGAAAAATACTAGGTTTGGGGTTTGTTTTCATTTTGTTTTTGTTGTTTTGTTTGTCCTAGGGCTTGACGTCTGGGCCTGGTCACTGTCCCTGAGCCTGTTTTTTGCTCAAGGATACTGCTCTACCACTAGAATCTCAGTGCTACTTGTGTCTGGCTTTTCCTGAGCAGTTTATTGGACATAAGAATCTAAGGAACCTTCCTGGCTGGGTGGGCTTTGAACCATAATATACAGATCTTTCCCTATTGAATATCTATGGTAGACAAAAAGATAAGTATAAATAATATTTTCAAGTTTTCTGATCTCAAGAATACCACTTGAGGGAAAACGATGCAGCAAAATTTAGTGTAGTGTTCTTTCAAAAATAAAAAGGGCATAACATTAGCAGAATTGTAGAATTTTTTCACAATAGTGATAAGCTAGTCATGCTGTGAATTTAGGGAATTTTAAGGTGCAGTTTACAAGGTGGAAACTGTTTGGGCTAGAATGACTTTACTGCATAAAATTTTGGTATTGATTGTCATTGAAATAATAGCTTACTATGATGAACAAATGTTTACTCTAGAGGAATTAATTATTATAGATACTTCATAGTTTTATCTTCTACCAGAATGAGGCTAGTTTCTCTGTTGACATTTAAATATGTAATGCCCCATTGGAAATTGCATCTTGTGCAGAATTACATAAAATGCATACAGGCACTGTTTTAAATGTCTCTGGTATGGCATACTCAGAATTTAAAAATGAGTAGTTAGTAGAACACATATATTCTGTCCTCTTAACAAATATTCAGTTTTAATAATTAGGAGTTTTCAGAGAATTGAACTATTATCTATTTAGTATGAGACAATATTAAAATAATGTTTTTTAAAAAAATAATGGCAAGTATATTCTGAAAAGTTTGTATAGTTTGATAGCATTCAAGTTGATGACCATCTGAAAAAGAAAGGGGCAATTAATTCAAATTAGAAGCCAAATATTGTTCATTTTTTTAAAAAATGTAGTACACATAGAATATCATTTATTATAGAAATATAGTGAAATTATATTTTATGTAGCTTATTTTTAAGTTTAATTTTATTGTCAAGGTGGTATATAGAAGGTGTTGCAGTAATTGTAAGGTAGTGAACATCTAAAAGTCGAACTTTTTATGCCCTCCCTCATTTTTCTCACACTTTTACTTCACCCCAATATCCCTCACAAGTTGTAACATGAATATCCTACATGTTGTCTTGTGAGTATTGCTATTGCATTGGTTTGCCTTTTGTCCTAAAAGAAATCACATAGTACTGTAAAAACAATAACCACAAAGAAAAACCTCTGTTTCCATGTCTAGGAGTTCATTTTGCTCAGCATCCTCTTATATGGTTATATATTCATAGCTATTGAGCCATTCTGCTCATCCGCTAGGACTATCTTAGCCATTACCTAATTATTACACATGAGGAAAACCATGGAATCTGTTTCTTTGTGTCTTGCTTATTTTTCTTAGTAGGATTTTTCCAAGTCTTTCCATTTCCTTATTAATTGGAAGCATAGAATTCCACCATGTGTGTGTTTAATGGATTTGTTCATCTTCTGAGTGGCATATTGGTTTAAATCATGATTTCATGTAAGTATCATTGGGGTCATACAAAAATGACAGATGCCACCTCCCCAGATATACTAAAATCACGATTTCTAAGTAAGATAGTTTTTGATGGTGGGACAAGTGTTGAGATACCTGAATAAGTCTAATGTATTTCTTGCACTGAGTTAGGCAGGAAGACATCATATAGGATAAAAATGGTAGTGACAAAATATTCCTTTGAGAAAGATTTAGGAGGCTTCCAGAAATATGAAGAAATTCAGATAATTTTGAAGAATTTAGAAATGCAAGTTCAAGTATGTCTCTTTAAATAAAAATTATGTAAGTGGAAGGGCAAAAGAAGAGGAAGAGAAGAAATAACTGACAGCAGATCATTGTTCCAAGTTAGAGTATAAAAAGAAATAATCTATAACTTCCCAGTTAAAAGGAGACCAATATAATACGTCCCACTTAATTTAGGTACATGCAAAATATTTACTTGGCTTTTTTCTACTTTAATGCTCCAAAATAAAGACTTATAAGAAAAGTTATGTGATTGCCATTACTTCAACCAGAACACTAATTGTGATGAGCCCTCTTTTTCTCACATTGCACTTGGAAAATAGTCCATAAGTTGAAGATGTTGTGGCTGATTAGAGTCAGAGTTAGGGGCTTCTACTTGTACAATTATCCCAAAATAGTTTAAAGCAGTTTTTTTCCCCCAAGATATCCAACTGCATTGTCTGAAGCTGTACGTTGAACACACCCTCAAACGTGAGTACGTAATTTGAAATTATACTTCAGCATTTCCTTGGCACATTCTACTTTGTGCCTTTATCTTTTTTACACATTCCTTTTGAGTTCATAGTTTATTTCAATTTCATCTTTATAAACTACTAAGAACATTGTTCAACTACCACTTCTTGTTTGCACACACCCAGTGTATGTATCAAGGTACTTTGTCTATGATAAACAATAGGGTAGTACTCACTCTCTGAGGAAAAAATTGCACAGTATAACCCTATGCCCACATTAGAGGGTTTAGAATTTAAAGCAGTTTGAGACAAACAGTGATATTAGAAGTGAAAGCCCCCCTAGGGACATTTGCTTGGAGCTCATTAGTTTTCCCAGAAGAAATATAAATATCCACAAAATTTGGAGCTAATTAGTAAGTAATCAATTTAATACTAGATCCTAGAAGTTGTGTTAATTCAAGTCACCATTGTATTATTGTTATATCAGAATTCTTTCCTATTTGCCAATGTGTATGAGAAAATGAAAGATTTGGATTAAATGGTGAGGTTAATGTCTGAACTCTTCCATTCAATAAAAGCGTGAAGTTTATTATAGCACTTCCTACATATAAGAATTTGTGGCATGGGCTGGGAATGTGGCTCAGTGGTAGAGTGCTTGCCTTGCATGCATGAGGCCCTGGGTTCGATTCCTCAGTACCACATAAGCAAAAAGAAAAAAGCCAGAAGTGGTGCTGTGGCTCAAGTGATAGAGCGCTAGCCTTGAGCTGAAGAGCTGAGGGATAGCGCCCAGGCCCAGAGTTCAGGCCCCACGACCGGACACCCCCCCCCCAAAAAAAAAAAACAATTTGTGGCAGGTTGATTGACAGGGTTACTTAAGCATGGAGATATTTCTAACAAGAATTAGATTTCAATAAGGTATATTGCAGTTATGATTTGTTAATGTTTATTGAGGCATTTTCTGTTATAAAGAAGAATCAATTCAAGGAGTCTTCAGTCACATCAGTAAAGCTGTATGTTTAACCTAATACTTGGTGTTACTTGTCCTACATTTGTGATGATTAGGCTGATAAGATATCCAAACAATATTTCAATAAAATCCCAAACTGATGTGGATACATGAATCACTATTTGGAACTGTAGGACAAATTAGGCTTGTCTGTGCTGTAGTTCAATCTCTAAACTCCTGTCTAAACAGTCTTGAAACATATTCACAAAATACCTCTAAGGAAAGTTCATGAGAGTTATAACTGTATAATTCTTCTAAGGTCAGGATAAAAGCATTTCTTCCCAGCATTTAAAATCAACAGGATCTGTTGAATTCATGGATCCAAAATTTTATAGCTTCACATTCATATCACAAAATTTTATCAATATGACTTCACCAAAACACTGTTCTTATTGAACTTATCTATGTCCTTTTACTTTTCAAATCCAAATAGAATATTTCCTTCAAAATATTCCTGCAAATTCTTTCCTTCCTTTACTTCTGTAAATCTGTGTTTATTTCTTGTTTCCTTATTTATCTCTTTCATCCAATCTTGTCCACACTGGTGCTCACATTGCTCACACTTGTGTCAGAATTTTCCTTTTCCTCCTCACTTTAATAATTCCCCCGATTTTATTATTCTTTTGCATATTCAAGGTCATGGATATTTTGATGATGTCTAAACAGACATATATTTGCATCTCTTTAACATAAACCTTAGAACTGAGAGTTTTTTCCTCTAAGTCCATATTTTCCATCTGTAGTCCTTTTCACCAAGAATATAACTAACAGTTGCCAGTCAGAGATGTGGATGCATTTTAGATTTCTTCTTACCTTTCTTTTTACCTTTCTTACCCTCCCCTTAGATAAGATGAATGATTAAGATTTTCTCAGTTTCTGTCACTAATACAATTTCTATGTACTCCTTTTTATGCCCATGACACCAGCCTGTTACAAGTATTCATCACTGGTAACCTAGTCCTAAAACAACCGCTTACAAATTATGCTTTTTTCCCCCAGAGTCTTTTCATATTGGTCCTCTCCATCACCAAATTACTCTCTTTGTAAGCACACAGAGTGAAGAGCCCAGACAATAATTCTAGTATCATTATTTACTCACTACATTGACAGTTTGCCTTACATTTCTCATCTGTAAATGGATGTAATCTACCAGAAATATTGAAGAATATTTGTTGACTTCTAGAACAAGAAAAAAAAGTGAAGAGTCCTTACATTTTCCACTTTAGCTTACAAATAAGGAAAGAGTCAAATTCAGTTTGTTGGTATGAAGTCAAAAGTTGTTTTATGCAGAAATAAAAATAAATTTTAACTCCTGGCACTACAGCCTATGTCATTTTGTGGTAACTTCAGATATGTAAGTGGTATTATGTAAATTGTGTCACGTGTTTACAGCTGTACTGAAGGACATACTCTTAATAAATTATTGGAAACATTTGTTATTGAATATTACCTATAAGACAATGTTATTTGAATTAATCACACTGAATTGAACACTATATCTTAGTCCATCAAAATGTGGAAGTAAAAAATTTTATTTATAAGAACACAATACCAGCAAGAAAAGTGAGTATACATTAGAGAGACTGCAGGAATAACATTAGGGGTTTTTAATGTCTGTACTTATTAATGTAATTTTATTTCTTGGTATAGAAACTCTCCTCTTGTTGTTGTTGTATGTAATCCAATTCAGTTTATAACTATGTATTCAATGTGGGAACACTAGCTTCAAAGAAGTGTAAAGTTTTTTTCCTTTTCAATCACCTTATCATTGTCAGGCTACACTGTGGTCATCATCATCATCTTCATCAAAATTATTATTGGCATCATAAGTACTAATTAATGAAAATCTTATATGTGCCTATGGTTTTGCTATTATTTGTCTTTTGATTAATATTTTTAATGTTAACACTGTGCATGCATCCATATTAAAATTTTGAACAAATAAAGAAACAAAAAAAACTAAACCATATCAGGTAGCTTGACTATGTATTTATAACAAATTATGGAATAGATTTTTGAAGCATTGCTAATTCCTAACCAGTATGAATTAACTTCCTCTCTTCCCCTCACTACACACAAATATTTAAGAGCTTGGACAGAACTTTTTCAAGTAATATAATGTAAATATTACTACAAAGCCATATGTGTATCTAAAATTCCCTTGAAAGTAAAAGCTCTACTTTCTATTGAAATATTAGTTATTTTATTCTAGGAAACTTTTAGAAAAATAGACTGTATATCTTTGAAATGTAAAAGGTCAAAAATAGTAGCAAAAAATAGAGTGAGTCCGTCTTCAGAAATATATGTATATATATATATATATATATATATATATATATATATATATATATATATATATTAATGTTATGTGTAGAATGACATTTTTAGAGATTGTCATCGGAAATATATACATATCTAAATTTATGGGTAGAATGATGTACACTATAGTGAAACAAAAATCTTAAAACATAATTAAAATAAAAAGTACATCAAAAAGTGCCAGTGACTCACTCTTATAATTCGACCTATTCTCGGTAATGAGATCTTAGAAATGTGTTTGAAAGTTGCCCAGACAGAAAAGTACTTGTTAGATTCTTATCTCCAATTAACCACTAAAAACATGAATTAGCTCTGTGCCTCAAGTTGTAGATTGCTCTCCTTGAGGATAAAAAGGCTTAGGGATAATGCCCAGGCCTTTCAAAAAACAACAACAACAACAACAAAATGTATCACATTAATTTCACAAAAGCATCTTTTAACTGCTGTGAACCTTTCTTAGAAACATGAATACAAGCCTCTGGAAAATGTTAAGTAAAAAGTATAGAATATTTACGTTTATATTAAAGACGTGACTATTTAGATTGTTTAAGATATTTAGGTAATGATTAGGAATTAAGAATAATGATGGGTAGGTAATATATTGGGACTGGTTTGTTATTCTATTTTATGATATTTATAATGATTATATTAAATTACTCTTGCTTTATATTTGAATTATAATAAATGATAAACATTTTTAAATGTTTCCAATGGAAAGGAATATCAATTCTTATGTCATTTCAAAGCAATTGAGAAAATTATTCCACGGCTGGTTTGCTTTAAGACTATATTTCTTTTCTTGTTCTAGTTTTCATATGTACATAGAAATTAAAATTCCAAAAATTCAATGGATGTTGGCATTCAGGAACATCTTCATAGATACTAATATTGGAGTCCCTTAAGTGGAATTGTTTTATTTCATTTGTTACTTTCACAAATAAATCAAGATGATAGTGTATTTTGTTTCTTTTCACTGCCATTGGCTCTTATCTTAAGAATACTTTTTCCCTAGCAAAGTAGAGAAAAACAATTGGATTGACCAAGTAACATATGGCTTTCATAAGATGCAGATGCATAGATTTGTGTCTTCTGTCATTTGCCAAAAGTTTCTTCCAGAAAAGGTTATCAATTATTTATGTGTTGCTTAATTCCTAGGTATTCCAGTTATCACATACACTTTTTGATTTAGTTATCTCTGAATAAACTTAAAATAAACAATTAAAAATACTTAAAATGAACAGAAATCATATTATTGTTTTAAAAGTTGCAGTATACAAAGTTTATAAGCAAACACAGAAAATATCTTCTTACTTATTCTACATTTTGTGTGAAGTATTTTAACAATAGCTTTTTTTTTTTTGCTGACATGTAATTCACCTGAAATATATTATCTCCTTTTATTGTATGCATTTTAGTGATTTGGAAGTGAATTGTACAATCATAGGTTTTCCAAGCCTAAAATTTTCACAAATTTGCTTTTCTTCAAATAGAAATGTTGTAAATTTTAGAACAGACATTAAAGTAGATATGAGATTCATTTACAGGAATTTGTCCAGCATACATCCTCGATAGTGATGCTTTTCAAAATTTGGTTTTGGGGATTATTTCCAGGGTCTCACACAAAGTATTCAAGTGCAATCTCAATGAACTACATTCCCTGTCCAAATAAGTTTTTTACTTCTCTTTAATACATACATAGACGTGTAATGGATAGAACCTATTCAATTCTCTTTGACCTTTTGAAAACTTGCTTGCTTTAATGATTGAAGTATTATACAAATTCATTTGCTATGTGGAGTATATCAATTTCTCTACAAGTGCATTACTATATTTTGTGTCATCTTTTTATATTATAGTCCTACTAGTGAGTTTTCTCTTTATTTTTTCTTGGATACTAAAGAGGAACTTATTTAATATGCTCCTACAATCTACATATATTCTTTAAAGAAATATCCTATTTTGGGAAAAGTTATATAGAATTAGAAGATATAAAAATACTTAGACTCAGAATCATTGTAGCATTAACAAATATGTGTCTTCTATCTGTTAGGTATTTTTTCACTTCTGTTATATTGTCCTTTGAATTATGAAAGAGTATAAGTTGATATTATCCAGATTATTCTTGCTTTTCTTTACCCACTAATGCTTTCCATGTCATATTTTAGAAACTTTTACTGATCCAATGCCATGAATTTTTATGTTTATGTTTTATGTTTTTACATCTCACATTTAGTTTGATAATCATCTTCTATTTAAAAACTTTAAATTTTTGTATAAGGATTGAGGTAGTAGTCTAAGAAATTTTTTTAAATAGAGGGAGGCAATAGTGTCACAACAACCATTTAAGATTCTATTTTTATTTCATAAAGTCATTGCATCCTTTTCAAAATCTATTGACCATAAAACTGAGATTTTTATTGTGAAAATACCATACAGAGGGGTTACAATTACACAACAGTATTAACCAAAGCATGCTATTTGCAGAGGAGTATTTAAAAGGTGTAATTTCTTATAAAATTGAACTTTTAATCCAACAAAATGAATACCAGGATTCTATCACTTGGAAGATGTGAGCGGAAGTCAAAGGGAAGGAATAAAGAGAGTTATGGAGGAAGAGACTGAAGGCATAATATTCAATGCAGATAGTATGAAACTAGAAAACATGAAAGTGGGGTGAGGTTTGGAAGGGTATAAGAAAGTTATTAAAGATCCATTGTACTTATAAACTGATTTGTGGAATGGAAATTCTTTTGAACAACTATTTAATAAAAATATAATTAAAAACAATAGAGACATCTGATCTTCAACTGTATTCTCTTAAACCATGAATCAATATAATAGTTTCCTCCTCAGAAATTTTCTTTGCAGGTATTTTCCTCATAATGTCAGAAAACTGACCAATGCAACGAATATCAATATATCACATTGCCTATTGTAAACAGACACAATATAAAAATCACAGTAAAATTTTTAGAATTCATCACATGGAAAAATAACAGGGAGAAAGTGTCAAATGATGAATTATAGTTTTTCCAAGTACTTTACCTATGGTATCTAACTTAATCCTCACAATAATCCCATAAAGTGGAACTACTTACATTTTTAATTCTCAGATGATGGTATTGACGTCTTCAGAATTGGAATTACTAGTACAGCATTGCACACATGGTAAGTGTTAGCCTGAGGCCCATCTCCCGCTGTATCAAATAACCTCATTTTATTTTATGACTAAAATACCAGCACTTAGTCTACTAATTCTAGGAAAATTTCCCAGAATTATTGTGTACACTCTAATTATATTTGACGTTATCTTTGTTAGAAAATAGGTAGCTGTAATATGAAAACTCCAAGTTCATAATCAATTTATACATCCCTGGTGAAAGGAACTGCTAAAGTATAACATTCTTGATTTCTAGCTCAAAATAGTAGAAATCATAATCTATCCCTTCACTCAACACTGCACTGCCTGGGGACCCCATTTCTGTTTAACACAGTCATACCAAAATAGTGTCCTGCCCAATTCCTGATGGAAACAGATGCAGGTGTTATGGACCAATCATTTCCACATTGTAGCTCACCTAGGTTGTTTACCATTGGAAGTATTTTGATTGCTTTTTATACCAAACATTCTGAGAGAAATATACTACTTTAAAATGTTATTAAAGCAAGACTGATATAAAAATCACCTTTGACCCCAGATAAATATTTTACCTTTCATATACCCCAAAATGCCATCTGAGCTATCATTAATGTTAGCAACAAGGGGTTAAAAATCATAGACACCAAGACCGAAGCATGAATTAAAGACTCTCCAACTTGTCAATACAATTGGTTTAAAAAGTCATCAATACTACTGCATTTTTAAAATTTTCTTATGAAGATTCAATTATAAACTATTAACAGTTGAAAATAACTCATTTTCTTGGGAGTAGGACACAAAGCACAAGATTAATCCTAATCATTTTAAAGGACCTTTATTTATACTACAAATTCACTCCCATAACTACAATGATACGAAAAGTAACTGAAGTACAGAAACACAAAGGAAGTAATTTAACTGCATCATCTACATTCAATGGACTTTGTTAATAGAAAACAAAGTTAAACTAATAATTAGCTTACCAAATTCACTTACATTCTTTTATTCTATTTCATTTAGTTTCATAAAAACTGGATTTTCATAAGATGATGCATAAAAAGCCTATATACCCACATACATTTTCAGATCTTAACAATATTTATTTCAGAAATGTCTTTAGCTCCATAGTGAATGAACTGAAATAATACTAAAATATTCAAAGGGTTTTCAGAAATTGCAAGACTCGCTCTGGGATGTTATTCATATTGGAAAAGATATTCGAAAAGCCTTATTTGTTAAGTTGCGATAGTTACTCCCACAAAAGAGCCATTAGCCCTTTGCATGTACAAAACAACTTCAGATACATCCACTATCTAAAGATGACACATGCTTTTGGTTTGTTTGTTTTTGAAAGGAATAGCTAACAAGCATATCAACAATACTGATTTTCAGTCAATATGATGGGATATTCAAACTTGATAAATATTGGGTTGATTACCTCTTAGTGTGAATAGATATGATCTTACAAAGAAAGTTATTTTCAACAGCCAGAAAGAGTTTATCCACTTTGTGTTTCCCGGGAATAACCAGAGAGCAATACCTATTTGGTCCAGTTGGTCAAACTTACTCCATGAGCATATGTTAAAAGTAAACAAATTTAAGAAATCAAATACATATTTTGTTCCGACAGTCATCTTCCAGCACTAATTTACTACCTAAATATGTCTGAATCTTCTCACCTAACATATAATAAAAGCTGAAAGCATTCTCTTTCATCTAACTTAATATTGTAAATCCTTTGATTCTGATGATATTATTTGACAAATAAAATGTACAAAAGGGTGGTCCAACTGAAATGACATGACAGAATACTGATACATAAAAACATTGCAACAAATTTAGCTCTTTTCAGCCTCACCCTGTCCACATTGGCGAGCAACATTGCAACAGCACATGCACACATATACACATACACACATATGCACACATGTACACACATCTATACATGCATGCTAAATTCAAGGTTTATTGTTCAAAAAAAGTTCAAATAAAAAATTAATGATTAGTACAAATGATAATTTGCCTTACTACAAAATAATACACAATCCAGTCACCACGGATGTTACATTTTACCTGCCTATCCACATGTGACCACTTAATTTATATTTAATTACTTAATTAACTAATTAATTCAATCATTTGTTTGGTGCTAATACTAAGGCTTGAACTCAGGGCCTGTCTCTGTCCCAGAATTTGTTATTTTTTTGTTTTAGTTTTCTCAAGGATATCATTTTACTGCTTGTACCACAGCTCCAGTTCTAGCTTTTGTTGGTTTATTTCAAATCAGAATCTAATGGACTTTTTTTTTGTTTGGTCTGGTTACAAACCACAATCCTCAGACTTCATCTTTCTGATTACCTAGGATTAATGACATGAGCCACCACTGTGGCTTCTATTTTTCCTCTATAGTTATCTAATGTACATCCTTAGATAGTAATTTAAAAATGAGAGTATAGAAGCAAGATGTATAATGATGATACTGTCCTGTCAGAAATTCAAGTTAGTAATGTAAATTTCTTCTTAAGAACACACACAAAAAATACCATGATATAGTATAAGAGAACTAACAATTGGACATATGAGCTTTAAGAGCTTTCTAATAGATCCATTATTTATTGGTACCCAACATTAGAAAAAAATGTATAATGTAGTACTAAAATAGAAGTCCTTTACATGACTACTTACGTTCCTTGTTTTTTTTAAGACACTTGTTTTCATCTAAAAATGTAGGCCTGTCTATTGTCTTCATGTGGTTTCAATGATTGAAGGTGCTTAATGAGAAATCAAAATGTATTAGTAGTCCTTTGCTATCAATTAAATCTCACTTTTTCTTTTTGGAGAATATAATGATCAAAGAAATAGTTGAGAATCAGCAAGCAATTGTTCAGAATCATGCTTCCAGTGCAAGTGGATCAACAGTAAGTAATCCTCAATATCATTTTCCACAAAGTTTTGTCACAGATACAATCGGCCTGCCTTCTCTTGCTGCTTTCATAGCCTGGACCTATTCCTTCATTGTACATGAAAAGTGTGATTCAACTGATTTCATTCAGATCTGTTCCTAGAATTATCAAGGATTTAGATTCTTGTCTGCAATATGATTAAACCTATGTCTCTTCATGTAGGCTGCTAAAAATGTATTTACCAAATTCAAGTAAATACATAAATTCTATTTCCATCTTTTTAAAACATAAAATTCTGCTTGCTCTATAAATTGATCAGAGTCATGCATTTGTGGCTATCTAGGTCATTGCACATCTGTCTCTCTTCCTCTCTCTTTAATGTTTCTCATAGATAATAGGATTGCTTTATAATTATCGTAATTTATTTTGCTTTTATATTTTTGGTTGCATCATTTTACTTTCTGCTCTGCCATTTCCCAAATCATTTATATAGAAGGCATTATTTCATCTTTTCTCATTCCTAGAATAAGCTGCACATGAAGACACCACTGGTCCTTATTTTCAGTCTGTATCTTTGAATACGGAGGAAAATCTTTCCTCTGCTTGCATCAATTCCCTACTCTCCAGTTAGAATAATTCCGAATAGTAAAAATGTAAAAAGGGAAAATAAATCATGGTGAAAAAACAGATGCAGAAAATTCACCGGATTTTTCTGAACAGTTCAACTAACTTGAACTATTAACGAACTACTTGGACACCTCATTCCCACTGTCACTCAAAGTCTCTGGTTAGGCAATTCTGATGAAGACGAGGAGCATGATGAAAAAGTGAGGAATGGTATCAATTGCAAGAAAAAATGGAGAAAGATCCCTGCAACTTTCTTCTTTTGGCTGCTGAAAATAATCAGGTTATTACAGTGCGGAGACTACTTTCCAAAAAGGCCACTCATGTGAATATTAGGGATGACGATGAGTATACCCATATTCATCAAGAAGCCTACAGTGGACACTTAGACACTGTCTGTGAGTTGGTGGCTGAAGCGGCAGATATTCATGCAATAACTGTAGATGGCTGGACAACCCTGCGCAGTGCTTATATGTGGAATAATACTAGAGTGGCTTTTTTCTTACTTCATCATGATGGAGATACCAATGGCCCCCTTGCATCTTGCTGATGGAAGTAGAGTTAGCAAAGACATGTTGGATCTGCTTCTGTTGAACCATTATGTGAAATCAGGTCTGAAGAACAACTTGGAAGAAACTGTATTTGATATTGCCAAAAGGATAAATATGTATCACTACCTCTTTGAAGTTTTGGAAGGCTGTACAAATTGCTCTCCTAAGTCATAATGGTTCGGTTAAGTTTCTTAAATTTCAAAAATGCCATTTCATTCTGTTTCCATACAAAATATTTTCACAATTCAACTAACAACAATAGCTTACTGCAACAATTCATGGATTCCATGGAAGTCTTCCAAGTCAATTGCCTTACTTTGATGTCAAAATGTATTCAAGAGTTAGTTGTATGTATCTATAATGATTTCTGGAGAGTTTTTGCTTTTTTATTGTAATTAAGTGGTTACATAATTTCCCTAATTTCATAGTATTGTGGTTTAGTGACACTCAGTTAAAATCACAAACACATTCTAACATTTCTGGAGAAAATTGTCTATCACAGTCTATAACATTTATGAGTTCCATGAGCTTTGCGATACTGTTATTTCTTCCACATTGGTTGGTATGTACATTTCTTTTGTTTTGCATAACATCAGCTGTTCCCTTTTTCCCACTTGTTCCCTTCCTTCTATCCCTGCCATTAACTTGCTTAGTTCATTTTGGTCAATGTCCAGTGCAACTAATGGATTTTTCCCTGATTTCCTCTAGTTCTATATCATCTTCTTGGTTCCCCTTCATTGTACACATATATACCATACATGTGATCAGCAGCATGGGGTTATTTAGTAGAGATTTAACCAGATGAGTGAAAGTCCTTTGTTTCCGAAGTCCTGTTAAATATGTCGTATTACCTAACATTTTGGTTTTAACATCCACTTATCAGGGAGACCATGTACTGTTGGTCTCAATGCTCTTGGCTTCTTTGCTCAACATGATCACCTTCTAGCTCCATCCATTTCCCTGCAAATGCCATTATTTTGTCATTTCTAATGGCTGAATAATATTCCATTGTGTATAGATACCACAATTTTGGGATCCATTCATCTGTGGTGGGACATCTGGGTTGTTTCCATATCCTGGCTATTACAAACAGTGCCGCAATAAACATGGAGGTGCATGTGTCCTTGTATACTGGTTCCTGTTGTTCAGAATGGATGCCTAGAAGTGGTATGACTGGGTCATAAGGGAGGTCAATATTTAGCTTTCTTAGGACTCTCCAGACTGTTTTCCAAAGTGGTTGTATAAGTGTACATTCCCACCAGCAGTGTAGTAGGGTTCCTCTTTCTCCGCATCCCCTCCAGCATTTGTCATTGGCTGACTTGAGGATGTGGGACATTCTGACTGGGGTAAGGTGGTATCTCATGGTTGTCTTTATTTACATTTCCTTTATAACCAGGGATGGTGAACATTTCCTAATGTGTTTCTTTGCCATTTTTATCTCTTCTTCTGAGAAGTCTCTCTTTAGTTCCCTTTCCCCTTAAATAATTGGTTTGTTATGTTTGGGAGGGCCTGGTTTCTTGAGATCCCTGTATATACTGGATATTAACACCTTGTCGGATATATTGCTGGTAAGTATTTTTTTGCAATTAATTGATTGTCTTTCTAGCTTGGTTGCGATCACTATAGCATTACAGCTATAGCTTTGCTATAGCTTTTTATTGTAAGGTAGTCCCATTTGTCATGTCTCACTCCAATTTGTTGTGAGCCTGAGACTCTGTTCAGGAAATTCTTTCCTGTGCCTATAAGTGCCTATAAGTTCAAGTGTCTCTCCTACTCTGCCTGCAGTGGTTTCAAATATTCAGGTTTAATGCTAAGATCTTTAATCCATTTTGAGATAATATTGGTATATGGTGATATGCTGGGGTCCACTTTTATTCTTCTTCATGTGGCCACCCAGTTTTCCTAGCACCAGTGAAGAGGCTGTGTTTCTTCCATTGTCTGTCTTTGGTTCCTTTGTCAAATATCAGCTGACTGTAGGCATGTGGATTTATTTCTGGATCTTCTATTCTATTCTATTGGTCTTCGGGTCTGTTTTTGTGCCAGTACCATGCTGTCTTTGTTATTATGGCTCTATAGTAGAATTTGAAGTGCTGCATGGATGTCCCTCCCATGTTGTCTTTATTCTCTAGAATTGTTTTGGCTATTCTAGGTCTTTTGTGGTTCCATACGAATTTTTGGACTGTTTTCTGTATTTCAGAGATGTACATCATTGGGATTTTAATAGGAATTGCATTGAATTTGTATATTAATTGGGGCAGTATTGCCATTTTCACTATATTGTCTGCCTATCCAACATGGGATAGGTCTTTCCATTTCCTAGTGTCTTCTGTAATTTTTTTCTTTAACTTTTTATAGTTTTCATTAAATAGTTCTTTTACATCTTTGGTTAGGTTAATTCCTAAATATTTTATTTTAGAGGAGGTTATTGTGAATGGGGTTTCTTCCTTTATTTCCCTCTCTGCTTGTACACTGTCAGTGTACAGGAAGGCAACTGATTTTATTGGATTGATTTTTGTATCCTGCTACATTGCCGAAGTGATTTTTGATTTCTAAGAGTTTGGGGATGGAGTTTTTGGGGTTGTGAAGGTATAGTATCATGTCATATGCAAAAAGGTATAGTTTAATTTCTTCTTTCCCTATGCATATCCTTTTAATGTCTTTTTCTTGCCTTATTGACCTGGTTAAGGTTTCCAGGGCTATATTGAACAGGAGTAGACACAGTGGGCATCCTTGCCTTGTTCCTGATTTTAAGAGAATTGGTTGTAGCTTTTCCCAATTAAGTATAATATTAGCTATTGGTCTCTCATAAATGGCTTTTAATGTTTTAAGAAATGTTCCTCCCATTCCTATTGTTTCCAGAGCTTTTAGCATGAATGAATGTTGAATTTTAACAAAACCGTTTTCTGCATCTGTGGAGATAATCATACGATTCTTCACCTAGGCTCTGTTGATGTGTTGATGGATTATATTTATTGACTTACGTATGATAAACCATCCCTGCATCTCTGTGATGAAGCCTACTTGGTTTTAGTGTATGTTTTTTTTTAATGCGTTTCTTGATTCTGTTAGCTAGAATTTTGTTAAGGAACTTTGCATCTGTGTTCATCAAGGAAATTGACCTGTATTTCTTTTTTTGTTGGGTCTTTGCCTGGTTTGGGGATGAGTGTGTTATTGGCATAATGGAATGAGTTTGGGATAGCTCCCTCCTTCTCTGTTTCTCTGAAGAGCTTGAGGAGCATAGGTATTATTTCTTCTTTAAAGGTCTTATGGAATTCTGTTGTGAATCCATTTGGTCCTAGGCTTTTTTTTCTTTCTTTTTAATTTTTTTTATTATTTTTTACTGTGAAAATACTGTACAGAGGGGTTGCAATTACATGGGCAAGATAATGAGTATATTTCTTATTAAGCATTGTAGCCTCCTCCTTTGTTTCCCCTTCCCATCTCTTCCCATCCTCCCACTGCCCACCCACCCAATCCTCCCCCCACCACCAAAGTTGTAAAGTTCGTTTTCGGCATGACAACTTGTACTTATTGTTGCAATGGGCCGACCTGTATCCTTATTTAAACGACTTGTTTTTCCCCTTCCCCTCCACAAATTATAACGACATGAAAACAGTGAAAGCAGGGGTTATACTGTGGGGGAGGGACATACAAAGTAACAAAGAAATGATCTTATTAATGCGTTAGAAACAATCACGTGAAAGAAATAAACATTTGAATACATATCTTAGGGTTCATTTTCCTAACATCACCTTATCTGCCATTTTCTGCTTGACTCATACATATACTAGATATTGCAAATAAGGGAAACCATGGGACCTATGATTCCTTGGGCTTGGCTTACTTCACTTAATATATTTTTTCCAAGTCTTTCCATTTCCTAACAAATGGGGCAATGTCATTCTTTCTGATGGAGGCATAGAATTCCATTGTGTATATATACCACATTTTCTTGATCCATTCATCTACTGAGGGGCATCAGGGTGGGTTCCATATCTTAGCTATAGTAAATAATACTGCAATAAACATGGGGCTGGCAACCAAGCTGGGTGACTTTTCCCTGGGTGGAGCTGAGTCTGGCAGGTCAGGTTAGGCTCTTGTGATCTGCTAGATGACTCTAGATTTATTCCAGGGCCTGTGTTGGAGCTAGCAGCTCCGCCGGGCTTTGTCGGTATCCAAGATGGAGATCTCCGGTACTGGGGTGGGGGGAAGGGTGGCCTTCCCTCCTCTGCTCCCTGAGAAGGAGTGAGAACATCAGGCTTCTACTCACGCCGAGTCTTGCTTCCTGGGTCATCTCTGGTCTGCAAACTGCAGGATGAAGATGTCTGCTCCTTGTCGGTTCTTACTGGTGTTGAGTGGAATCCGCTCGCCGGCTGCGTCTGGCTCCTTCGTCCTGGACTCGCTGTGATTCAGGTATGGCGGTGGCAGTTGCCGCTGCCACCATGGCTGCCACCGTGGCGGCTGCTGTAAAGTGCTCAGGGCTGTCTCCCTGCCTGTATTTTCTCTCTCTGGCCTAACTCTCTGTCCTGTGAAGGCACACTTGGTATGATTCTCTGGCTTAGGACTGTTCACTGGAACTCTAAAACTGCTTTCTATGCGAGAGCTTGTTTAGCCTCCAGCTTCTCCTCCACCATCTTCCTGGAACCTCCCTCAATTTCTCATTTCTTATAATATTTCTGGGCCCCAATTCCTTGAGACACAAGAATTAGCAGCAAGCAATTGTGTAATGCAAGGCAACTTAAAATGAAAGATGAGGTCACAAAATCGAAAGAAAGTACTGTATTTCAAACTCAATTTACAGATGACCAGCCCATATGAATGAACAAGATCAGAAAGTGTCACAAGATTATTTTTAATACCCTTCCCCTAATGATTAATGTAATATTTCAGTCTAGCATAAGTGGTCCCAAAAATAGTTCCTGGAAGGATAGATCCGTGATTGATCTATCATGGCCAGGAAAAGTTGACTTAGAGGTCAAATGTAATTCAGCAAAACATTAATTGAGAAGATCGTTTGTGCTTCAAAACACTGGTACTTTAGTACAACTTGGTTCTGTGTTATAAAAACGTCATTCTCAAACCAATGATAATCTACATTGAATCTCCTGAAAGTGTATTCCTTTTCAATTAAACTTTTTGAAATCACACTTGCCAAAATAACATTTGCTAAGTAGATGACACTTAGTGACATTACGAGTTTTTCAAGTGTAGGGAGCAAGTTACAATAGAGTTGATTTCTTTACCCATCACTAATGTGAAACAGGTTCAACCATTCCTTAAAGTGCAGAAATGGTACCATACACCATTTGTGTTGTTCAGTAGGTGTCTTCCAGAAATTTGTTAAATAGATCAGACTCCCATATTTCAACCCCAAACGTTAGCTAATAAAGTAAATTTCATCACTTAATAAGGGACATTTTAAAAAGTCACAAATACTTGCCTTATCATATGTTGTTTTGTTTTCCCTCTGTTTAACATAGTTAGAAATATGTCTTTAAGCCTTGAATATGGGTACTCATCTGAGATGTGACAAAAATCTATCTTCTATTTCTATCATATTCCTTTATAGTAGTAAATGTTAGTTTTCTTTTTTCTCCAAAACTTATAGGTAGTATAAAGTCTTATCCCATGTAAAATATAATAATCACACACCATTGTACAAAGCCATTTATAAAAATTGGTAGTTAGGAATACATTCAAAGCCATTTTTAAACTTTTTTGTTGACTAAAGATTAATCAGCAAATGGATGAGAATATAATCATGTCTAGGTGTTCCAAGTCTCCAGTCTTGCAAATTGTTATTGCAGATGAATGAATTATGGAAATATAACCTGACATCAGTTCAAGTTTATGCAGGACAGAAACTCCATGGAATGTATATAAACCTTTCAAAGTACTAACAGACAGTTAAGCAGAATGACTATCAGGAATTTGAAACCAAAGAGGAATAATAGTAAATACATAGGAGGAATGAAAAATGGAACAAGTACAGCTAGAATACTCAATGTACACATTTGAGAAAGGAAGTGGTAAACCAGAAATAAATCTTGTAGAAGGGGTGGTTGAGAATGATAGAAGGAGTCACTGTGATCCAGGAGCAATGGATAATTAGATGGACATATTTAATTGTAAGACACTTGCACAACCTTTGGAAATTCAGTTAAAAAACACAAAAACAAACAAAAACACACAAAAATCACCAAACAGCAATCTCTAGAGAGTACGAATATGACCTCTGAAAAATTTTAAGCAGTTAATGAAGGGAAGTCTTGGTAAAAGCAAACAAAACTGTTCAAAGCAGGCAGTTTAGCGTAGGGGAGGATTCTGAACAGATTTAAATAGATTATTTAAGGTTATAAATCACCTATATCTGCTGCAAATATTAACTTTCTCCTATGAGTTCTCTTTGTCTGAACTGGATACTCCAGGCCTGAGCCACAATTGATAGCTTGTGAAGATGGAATGTAAGAAACAAGATGAAGAACCCATTACTCCACTGTAGAGAAAACAATCCTCTATTTTTTCTCTCATCAGTCTTCACTACTTTTTATTCATACTTTTAGGTCAATACATTTTGAATTACATTTTCCTTCTTTATTCTGGCAAAGTAATTGGTCAAATAATTCACTAAATATTATTTGCCATTTTTTTTAAATTTAATTTAATTTTATTTGTGAACATACTGTACAGAGGAGTTACAGTTACATGGGCAGGATAATGCGTACATTTCTTACCAAGCATTGCAGCCTCCTCCTTTGTTTACCCTTCACATCCCTTCCCAGCCTCCCCCCTCCCCAAAAATCCCAATCCTTCTCCTTCCCCCCTTTCCCCCCCTTCCCTCCACCCCCCCCCCCAGCACCAACGTTGTAAAGCTCGTTTTGGACATGACAACTTGTACTTCTCATTGTTGCAACAGATCCACCTGTATCCTTAAACAACTGGTTTTTCCCCATCTCCTCCACAAGTTATACTGACATCAAATATAGTGGAAAGCAGGGGTTATACTATGGGGGAGGGACATACAAAGCAACAAAGAGATAATCTTATAAATGTGTTAGAAACACATGCATGAAAGAAAAAAACATTAAATATACATCTAAGGGTTCATTTTCCTGACATCATATTATCTGACCTTTTCCGCTTGACTCATACATATACTACATATTACAAATAAGGGAAACCATGGGACCTACGTTTCTTTGGGCCTGGCTTACTTCACTTAATATAATTTTTTCCAAGTTTTTCCATTTCCTAACAAATGGGGCAATGTCATTCTTTCTGATGGAGGCATAGAATTCCATTGTGTATATATACCACATTTTCTTGATCCATTCATCTACTGAGGGGAATCTAGGTTGTTTCCATATCTTAGCTATGTTAAATAATGCTGCAATAAACATAGTTGTGCTGGTAGCTTTAGTGTGGTCTTGTTTGTAAACATTAGGGTAAATGCCCAAAAGTGGGATGGCTGGGTCATAGGGGAGCTCTATGTGAAGTCTTTTGAGGAACCTCCATACTGCTTTCCAAAGTGGTTGAACAAGTTTACATTCCCACCAACAATGAAGTAAGGTTCCCTTCTGTCCACATCCCCTCCAGCATCTGTTGTTGTTAGAATTCTTGATTTTTGCCGTTCTAACTGGAGTGAGGTGATATCTCAATGTTGTTTTGATTTGCATTTCTTTTATGGCTAGGGATGTTGAACATTTCTTCATGTGTCTATTGGTCATCCTTCTTTCTTCTTCAGAGAAGTTTCTCTTTGAGTCTTTAGCCCACTTATTTATTGGGCAGTTGTTTCTTTGAGGATTTGTTGTTGGGGGGTTTAATTTTTTGAGTTCCAAGTATATTTTAGATATGAGACCCTTGTCCGTTGTATGGCTAGTAAAGATCTTCTCCCAATCCGTGGGCTTTCTATTGATCTTGCTAGCTATGTCATTTGCCCTGCAGAAGCTCTGCAACTTTATGCAATCCCATTTGTCCAACCTTTCTTTGATTTGTTGTGTTTCCGGGTCTCTATTCAGAAAATTTCGGCCTGAGCCAAGGAGACCTAGGGTTTCTCCTATTCCATCCTGTAATGTTTTCAGAGTGTCTGTTTTGAGTTCAAGGTCTTTGATCCATTTGGAGTTGATTCTGGTGCAGGGTGATATATAAGGATCTAGCTTAAGTTTTCTACATGTAGTTAACCAATTTTGCCAGCACCATTTACTGAAGAGGTTGTCTTTCTTCCATTCTATTGTTTTAGCTCCCTTATCGAAGATTAGATGGCTATAGGTCTGTAGGTTCATTTCTGGGTTTTCAATTCTATTCCATTGGTCCTGAGGTCTGTTCTTATGCCAATACCAAGCTGTTTTGATTACGATGGCTTTATAGTAGAGTTTGAAGTTTGGTATTGATATTCCTCCAGCAGTGTTCTTTCCATTCAGGAGCGTTTTTGCTATTCGGGGTCTTTTATTGTTCCATATGAATTTTTGGATTGCCTCTTCTATTTCCTTGAAGAATGAGGTTGGAATTTGGATAGGTATTGCGTTGAATTTGTAGATAGCCTTGGGAAGTATTGACATTTTCACGATGTTAATCTTTCCAATCCAGGAGCATGGGAGGTTTTGCCATTTTTTAAGTTCTGTTTTGATTTCCTTTTTCAAGATTTTAAAGTTTTCATCATAGAGGTCCTTCACTTCTTTAGTTAAGTTAATTCCTAGGTATTTTATTTTTTGTGGGGCTATTACAAATGGAGTTGCTTTCCTAATTTCAGCCACACTTTTCTCATTGTTAGAATACAGAAAAACCGTTGATTTTTGGGGGTTAATCTTATAACCTGCTACTTTGCCAAAGTTTTGAATCAGCTTGAGTAATTTGGGAGTCTAGTCTATGGGATTCTTTAAATACAAGATCATGTCATCTGCAAAGAGGGAGAGTTTTATTTCTTCTTTCCCTATTTGGATCCCCTTTATGTCTGCATCTTGTCTTATTGCTGTAGCTAGGCATTCTAATACTAAATTGAAGAGAAGTGGAGAGAGTGGGCATCCTTGTCTTGTTCCTGAGTTAAGAGGAAATGGCTTTAGTTTTTCACCATTGAGTATAATGCTGGCTGTAGGTTTGTCATATACAGCCTTTATTGTATTGAGGAATGTTCCATGGATTCCTAATTTTTCCAAAACCTTCATCATAAAGGGGTGTTGGATCTTGTCGAATGCTTTTTCTGCATCTATTGAGATAACCATGTGGTTCTTATTCTTGCTCCTGTTGATGTGATGAATAATATTAATTGATTTGCGAATATTGAACCAGGTTTGCATCCCTGAAATGAATCCTGTTTGATCGTGGTGTATGATTTTTTGGATGAATTGTTGAAGTCGATTGGCCAAAATTTTGTTGAGAAGTTTTGCATCAATGTTCATCAAAGAAATGGGTCTATAGTTCTCTTTCTTTGATGAGTCCCTGCCTGGTTTTGGGATGAGGGTTATGATGGCTTCATAGAATGTGTTCGGTAGTGAGCTTTCTCTTTGAATTTCATTGAAGAGTTGGAGGAGTATTGGTGTGAGCTCTGCTTTGAAGGCCTTGTAGAATTCCGCTGTAAAACCATCTGGTCCTGGACTTTTCTTAGCTGGGAGGTCTCTTATTGCTGTTTGTATTTCAATGCTTGATATGGGCCTGTTAAGCTGGTTTAACTCATCTTGGTTTAGTTTTGGCATGTCAATATTTGCTAGGAAAAGGTCCATTTCTGTCAAGTTCTCAAACTTATTAGCATAAAGTTTTGAGAAGTATTCCCTTATAATGTTCTGAATCTTGGTTGTTTCCGTGGTGATGTTTCCATTCTCATCTCTGAGTTTATTAATTTGGGTGTGTTCTCTTCTTTTTCTGATAAGATTTGCTAAGGGTCTGTCAATTTTGTTAAGTTTTTCGAAGAACCAACTCTTTGTTTTGTTGATTCTTTCTATAGTTTTTTTGGATTCTAATTCATTTAGTTCTGATTTAATTTTGATTATTTCTTTCCGTCTACTGGATTGGGGTTTATCTTGCTGCTCTTTTTCAAGGAGGTTTAGATGTGTCATTAAATTGCTAGTTTCAGATCTCTCCAATTTGTTGATGTAGGAGCTCAGAGCTATAAACTTGCCTCTGAGTACTGCCTTTGCTGTGTCCCAGAGGAGCTGGTAATTTGTGTGTTCATTTTTGTTGAATAGCATGAACAGTTGAATTTCCTTTCTAATCTCTTCCATGACCCACTCTTGATTCAGCAGTGTGTTGTTCAGCCTCCATGTGATACCGGACTTTCTTTGGCGGCTTTTGGTGTTGAGTTCTAATTTTATTCCCTTGTGGTCAGAGAGAATGCAAGGTATAACTTCAATGTTTCTGAATTTAGACAAGTTTGCTTTGTGGCCTAAAATGTGGTCTATTTTAGAAAACGTTCCATGTGCTGCTGAGAAAAACGTGTATTCTGATGCTGCTGGGTGAAATGTTCTGTAGATGTCTGTTAAGTCTAGTTGATCTATGCAGCTGTTTAGGTCTGCGGTTTCTCTGTTGAGTTTTTGCCGAGTTGATCTATCTAGTGGGGAGAGTGGTGTGTTAAAATCCCCAACAATTAATGTCTTTGGATCTATATGGGATTTGAGGGAAAGCAGTGTTTCTTTGATGAATTTGGGTGCTCCATTGTTTGGCGAATAGATATTTAGAATTGTAATATCCTCCTGAAGGAGAGATCCTTTAATTAGTATGTAGCGACCTTCTTTATCTCTTCTCACTAATTTTAATTAGAAGTCCATTTTATCTGATATTAGGATTGCAACTCCCGCCTGTTTATGGGGTCCGTTTGCTTGGTAGATTTTGTTCCAGCCTTTAACATTGAAAATGTGTTTGTTTTTACGGGCAAGATGTGACTCCTGCAGGGCGCAGATAGAAGGGTCTTGGTTTTTAATCCAACTAGACAGTCTATGTCGCTTAATTGGAGAGTTCAGTCCGTTAACGTTAAGAGATAGGACTGAGAGGTATTTGGGAGTTCCTGCCATGTTATCCACCTTCTTGGGGGCTGCGAAAACTGGGTTCTTCCTATGGTTCTTGGATTCTCAGTTTGGGTGCAGTTTCTTGGCCTTTGTTGCGGTCTTGTTGGTTTTCTATGTGTAGGACATCTTTAAGAATCTTTTGTAGGGCTGGTTTGATGGAGATGTATTGTTTCAATTTTTCTTTGCTATGGAAGGTTTTTATTTGGCCTTCAGTTATGAAGGAGAGTTTAGCTGGGTACAGTATTCTTGGTTGATAGTTGTTTGTTTTTAGGGCATGGCATACATCATTCCAGGCTCTTCTTGCTTTGATTGTCTCTGCTGAGAAATCTGAGGTGATTCTAATTGGTTTCCCTTTATAGGTAATTACCCTTTTCTCCTTGACAGCTTTAAGGATCTTTTCCTTGGTTGAGTTGATCCTGTGTGGATTATAATGTGACGGTGGGATGTCCTATTCTGGTCTGGTCTATTTGGAGTTCTAAAAGCTTCTTGTATCTAAATAGGCCTATCTTTTTGTATGTTTGGGAAGTTCTCTGCTAGGATCCTGTTAAACAAATTTCCTAGACCATTAACTTCTGTTTCTAGGTGCTCCTCTACACCCATTATCCTTAGATTAGGCCTTCTGATGGTGTCTTCCAGGTTTTGGATAGATCTATCATACTTCTTGGACTTGTCTTGGATGGTTGTATGTTCTTTCTCTATAATATCTAGGCTGTCTTCAATCCCTGAGATTCGATCTTCTGCATGGTCTAACCTGCTGTCAAGACTCTCTACTTTGTTTTTTATCTCTTTTCCTTCTAGTTGGTCAGCTTTGATGCCTTCAAGTTCTTTGTTGAAGCTCTGTTTTAGGTCTTGTATGAATTTCTTTACTTCCTTAATTTGGTGTTCGGTGTTTGTTCTCAAATCACTTAGTTGATTGGTTATGGTTTCTTTGGACTCCCATTCCTTCTGTTGGGTTCCATTCAGCATTCCCTTTGTGGTCTCCCTGACTTCCTTCAGCTCTTTGTTAATGGATTCCATGAATACCTTTAGTGATTTTGTGTGTTCTCTACCTGGTCTCTCAATTCCTGAAGTACTCTTTGATTAGCTTCCTCCCGTTTGTGGGATTCCTGCAGTTCTGTTTGAGTGTTCTCAGCCTGCTCACGCCATTCCTCCCTTTCTCTTTGAGTATTCTCAAGTTGTTCATGCAAATCCTGTATCAGTTTTTGAGTAGCTTCCTCACGCTTATGATATTCCTGTTTAAACTTTTGGGATGCCTCCTCTCTCTCCCTATCACGCTCATACAGAGTCCTTTGTAAGTTGTCAAACTTCTCATTTATCATGTTTGCCACCAGTGTTTGTAGAGCTATTTGGGAACTCTCCTCTGGATTGTTCATTATCTGGTCTGACCCCTGATTATCAAGATTGGGAATTGAGATACCCGGATTTGCCATTTTTCTTGTGTTTTTCCGGCTTACTCTGACCATTTGAGATGAAAATAGCACCAGTTTTGTGCTAGAACACTATCTTAAGGCAACCATCAACCAACGTTTGCATTTATACAGTCAATAGTCTACAGATACAATCTAGTTCAACAGATACATCTATTCAACCTCAAACAACTATATGTTAATGGGCTTCGAACCGCAGAGAAGAATTTGGAAAACCAGAAATTTTTAGGGTTAGGGAGAGATGTGGGTAAAAATTAGGAATAGATTGGTGTGGGGAGGCGCAGGGAGAGTTAACTATGTCCTAATCTCAATGCAGGAAATAGGTTGGGTAGGATGCAAGTAGAGAGGGAGAGAAAAAGAAGAAAGGGAAAGGGAAATGAAAAGAGACCCGAAAAAAAAATTGGAAACATAAAAATTAATATAGTTATGGAGATTGAAAGACCATCTATTTAGAGAGGAATGTGAATATAATGAGAAAACAGGAGGGAGATAGAGGAGATGTGAAAAACTTAAAAAATGCTTAAAATATTATATAGGTAAAAAGAGGTAGTACTGCTATTAAGGAATTTAAGTCTCAGAAGTTTTGGATTGAGTAATAAATTTGTGGATTAAGTGTGTACACAATGGGGGATAGGGTCTACTAGTTAACTATGGGTTTATCTGAGGATGTGCAGGACAAGAGTTAAGTCACATACAGAAGAACAAAAGAAAGGAAAAGGTGAAAAGGATAAGAAAGGGAGAAAAAAAAAGATCAGAAGTTCAGTAGAGCTAGACAAAAAACAAAAAGATAATTAAGAAAGAAAGAAAAAGAGAGAGAAGACAAGAAAAGAAAGGAAAACGTACATTCACGTATTCCTAAAATAAAAATTATAAGAGGGGAAAAAAAGTTACTGGAAAACAATTATTTTTTCAAAAAAGGCAAAAATTAAAGATTAATAAAAGTTTTAGAAAAGGAAAAAAAATTTTTTATATATATAAGGTACCAAAAAAAAGAAAAAAGAAAAGAAGAAAAAAAAGTTCTTTGATTTTTTTTTTTTTTGATTTTTTTGGGAGGGGTGGGAAGAATCCTGTATCTCCCTTTTGTCTGTAACCAGCCTCTTGTTGGAGTCTCTGGTCAGCTTGAGGTCCGGTGGCTTGATTGGTTTTTTAAGTCAGTTTGGTCGAACAGGCAGAAAAATGCTCTGCTTTACCCAAGATTTTGAGATCCCCCTCCCAGGTTAGTTTAATGGGAGGGTGATCTGCTTTGAGAATCACAAAAGAGGGGTGATGAGGCTAGGTTCTGGTGGAGTTGAGGCCTTTCAACAGACAGTAGCTTTTCCCTGGGGCTATTTTGTGAAAAATTCACAGAGCCCACCCTGGAGCCATTCTCAGGGTTTCTGTTTTTCAATTGATTGTGGAGGCTGCTAGAGGGAGGGGCAGCCTCTGGCTCTGGTTACCCAGTGAGGAAAGCCACTCCAATGGCTGGTGCCTGAGCTGGGTGACTTTTCCCTGGATGGAGCTGAGTCTGGCAGGTCACTTCGCTGTTAAGTTCTTGTGACCTGTTAAATGACTCGTTTTATTCCAAGGCCTGAGTTGGAGCTAGCAGCTCCTCCGAGCTTTGTCGGTATCCAAGATGGAGATCACCAGTGCTGGGGGGGGAGGGGTGGCCTTCCCTCCTCTGCTCCCTGAGAAGGAGTGAGGAAGTGGGGCTTCTACTCACGCCGAGTCTTGGATCCTGGGTCGTCTCTGGTCTGCAAACTGCAGGATGAAGATGTCCGCTCCTTGTCGGTTCTTGCTGGTGTTGAGTAGAATCCTCTCGCCCGCTGCGTCTGGCTCCTTCGTCCCGGACTCTCTGTGTGAGCGCTCAGGTATGGCCACGGCTGCGGTTGGCGCTGTGACCCTGCCGCCGCCAAGGCGGCTGCTGGCAGGCGCTCAGATGTGTCTCCTTGTCTTGGCTTCCCCTCTCTTGTCTAACTCTCTGTTCTGTGATGGCACACTTGGTGTGATTCTCTGGCTTAGGACTGTTCACTGGAACTCTAAAACTGCTTTCTATGCGAGAGCTTGTTCAGATTCCAGCTTCTCCTCTGCCATCTTCCCGGAACCCTGCCATTTTTTTGATTATGCTGTTTAATTGACTAAGCGAGTCCATTAAACTTTCCTCTTACATTTGGTTGCCATGAAACAACATCTATGTTAATGTGGACAAATCTAATGTAAAATTTGTCTCCAGAAAACCAGTCCAAGAAGCTATGATCACAAATACTTGGCTATATTTTTTTCTTTTTTCTTTTACCTTGAAAGTCTTCTTGTGTCTAAATTGCACAGACAAATAAGTACTCCATCACTTTTTGTTTCAATCAATTCTAACCTCAAGGATATAAGGATATATTTTGCTATCAAGATGCTTAGAGGAAACCAAAAAAATACTCCATTTTTGTCTTCTCTCTTAAGACTCTCCTTAGATACCATATCAGGAGCAGTGAAGTTATTCTTTACAAAATTATTTCAATAGATTATTTTTCTCGTGGTCTTGCATTTGATCACCAAGATGTATGGAGAAGAATAGAGTTAAATCACCCATACCTTTGAAGACAGGTCTGTTACAAAAGGACAACGCTTCTGTGTCCTACTTCTATGTCCTCCTCTTAGCTCTTCCCTGATTTTCTTGGCATCAAGTCTAGTGAAGCTTCAGCCACTGCTACATCTTCATGTTTTCTCTTTTAACACTCTTTTAAGTTGCCTCATTTGGATGTGGAATTTATTTTCATGTCTTCATTCAGTCAGTTCTGCATTGTAGTGAGCCAAATAGGCTCTGTAAAATCACTTTAGGTAGCAAAAATATTAAGACAATCTATATCAAAAAGTTTTGGCTTCCCTCTACTGCTGAATCCAATACACTTAGCTAGGGCTTCTAAGAACACTATTTTCTAAACTTTCCCATTTGCTAAATTCTTCTCTGAACCCAAAACTTTTTTTGGGTGGGTCCGGTGATGGGGCCTGAAACTCTGGGCCTGGGCACTGACAAATCGAAACCAGGGCCTCATGCATGCAAGGCAAGCTTTCTATCACTGAGCCACCTTCCCAGTCCCTGAACCCAAAACTTTTTGGCTTATGAAATTAGAGAATTCTTCACTATCTCATGTTAATAAGGATATTATATTTTGTGAGCCACTTAGAAGTATGAAATCATTGGTTTGAAGTACCCAATCAGATTTTTTTCTGTATTTCACTGCTTCACGTGCAAAGACATTGAGGAAAGTATTACAAACAGAAAAGTGTAAACCCAATAATCTCTTTCATTGTAGAGGGCATTTTCTCCCTAAATATTTTGACCCAAATTATTTTTGTTTTTTTGTTTTTTGGGGGGTGGGGGGTCCAGTCGTGGGGCCTGAACTCTGGGCCTGGGCGCTGTCCCTCAGCTCTTCAGCTCAAGGCTAACACTCTACCACTTAAGTCACAGCAACACTTCTGGCTTTTTTCTTTTTGCTTATGTGGTGCTGACGAATCGAACCCAGGGCCTCAGGCATGCAAGGCAAGAGCTCTACCACTGAGTCACCTTACCAGACTGACCCAAATTATCTGTTTGATAATTAAAGTTTAATTCACAAATTTTGATGTCTTATTTTTTAAGAATTTGAATTTAAATTCCACTACAACCTTGTTTCACACAGTGAGTAGATTTCCTGGGTAATGACAATTCTCAAGGGAACCTACTGGATTTATAGCAAGTTTTCCGAGGTTTGTTTGTTTAGTGTGAAAAAGAGCCATCTTTACCCACATTGCTTCCTCTCTACAAAGTCTCCATGGATTATTTTGCATGAAAGCCTCTTTTCCCAGGCAATTTTAAATTTTCTTAATAGGCTAAGGTGTTAAAAATTTTGAACAATTAAAATTTACCTGTCATAACTTTAAAACTCTTTTGAAATTCCTTTATCAGAATTGCAAATTCACCAATCCTAATACCACCTTTACCATCAAAAAGATAACATGTTGTTTTCATGATTTAGTGTTCATGCAACTATTATTTTCCAGTGTCATTGTTATGTGTGTATATGACCATATAAGCTGATGCTGAGAAAAACGAACTCCAAGATATGGAAACAGATTTTTATTTGTGGTTTTTGTTTTTGATGTACTATGTAATAGCTATTTTCTTTAGGATTTTCCCTATGGTTTCTCCCTGCTGTATTTGATTTTGGTACCCTGGGTATTGTGTACACATTTACCTTAACTAGGGAAGGGAAGAGGTACAACAAAATGGTGAGAGAAAGCAGAAAGGCAAACCAATGCAATAGCAATATTCACAAGACAATATTTTGGAAATGGACATTACAACTTGTGAGGGGTGAAGGGGGAAAGGAAAACTGAGAAAAATGAGAGAGAGGTAACAAGTTTGTAAAGTTATGCCTTCACTACCTTACAATTACTGTAACCACACTGTACATCACTTTGATAATAAAATTTTAAAAATAAGCTGCATAAAATATAATTTCACTCCATTGGTATAGTAAATATTATTCTTTATGTAGTAACTTTTTAAAAATCAAAACTATTTGACTTCTAATTTGAATTAATTACACTTTCTTTATCAGCGGGTCATCAAATTGAATGTTATCCATCTAGACAATATTTTCACAATAAACTTGCCAATATTTTGAAAAAAGAATAAATTTAGTACTTTCTCATACTAAAACTGAAAAGAGATTAATTACATGGAAACCCATAACATTTAAAAGTAAATGAGTTGTTAAAAGGACAGAATATATGTGTTATTAAAAATCCCTATGACTAATTATTGATTTTTAAATTATCAACATTCCATACCTGAGAGATTCAAAACAGTACCTGTTTGCATGTTATGAAATTCTGCAGTAAATACAGCTTCCAATGGGCTGTTACAACTTGAGAAGTCAACAGAAAAATAGCCACATTATTATAGAGGATAAGACTATGAAGCATCTGTAATAATTAATTCTTCAAGAGTAAGCAATTGTTTATCAGAGTAAGCTTTATTTGTATGAACATCAATCCTAAGATTTATGCCAAAAAGTCATCCTAGATCAACAGTTTCCATCTTGTAAAAAGTGCACCTTAAAATTCCTTAATTCACATCATGAATAGCTTAACCCTATTGTGAAAAAATACTACACCTCTGCTAATGTGATGCCCTCCTTGTACAGGAAAGATTGCCACAATAAACTGAGCTGCATCATTTTTCCCCCAGTGGCATTCTTGAGATCAGAACACTTGCAAATATTATTTATATTTTACTTTTTAGCTATCATAGATATTCAGGATGCTAAGATCGGAAAATTATGGTTCAAAGCCAACTCAGGCAGGAAGGTTTCTTAGATTCTTATCTCCAATAAACTTCTCAGAAAAAGCCAGACACAAGTGGCACTGAGGTTGAAGTGGTAGGGCACAAGCATTGAGAATAAACAGGCTTAGTGACAGTGTCCAGGCCCAGAGTTCAAGCTTTAGGACAAGCAAATAAAACAAAAACAAAAATGAAAACAAACCCCATACCTAGAATTTTTCTCAATTTATAAAGAGGCACGTAATTAAGGAAATGGCTTCCTGTGTTACATATAGGAAGAAGAAAGAAGATGTCACGCAATTACTCTCTTCACACCATATTATACCACACCCTCAAAAGTTGCTATTTTCCCAAATTTATAAATTACTGTCATCCATTTGTTGGCAACTCTGTCTAGATTACTCACATTATCATGTTATACATGAACTGTTGGTATTATTTATTAACTAAGTTCTAATTATAACTCTCTTGAAAATATATTCTAGGAAAATAGAATGCCAGTATAATTTGTGAATTTGTCAATTAAACCTTCTACTTAAAAAGACTTTTGTTGTATCCTATAAAATATGAAATTACAAAGAAAACCAAAATATTCATTTTAAATCTCAATTCTAGTTTAGCAAGGTCTAAAAAGTTCTACGTTAGACATACTTTGCTATTTCTCCAGGCTTGAGCTTTTGTAATCCTTCATCAGTTCTTTGAAATCTAACAGAATGATACTTACTTTCGCAATTTTGGGGGAGGGAATCTTGAGCCATTTTGCATCTAGGTATGTTCTGTAATGAAGAGAGCATTTAAAACAAGTGAGGGTTGCATATGTGTTGCATTGCAATAGGAAACTTGACTTCTCAAAACATGTTAATGAAATTAGCCCGAACTTCCAACTGTGTATTCCTTTCTTGTTGTTTGGTTTGCTTTTTTGAGACAAAGTATACTACCTGGCCCAGGGAAGGTATCACTATGTAATTCCACTGCTTAATCTCCTGTCTTAGTCTCCAGGATTGTACCACATTACCCTGCCATAGGTTGTTGGTTTATTTAATCTAGATAAAGACTAGCAATTCTGAACTTCTCCTATGATTTTATCCACTAGACTGACTGCTCAGACTGTTTATGTACTATTTTCAAAGATGTTCTAACATTTGACACAGGATATGAACATTTTCAGATGTACTTGCAGGGGTCTCTGATTCATTCCTCCATGGATCTGATCCCATTAATAATGATTACTTGAATCTCTTACTGTCTCTGGTCCCTAGCTATGTAATATTCTCAACTTTTTTAAAGAAAGTTCACTTGAGGGCTTTCTAATACTAAAAATTATCACTTGATTGTAGTCTTATTCAGGACATATTTTCTATTGTTTTCTAACTTTTCTACATATTCTGAGAATTGTTTCATTGTGTATTTGTGTTTGCACATATAAGTGCTTCTCTGTGTATGTGTATGTTTGTATGTATTTATGCAAACGTCTCAAGCTCTTATTCAGCAATCTTGCTCATGTCTGGGATTCCAGGTTTGCCTGATTAATTATAGGTAGTGTCTCAAAGCCTGTTCTGCCAAGGCTGGATACAAACTGAACTTCCCAGAATCCTTTACATCCTTAGGTTTTATTTTTCTAGGAGTATCAACTTTTAAGCTACAAACATTTTTGTGAGTGTAAAGTGTAAGCTGTAGCCCAGATTTTTAACTCAAGAATTCATGTAAAGGTAGATTAACATACACATTACATATCCTGAATGTACACTGTTAGAAAGGTGATCGCAAGCCTAGTGGTGGTTGGTTCTGAGGATTGGGGTTCAAAGCCAGCCTGGGTAGGAAAGTCCTGGAGAATCTTTTCTCCAACAACTACCAGAAAACTGGAAGTGGCACTGTGGCTCAAGTGGTAGAGCAGTAGCCTTGAGCTGAATAGCAGAGGGACAGCTCACAGTCCCAGAGGTGAATTGCCATGACCAACAACAGCAAAAAAGAATATAAGAAAATGAAAGAAATTTAATGTGATCTTAGCTACCAGTTTCATTGCTGGTATAATCCCTGTTCTCTCAATATGGACTCTTTTTTTCCAGTTAAGTCCATGATCGTATATCTGACTTGCATTGGAAACAGGATTATTCTTCCATTCTACTTTTTACAAATTTACGTGATTAGCAAGCATGATGTAGAAAGGGAGTGGACTCATGCTTCATGTTCCACTTAGGAGTAATGCTTTCTCTATATCACTCCCATAACTCTACATGCTGGACTTGACTTTATTGTTTCAATGCTGTCTTATTTGTAGAATCTTCTCTATTGTATTGAACCCTTATACATAAACACAGAACTTCTCTTTCTATTATTATTGCTATTATGTCTCCTACTGTTAAATCATATATACTTGGGAAATTAATGCACAGCACAGACACTCAAAAAAAATGATCTGAAACGCTTCTTCCCATTTAAAATTCGCTTTAATTTACAGAGTAATTAAGAAGTTTGAACTCAATATACTCATGGATAATGTATTTATAAGCAATTTAAATTTCACATTTTCTCTTTACTAAGTCTCTGAAACACATGTTACCACATGCCCAAAGGTGTCCTTGTGGTATTTCAATGAAGCCAGAAAACTTTCATTTTATCTGGAGCAGCACCAGAGATTGTTACTGGAAGTAAGTGGAAGTAACTGTTACTGAAAGTGTAAACTGATCCCAGGAGAGGTATTGAACATAGAGGAATGACAAAATTCAAGTTAAGTTTTGTTTTCCTTTTTACAATACAAGAAAAGAATCCAAGGCTTGAAAGAAACTCTGTTCCTGACTTTTTTTAGTGTGTCCTTTACTCATATAAAACTTGTCTATAAACTTCTAGTCTAGTTGAGAGTATTACAAAAGGAAACAATATACCATTTGAAGGCCAACATAGGACAAAGGAAATAGCTTCATTTTAAAAGTGGTCTCCTGCAAAGGAGCAAAGGCATGGAGGTTTTAAAGTGTCTTATGGATGGATGTTTCACTCCTGAGATGATTCTCTTGTTGCAGGAGTTATCAATTCCTTTAGTGTGGTCCTGAGTTTTCCATAGCAATAAGGATTTCAAAAGAGCAGGATCCAGTGAGTATGATCAGTAAAAGGAGCCTCTTCTCAGACTAGTACTCCTATAAGAGGGTCCCAAAAAATACCTGAGGTTTCTTTTGTTTGCTTGTTTTTTTTAGTTTGTACTGGTTCTGGGGCTTGAACTCAGAGGTTGGACCCTGTCCCTGTACAGTTGTCTTTCCTGCCTACCTGCCCCCTACTGACTGACTGACTCTACTGACTGAGCCAATACTCTACTTTTGCATTTTATGGTGTTTAATTACAGATAAGAGTTTGACCAACTCTACTGCCTGGGTTGGCTTTGAACTGAGATAGTAATAAATCCAAGTGACATCAACTTATGGACTTCTCTTTTGAACCGAGAAATACTAGATTAAGTTTATAATAAAGCTAATATTTGACAATTTTAAAAGAAGAGAATATGTTCAGCAAAGAATCCATAACTTAAGTAACTCAGCAAAAGTAGGTGCACTGAATCATTTTGGAATTATTTTCTCTGCTTGGGAAGATTACTATTGACTTTGTCGTTCCTTTTGGGGAAACTTAAAGTCATTTTTGCACTTTTTCTGTTGTCATGGGGCTTGAGCTCTGATCCTGGGCAATGTCTCTCAGCTCTTCAGCTGAAGTCCAGTGCTCTACCACTTTAGCTACAGCACCACTTCCAGATTTCTGGTGGTTAATTGAAGATAAGTGTTTCATGGTCTTCCCTGACCAGGATGGCTTTGAACCACAATCCTGAGGTCTCAACCTCTTGACTAGCTAGGATTACAGGCATGAGCCACCAGTACCTGGCTCCTATTTGTATTTAGTGAAGTTAATGACACTAAGTATACAAGAATGGAAATCTTAATCAAATGATTTGACATTGCAGTTTTTAGAATAATTGAGGTAGCAATAAATATGTCTTCCTTTGCCATTTTGTTACATTAATGACTCAGGAGCTATGGGATCCTTACATTAGTAGCCTCTTCCATCTGTGTAGGTATATTTATTATCAGGAAATATTCATAGAGAAATTGAGAAAGACCTATTTTTAGAAAGCACTGTATTTTCACAATAAAAAATAATAAAAAAAAGAAAGCAAAGGAGACCAGGTATGCAAGAACAGCATAGAAAGAGATATATTTATCACACAGAGATTAAGAACTAGCCTAAGAGATTTAGAATGCTAAAGGCAATGAGGAATATGCCTAGTTGACAACTACTTCTTCAATAACCAAAAATGGTTCCCTAGAATGGTTTCTGCTACACCTTAGTTACTATCATTTATTCCTTCCATCTGGAGTCATTTCTTCTCTTCTGTCACAACTGTTAATTAGCCTCTGCCATTTTGGTGACATGACTGGTCAAAAAGGTTTCATTGAGATTAGCAGTGAATACTCAAAAGCCTGGAATCTTTGAATTTCCTGAATTAATCTTCACCTGACATCTAAGCACATTCCTGGCATTAATTGCCGTGACATTATGAACAAAACTTTTTTTCAACAAAGTATCCTAATATAGCTAAAGTGCATGAATTAGGGACTATTGTCAGGTATCAGTATGGAACCAGCAATTATATATTCCTAGTATGGGTTCTTTATTTTCATTTACTAAATGTTTGTTTTTTTTTGTTTTTGTTGTTTTGCCAGTCCTGGGGCATAAACTCAGGGATAGAGAATTATTCCTCAGCTTTTTTTTCCTTCAAGGCCAACCCTCTACCACTTGAGGCACAGCATCATTTCCAGTGCTTCTTTTTCTGTTTATGTGGTTCTGAGATATTGAACCCAGAGTTTCATGCATGCTAGGCCATCACTATACCATGAAGCCACTTTCCCATAGCCCTAAATGACTTTCTTAAGATGGCATTACATTTTCATTCTTTAACTATGTATCAATTTTGGCCAGAATTTTTTTTGCTAGAAAAGGACATTGAGCACAATACTGAGTACAGTAAGGCTAGATGGACAATGAATAACCCTCTTGGTCTAGCCAGGCACAGCAGGGCTTACCTCATGGAGCTGGTACAACAGACTGAGCAAGATATCTCCTGACCAACAGCATACCTCCAGGATGAGAGGGCCACCTTGGTTCCAACCACATGGGGACTCTGGGCCACCTCCTCCAGCACCCATTCAACAAGATCCTGTGAGAGAGAGAGAGAGAGAGAGATTGAAAGAATGTCAGAATTACACTTAATCCTGGTGCAGGTGGCTCATACCTATAATCTTAAGTACACAGGAGGATGAAATATGAGATCACGGTTCATAGCAAACCTGGGCAGGAATGACTGTGAGACTGTTATCTCCAAAGAACCACTACAAAACCGGAAGTGGTGCTGTGACTCACGTGGTAGAGATCTAGCCTTGAGCTGAGGAGCTCTGGGACAGGGTCCAGGCCGAGTTCAAGCCCCACGACTGACAAGAAGTGGACTTCCCACCACAAGAAGTGGACTGAATAGCACCCATTGTCCTAGGGAGCATGGCTGAGAAGTCAGGCCGTGCTTCCTCTCAGCTGGGAGTCATGAATAGGTCACTTGGCTACTCTGTGCCTCAGTTTCCCCAGCTGCAAAAGTGAACAAAGTGAAGGATCCCCTTCCTCATGGGGATAGGGTAATAATGAAAGCCATGTTTTGTTTCATAAGCCCATGCCTGTCGCACCATTAATAACACATACCATCTTATCTCTTTCTGGGTATCTTACTGTCATATGCTCACAGGATTGCTGAGAACTGTATCTGAAGGCCCCTCCCTTTGCCTGGCCCTGCTCGAGAGATCCCTCTGTATTGATCCCTTGTTTCCTAACAACTGTCACATGAGGAGATTGAAGTCCAATGGTCGAGGCCCAACCCAGAGCTTCACCTGTGGTCAAGAATTGGCTGCCATGGACTGAGTTTGGGACAATCCATCTAAACCAATGACAGAGCATGGCACCACATGTCTACAATTCCAATAACAGAGGACAAAGCCTGGTGGCGCATGCCTATCACAGATAGGAAGACCATGATCCAGACCAGCCTGAGCATATATTAAGTCTCCATCTCAGAAATCCCCAAGACATAAAAGCTTGGCTTGAATGTTAGAAGACCTGACTGGCAAGCCTAAGGCCTTGAGGTCAAACCCTAATATACAAAAAATAACCAGAGGCCCAGTGCCAGATGCTCTTGCCTATAATCCTAGCTACTCAGGAGGCTGAGATCTAAAGATCACAGCTCAAGATTTAAAGTAGGGTTGGCTTCACCCTTCAGACATCATGATGAGAAGACCTGGAGTCTGAGCTATGCTGTTGTACTCCATACTAGCAGGGCTCATATCCTTACTAAGTGTTGGCCATGCTCTCTTTCCCCCTGGGAAGCCACCCACTTCAGGCCACACTCCCAGGTCCTCCCAAGCTCCCACTGCCACCAACCAGGCCCAAGAGAGTACACAGCTCCAGGGAACAGAGATCCTTTGGTCTTGTAATTTAACAATGCTGAGTCCCCTTCAAGCCTCTCACCCTTCTAGGACCACAGACCTCAGCTGTGAAGCCCATGCACCCCCCAAAGATAGCAGGTAGAAGTTACCAAAAGCATCCAGCCTCCTTGTTACAACCCAATTCTACACACACACACACACACACACACACACACACACATTCAGACCGGTGACAGAACAGAACACTCTTCCTTGCAGCACCTGCAATTTGCCAACAGATCACTCACCTTAGTACAGTCAGGCTGTACAAAGAGAAACATGACCTCTCTTTCTCTGTCTCTCTATGTATGTCTCTCTGTCTCTCTGATCTCTCTGTCTCTCTTTGTCTCTCCCTGCCTCTGTCTCTGTTTCTGTCTCTGACTCTCTGTCTCTGTCTGTCTGTCTCTCTCTCTCTTTCACACACACACACACACACAGAGAGAGAGAGAGAGAGAGAGAGAGAGAGAGAGAGAGAGAGAGAGAGATGTGCATCTCCTGAGTTTGTTGGAGACCAGATGGACCGGGAGCACCAGCAGAAGCTGGTAGACATGGGAAATGTGATCAACTTGTGAGAACTTTAGACAGTTGGGGGCGGGGGATAGGCCGATTGTATGTGTGTGGGGGGGAGGGGGTCTTCCCAGATATTCACCTTCTGTTCTGACCCCAGCATCCTTACCTCCCTGCTGGGTTTTCTGGGACCCTCTTCAGTTGAAAAAGTTTACCAAGCACAGAAGACAAGGTCTCACAGAGAAAGGGGGGTCTATCTTCTGCATCCAACACCCTCACCACCAAGAAAAAGGAAAAGACCACAGAAGGCAGGTGTGGGCATGCAGCTCCCCACCTCTGACTAAAGCCTCAGGTTCTCACCAGGGAGAAGGGTGCAGATGTGCTGCTGTGTGGCTCCCACTGCTCCAGGCCAGGGGCTCTTTGGTGCCCACTCCTCATCCAAGCCTGCATCTTCCTGTTTCCTGGGACACTGGCCAGTAGGGATGGGGGTGGGATCCTCAGGTCAACACTCACTCCCACCCCTGGGGCACATTTGCTGCAGGGCCTGGCCCAGAGTGTGGGGCATGGTAGAGGTGCGGGTCCGGGAAGGGGGAGTATGGGGTGTGGCTTCCATTCTTGTATCCCATTGGTCAGAAATAACCATGAAAGAATGGGGGTGTGGCTGGAATCCTGTGATGCAGAAAGAATGGGCAGAGTCAAATAATAGCAGAACCTTTCCCAGGAAACTCTGTCCAATCCAGTTGGGAACAAGAGGGTGACCTGCTTTAGCAGGATGGCTGCACAGATTGTTGTATATGGCTGTTTATTGCCAGTCCTGGACCTAGAACTCAGGATTTAGGCACAGTCCGTGAGCTGCTTTTGCTCAAGGCTGCTCCACTACCACTGGAGCCACACGCCTCTACTTCTGGATTTGTTGGCACAAGTTGGACAGGAGTTTCAAGGACTTTCCTGCCAAGGGTGACTGACCATGATCCTCCTATCACAGCTTGGTAAGTATCAAGGAGGACTGGTGAGAGCCACTGGTGCCTGGCTAATCATGGGTCTTGCTGATGTTCTTGGACAGACCAATGAGTTCCCTATCCTCAGGTTAAAGTAGTAGGAGCTGGAGCCCACAATTCAAATCCTGGTCCTGCCACCTCCAAATGGCAGGAGATCCTAGGAAACTCATTTTTATCCATATAATGGAATGTGATGTGTGTCATGATTGAATAGTTCTGGAATGATTCTAGGACAAAATTATATGCAATTATATTATGGTACACTGATCAATTTTAATTAATACTTTATGAAGCATTTAAACAATCACATTCATTTAAATGGGAGCATAATGAAATAACTAAGAATGGGCATCACATAGTGTAAAGGTGCCAGGACTAGGATTTGAACTCATGGTCTGGGTAACGCTGTTTCACTGTGTGGGAAGGTAAAGCTTGCCTCCTTGACGTCAAGAAATTCAAGTCTGTTCCTTAGGCATGAAATCAATGCCCACCACTAGAAAACATCCTATTTGTATAAATTTTAAATATATGATTTATATTTATATACATATTTTGACTCCATATTACGTTCAGTGTAGTTATTCACTTTATTTTTTTGTTTTATGCCTGTATTGACTATTCATTTTATTGACTATTATGACACATAGAATAGTGATTACATTGATTACATAGGATATAGGTCTGCATATGTATTCCACTTCATACCTGACACACAGAACTTTCACAGAAAAGGAAAACATGTGTCACCACCTGCGTCTTACTCCACGATTCATTTTTTGGGAGTGCTGACATCTGAACTCATGGCCTACAAGGCCCAATTCATGAATTGGTTAGTGTCAGCACGCCATCCTTGGGAAAACTGAGCTGACAGGCAGTTCCCAGGACCTGAGATCGAGTCCCATCAGTTGACAAAATAAGAACAGATTGACACCCAGATAGTAGTATGCTCATAAATATATATCTTTATAGAGTGCCAGAGATGTCTATACATTATTCAGTTATATGGACTATATTCCTACCAATTCTTGGGTATTTATTATGCCTCCATGTAATTAATGTTATTGTTTTCACCATTAACAAACTATTAAGTAAATTAATCAGTGTCCTGAAATTATTGCATTCGTGTAATATTATTCTTTTATGATTCATAAATATTAAATGAAATCAGTCTCCTGAAATAATGCTGTCTAATTTTATACGAGCATCATTCATAATCAACTCATTCAACCATGACATTGATAACATTCCATTGTTATTCCTATGGATGGGAACTAGTCTCTTAGTATCTCCTGCCTTTGGTTGGTGCCAGGACGGGGATTCGAAATCAGGACCTACCTTGCCATGTGGGCCTATGGCTTCCCCAATAGTCCACCAACCTTCAGAATTGCAAGGTGAAGTACTCTTTGCAACAGTGTCATTCAGACCCAAGAGGGTCACCGGGCTATGAAAGAAAACATAAAAAGGCCATCGTGCCATATTTTTTCGGTGCATTTTTTTCCACACAAGGCCTGGGGGTCTAGGATCCCAGGATCAGCTGTGGGTCCAGTGGCTGCACACCAGCATAGGGTGATTGAAGCTGTTGCCACGACCTGAGTTCAAGCCCCCTGCTGAGGAAAAAAAATTAAAAGAAATTAACTCCCTGGCTTGCAATTCACCCTGTTTATTCTGCTAGGCTTTGGATTTGAACTCAGGGTCTGGGTAAATCTGCAGCAGTGTGGAAGAAGGGGAAGCTCACCATATTTAAAGATAAGGAAGTCAGGCCTATACTCTAGGCCTGAATTCAAGCCGCAGCCCTGGAAAACATACTATTTGTATACATTGCAAAGATAGGATTTGTACTTACCTATGGATGTTCAGTCCATACACATTTGGTGTGATTGTTCCTTGTACTTTTTGTTTTATTCATTTATTTACCGTTGATTTTACTATGATGACACCCATTCCATTTATTACATTGATATATATATATAACATGGCATCTAGATTTGTAGACGTGTACTCCAGCATGCCTGACAACCTGGACTCTCAGAGAAAATAAAAAAAGTTGCACACTTGGCTTCATACTCCATGATCCAATTGTTGGTAGTGTTGGGATCTGAACTCAGGGCTTAGCAGGACCAATTGGTGAATAGTTTACGGTGAACACACCAGCCTGTGAGCAACTAAGGAGTTAGGCCATTCCCAGGATCTGACATTGATCCCCAGGATGGGCCACAATAGTCATAAATTCATTATTTAAGCATAGGATCTATATTTACATGTGTGGACAGCATCTTGTATTTGGTGTACTTCTCCTTATTTTCTGTCTTATCCATGGAAGTACTGTGTATTTTCCTGAGCATGGTTACAGATATAATAGTGTTTACATGGATGACAATCTATTGTTATAGGATTGTAGGACTTCCTATGCATTCTCCATACTAGCTGAGACCCAGGACTTTCACAAGACAGGAAAACAGGTGAATTGATGGGCTTCTCACATCAGGATTCATCTTTTGACACTGTTAGGATTTGAACTCAGAGCCTAGCAGGCCCAATTGGCAAAAGGGTCAAGGTGAGGACACCACCCTGTGAGCAACGAAGGAGATAGGCCATTCCCAGAACCTGACATCGAGTCCCAGGGAGGGCCAGGATAAGCATAAATTCATAATTTAAACATAGGATCTATATTTACATACCTGTGAGGACAGCATCTTGCATTTGGTGCACTTCTCCTTATTTTGTGTCTAATTCATGAAGGTATTGTGCATTTTATTGAGTATGGTGACAGGTATAACTGTGCTGACATGGATGACAACCTGTTCCCCTGGTTATAGGGTTGCCATTGCATTCTCTATCCTAGTTGAGATCCGGGACTTGCACAAGAGAGGAAAACATGTGCAAAGACTGGCTTCTGACAAAAGAATGAATTTTTTGTCAGTACTGGAATGTGAACTGAGGAATGGGTAGCTCTGTTGCACTTTGGGGTAAGGAGAATCTCACAATCCTTGAAGACTAGAATGTCAGGCCTGACCCAGAGCCTGATTTGAAGACTCAACACTGGAAAAAATAACAAGCCCACCTTTTTTAAACATAGGGTTTCTGTTTACCTGCAGGTGTGGTATGCTTCTTGCATTCAGTGTAGTTATTCTTTTAATTGTGTCTTATTCATGGATGTATTGTGTATTTTATTGAGTATGGTGATAGATATAACTGTGCTGACATGGATGACAACCTATTCCCATGGCTATAGAGTTGCCTATATATCATTTCCCATCCTATTTGAGACCCAGGACTTGCATAGGAAAGGAACACAGGTGCAACAATTGGCTTTTGACATCAGGATGAATTTTTTGGCACTGCTGGGATCTGAATTCGGGGACCAGCAGACCCAATTGATGAATGGGTCCATGTGAGCACACCAGTCTGTGAGCCACTAAGGAGTAAGGCCGTTCCCAGAACCTGAGATGGACCCCCAGGTGGGGGTAAGGGGGGAGGGCACACAGCAGTCATCCATTCATAAGTTGAAGGTAGTATGCAAATAAGTACACATTTGTATAGAGTAGGAGAGACGATAACCTGTGATGGAATCCAATCTACCATGTGTCTACTGATTCTTGGATCTTTCCAGATGCCTTCATTTCATGACTGTGATGATTATTGTCACGCTTCATCTACACTGCTTTACAAATAAGCGATATCCCATGAGTCTTGCCCATCATTTCCTAGTCACATCATGCATGAAGTACTCATTCAAGGATAAGATCGATCGCATTCTATGACTTTTCCTGGTCCAGAAACCAGTATCTCAGGATTTCCCGTCATTCAGACCCAGGATGGTCACCTTGCAAAGAAAAAGTTATAAAACCCTGAGCCCTCTACAGCTCCCTACTTTTTCTGCTGTTCTGTTTTTTTTTTTTCATCCTGCAAGCCATCTGGGCCTAGGGTCCCAGGATAGGTTGTGGGTCCCGAGGCTGCCCCCCCATTCTAGGGAGAGTGAAGCTGAGTCAGAGTTGCCATGACCTGAGTTCAAGACCCGTGGTTGGCAAAATTAATGAACTAACTAACTAACTAACTAACTTGAAATAATAAAGCTCCCTGGTTTGGAATTTCTACCAGTTTTCTTTCCTATCCTGGGATTTGAACTCAGAGACTTGATGAATGTGTAGCAATGTGACAGAAGGCGCAGAGTTGCCACTACTTGAGTTCAAACCCCATGCCAAGCCAAAATAAATAATTAAGTCACTGACCTCGACAGGGAAAGTTAGTTGTGAAGACTGGCGGGAAGGGAAGGTAGGGTGAAAACAAACGACGAGGCAACAATGCTCAATAGGAAATGTACTCATTACTTTGCTCATATAACTGTGACCCCTCTGTACAATATTTTTACAGTAAAAAACATACAAAAATATGTAGTGCTCAAGAAGCACTTTGGGGGTAAGTGAAGGATGTCTGAGTAGCTGTACAAAATTCTACACTGATATATTTAAATGTTCATTATGGAACTGAATAAACATAACTGCTTCTGTTACAAATATTAAGTCATTGTCTTGGAACTGGGGCCAGTATTTCTGCCATTGCTGGGATTTGAGCTCACTGTCCAAGTAACTCTTTAGCACCATGGGTGAAGGCTAAGCGCACTGTTCTTGAGGAAAAGATTTTCAAGCTAGAGTTCACAGGGCCTGAATTAAGACCCTCCAATAGAAAAAAATATTTGTATACATGTGTAATATATGATATATAGGTACATATGTATATTTATTTCATATTATGATTATTATTATTGATTTTGTATTTAATTTTAATTTATTCATTATATTGTTTATTGTATTTAGTATTATACAGATAATATTAATTATGTTTTGTACATCTATTATAAAATTATACACAATAATTTAGTACATTGACTCATGCTCATTTTTCATTAATACTTTATTAAGTGTTGAAACATGATACATAATTAAATCGAGGCATTTGTCAAGTCATCACATGGTTAGAGTCTGTCCCCAGTATGAGCTTTTTCTTATTTATCTTTGGACAACTTCCTATAGTGATTTGTTTAGATGATTTATACTCAGAAGCCTTTTCTTGTGGATAGGCAAGTCGAGGGATGAAATCATAAGGTTGGGGCTGGGAATGTGGCTTAGTGGTAGAGAGCTTGCTCAGCATGCATGATTGCCAGAGTTTGAATCCTCACTGCCACATACTCAGAAAAAGCCAGAAGCTGTGGTGTGGCTCAAGTGGTAGAGGGCTAGCCTTGAGAAAAAGAAGCTCAGAGATAGTACCCAGGCCCTAATTTCAAGCCCCAGGTCTGGCAAAAACAATATGCCAGATTCCAGTGGCTCTGGAAACCTACTTTCTCAGAAGGCTGAGATCTGAAGATCACAGTTTGAAGACAGCCTAGGGAAGGAAAGCCTGTTAGACTCTTGCCTCCAATGAACCATCAAAAAACCCCATGTGGCACTGTGGGTCAATTGGTACAGTGTTTGCCTTGAGCTGAATGGCTCAGGGACAGCGCCCAGGCTTCAGTTTGAGACACACAACTGGAAAAAGAGTGAGGGATAATCAAAGTACTTTTCCTATTTGCTAATTATGAGAATATTTTTTGGAAAATGAATGCTGTTGTACACCAGATTTGGAGTCAGACCTCAAGGTTCAAGTGTAGCACATACATAAGCCCAGCCTCTCAGACTCTAGCATTATAAACTTGTGTCCTGCAGGGTCCTGAAAGGCCCATTGTTGAAAGGCTTAATATGCTCCCCAAGTCCTTTGTGATAAGCAGTTGACTTGTATTGTCAATGTCATTATAGTTCTGAACCTAGCAGAGAACCAATAGCTCACGCCCATCACACTATCTCAGGAGGCCTAGGTCTCAGTATCACAGGGTGAAAACAGCCAGGGCAGGGAAGTCTAGGACACTCTGACTTCCAGTTCTGAAAGGTCAGATGCTCAAGAGATTCCTGTGTTTCCCTTGGTGATGAGAAGTTACTTACACTCTAAATGTTCTTGGAGTTCTTGAGCTATAGAAGGAAAGAAATATTATTGACCCATCCTGGCTTCAAATGAAGTTCTCAGGATCCAAGCCCTAGCCCTGTTAGCAGGAAGAACTACAGTGTAACATTATTTGAAGGACAGAAAACAGTTTCAAAAGCCAGGCTAGTTGGAGAGACCTAGACCTGCAGGATTAAGAGGCAGAATGTACACACTCAACAGGGAAGTGAGCTGCAAAACCACTTCATTCATTCCAGGCACAACCAGTAATGAGGGAAACCTGAAACATTTGTTAGAGTTACAGCAGGGTCAGGCTTTTCTCAGCCTCTTCAAATGATGACTAATTAACCTTCCTCCCTCAGGTGAAAGGAGCCTCAGGCTATCTTTAGGTTACCAATAGAGAGCCAGTTTAATGGGGGAGAGGGGCGCAACACAGTAGAAAAATCCTGCTTCCTGGTCTTAGGGAGTGGGTTTTTGACTCTCCATCTGTCCGGTTTGAAGACCCTTCTATCTCTGCCAGTTCATTCTCCTTACTTCATGCTCCAAATCATTAATGCAAATCCCCAGTCCAAGGAGAGGTAGGGCCATTTCTCTTCTGTCTCCAAGCAGCTGAGTTAGAACCTGGCTCTGCCCTCTTGACTCTGGGGCGCTTGGCTGCCTGAGAAGTGGGACAGAGACAGTCATCCTGCTCTGCGGTTGTGTGAAAGTGATGCTGGTGTCCTGGCACACTGCAGAAAGCCTCATGACTAGAAAATGTTCCCTTCTTTCCTTCTGATGTGAAAAACAGCTTCATCTATCAACTTTCTTTTCTCTTTTTTTCTTTCTTTTTTCTTTCTTTCTTTCTTTCCTTCTTTCTTTCTTTCTTTCTGTCTGTCTTTCTGTCTTTCTCTCTCTCTCTCTTTGTTTCTTTCTTTATACCTACTTACCTACCTAGGTAGCTATCTCTTTGCCAGTTGTTGGATTGAACTCAAGGAATCGAACCCAGGGCTTCTTGCATGCTAGGCAAGCACTCTCTCATTAATCCATATTCCCAGCCCCTTCATTTTTTTCTTAATGGTAGTTTTTACATAAGTATGCTACCATTTTATGTTCTCAAGTTTAATTTTCTGAATACCGGTTACTTCTAAGAAACCTGATCTTCTCTTCCCCTGCCTGATATGTGACTGTTCCTGCATTGGCCTCATAATAAAATGTAAATAAAGGCTGCTGAGAGCTTCAGTGTGCATCATATAAAGCCACAGGCCTAGAACCCTGGAAGAGAAAAGCAATGGGCCTGAAATAAAGAGAATGATGCAGTATGCGCAACTAGCATATCTGAAAAATAAACCAGTAAATAAAAGCAGAAGCATTGCATAGTCTGTTTGCACTATGGGTGCATACACACATAAGTAGGTAGGACACTGATACATAAACTTGGCTTTCTCTTTTTGAATTTTTTTGTGGCCATCCCGGAGCTTAAACTCAGGGCCTGATGTGTTCCTGAGATGCTTTGCTCAAGGCTGAGGCACTACCACCACCACAGCTCCACTTACCACCATCTCGTAGTTAACTGGACATAAACAATTCCCAGGCTTTCCTGCCTGGTCAGGATTGTATCTCCTGCTCAGTTTTCTCTCTCAAAGCAGAAGCTCTACCCTCTGGGCCACTGCTCCCCTTCTGGTTCTCTGGTGGTTTATTGGATAAAATAGTCTCAGAGACTCTCCTGCTCGGCTGGCTTGAATGGCAATCTCCTGAGGAGGCTTCAAGTGGTTTACTCAAGAATTCACCGAGGAACCGCTCCACACAAGCCCTTAGTCTAAATCTCTAGGGGTACTAGAGAAAAACGGAAACATTGTTATACCGCAGTCGCAGGACCCCCACCAAAAAGACCACCGAGAGTCAGACTTTACAGCTGTTTTAAGGTTTCACTTAAATGAGCTGCAGCTCGGGCCTTGTCCCACACTCTGACACAGAGGAGCCTAGGTGGAGAGCGTCAAGCTGAAGATTTGCAGGGTTTATAAAGGCACACAACCAACCAGGTGTTTGGATTACCACCATGTGTTGCTCTGCTAGAAACAAGCAAAAAGTGGTCACTGCCTCAAAACTTTAACCCTGCATTTCCCCCCTTTGACTTATAGTCCTGAGACACTATCTTATGGCTCTGGCCCAAAACTAAACTCCAACAGCTTTTGATTTTGAATGGATTATGGTCCCTCTCTGACCTTAGCCATTCTATTAAACAACAATACCAATAACAAGCAGTTCATTTTTCTTTACTTGAGGCATATGCGGAGTGGTTGGGTAGGATGCTTGGAGACTTCCCCATGTTTCCCCACAGTCGTCCAGGGCAAAGTGGTCATCCAGTCTGGAGTGGGAGCAGTGGATCCAAGCAGCAATGCCATCCACCTTAAGGGCAGTAGGTGTAGCCAGTAGCACCATGTAAGGTCCCTTCTACCAAGGTTCCAGAGATCTCAAGTTGTCCCTTCAAACAAACACCTAGTCCCCTGGTTTAAAAAAATTGGGGGCAGGAATAGAAGCAGAATCATATAATGCTCTAAGCTGGGGCCACATCCTCTTATGCACCAGCTCTAAATAGTTAAGCTTACACAGAAATTCAGTATCATCCAAATCAGCAAGCAATTCAGTCTGGAGGCTAGGCTGAGGGTTGTCCATACATTATTTCAAAAGGAGTAAAGCCAAGCTGATAGGGTGAATTCCCTACTCTAAACAGGTCAAAAGGAAGCAGCCATACCCAGTCTGCACCAGTCTCCAAGGCCAATTTAGTTAAGGTCTCTTTTAGAGTCCGATTCATTCTTTCTACCTGGCCTGAACTCTGGGGTCTATAAGCACAGTGCAATTTCCAATCTGTCCCCAGTGCTGCGGCTATTCCCTGACTTACTTTTGAGATGAAGGCCCAATGGTGGATGGGAAGCCATACCTGGGTAGGATTTTTTCCAGGATCTTCTTAGCCACGATGTTCCTGGTCTAATGCTTTGTTGGGTAGGCTTCAACCCATCCTGAAAAAGTGTCTACAAAAACTAGCAAATATTTATATCCAAATTTTCCAGTTTTAATTTCTGTGAAGTCTACTTCCTGATACACACCTGGTCTATCTCCATGGAGGCGAGCTCCTTTTGTAACCGGTTGATTGGGGGCATTGGTGAGCTGACAGGCTTTAAAATTTTTAACAATGTCCTCAATGAGTTGATTTCCTTGCCTGATTTTTACTTCTGAGTGTCAGCAAGTGCTGCATTCTTCGGGTTCCCATGTGTGAGACCCAATGGATTCTCATAAGAATTCCCTTGCCCAATCTTTGTGGCAAGATAAATTTTCCCTCACTAGTTTTCCATCAGTCTTCATTTCTTTCTCTGTTCGGGGGTTAGGCCATGGAAATTTTCTTTATTCACTGCAAATCTTCTTGGGAGTACTGAGGCTCAAGAGCCATAACTAGTGGCCCTGGGTCTACTTCCACTCTGGGCTGGAGGGCCGCCTCCTTAGCTGCCTGATCGACCAAGTTATTTCCTTTGGTTATTGAATCAGTTACCTTTTGATGGCCAGGACAGTGCATAATGGCAATATTTGCTGGTTCCTATAAGGCCTGGATGAGGCTTAAAATTTCTTGTTTGTTTTTAATAGCCTTTCCCTCAGCTGTCAACAGCCCCCTCTCTTGGTAAATGGTTCCATGAACATGCACAGTGGCAAAAGCATACCGACTATCCGTGTAAATATTTAGTCTCTTCCCTTTTCCCATCTGTAGGGCTTTTGTTAGTGCCACTAGTTCTGCTCTTCGTGTAGACATTCCCTGGGGGAGTGCTTCTGCCCACACTATCTCAGTGTCCGTGGTGACTGCTGCAACTGCGTACCTTTTTCCATGTCAAATGAAACTGCTGCCTTCTGTGAACCAGGTATGCTCGGCATGCGATAGTGTCGTGTCCAACAAGTCTGGACTCTTTTCCTTGGCCTGGTTGCTCTTTTTACACTCCATTTCACATTCTCTGTCCTTCCTTTCCTGTCTTTGCTCCTCTGTCTCTCTCTTATTGTAAACCTTTTCCACCACAGCTAATAGATCCCTAATAGACTTTTCACCAAGTCTGTCTAGGGCCTGCAACTTTTGCTTTATGTCTGGTTCAGCTTGACTTATATAGGCAAACATAATCATCTGAGCTGACTCCTGGGTCTCAAGATATTATGGGGTATATTGACTAAAAGCTTCTATGAGCTACTCAAGATATGTTGATGGACTTTCACTTCCTCCCTATCTAACATCAAAAACTTTGGCCATATTAGTAGGTTGGCAAGCTGCCGCCTTGAGACCTGCCAACAGAGCCTGGTGATAGATGAGGAGTCGCTCCCTACCTTCAACCATATTGTAGTCCCATGTTGGTCGGATCTCAGGAAAATAGGCAGTGATCAGGGCAGGATCCATGATAGGTGCTCCTGTGGGGCCAGGGATGTTTCCGTGCCACCTCTTGGATACAGTCTCTTTCTTCGGTGGTAAAAAAAGACCTGTAAAAGCTGACTAAAATCATCCCAATGGGCAGATGAATAAAGTGAATAGTTTAATTAAACTATTTAAATAGTTTAATTAAACTAATTAAATCCTGGTGTTTCTCAGAAAAGGGGGCATTTTGGGTGTATAGGCATTTTTGTATAGGTCACTGGTAGAAAATGACCAATATTGGAGTTGCTGTTGACCATCCACATACACAGGACCTATGGTGCGTAAGAGAAAAACAGCTGTATGAGAAGAGGGGTTGATCCCATGGCATCGTTGAGTGACTGGCCCCTCAGAAACTTTAAGGGCAGGTGCAGAGGATTCTATAGCTCCCTCCTCCTCTTGATCATTCTCAGATTCTGCATAAAGAACCTGGAAAAGAGAGTATGGGGGAGGAAACATTTCTTCTTCCAAGTTATCTCCCTGAAAAACCAGGGGGTAACCTCTTCTTTACCTCTTCCTCGGTTTCTTTTTGTAAGTCTAGGGGGCTAGACGGAGTGGTGCCCATGGTTTCCAGTCCCGTCAGTTGTACAGTCCAAAAACCAATAAACAGTACAAACAAAACACATGCAGGCCTGACAGTTACAAAAAAAAGATTACAAAGAGGAGATTTCCCAAATTGGTCCACTGACACCTGTCATGGCGAGGTTCCCCACCCACGCCCCACAGCAGAAGGAGCAGAGCTACAGTGGGCAAGTTAGGCCTCGGTTAGGAGGCCCTCTTGGTCAGTTCTGGCCCAACACCGAAACGACCCCAGTCCCAAAATTCACAAGGCGGTGTTCCAAGAACCGCCTCCAGCCCACCCCACACAGTGGGGTTCCAACTCCCACCCCACACGGCGGGGTTCCAAAGACCCCCTCCCCACAAGAGGATGTGGGACGTCTCCCAGTTCCTCCAGGGTTGTTGTGCAAGCGCTTCAGCTTAGACAACCCTTTGTACATGGGAGCAGCCATCCTCACAAAGGAAAATGAAAGTAAAACAGACAACGACAGGACATGACAAATTAACAAAGACAGCGCTGTTTTACCTTTGGAGTCTGAGATCTCAGATGTCTTTGGGGGGATCCCTGAAGGCCTCCACTAATGTTATACCCAGGTTGCTGGATCCCCACAAAGAAGACCATCAAGAGTCAGATTTTACAGTTGTTTTAAAGTTTTATTTAAACGGGCTGCAGCTCGAGTCTCATCCTACACTCCAACACAGCAGAGCCAAGGAGGAGAACCCCGAGCTAAAGATTAGCATGATTTATCAAGGCACACAACCGTTGAAGAGCCTTTTTGCTATTCGGGGAATTTTATTATTCCACATGAATTTTTGGATTGCCTCTTCTATTTCCTTGAAGAATGTGGTTGGAATTTTGATAGGTATCGCATTAAATATGTAGATAGCCTTGAGAAGTATTGTCATTTTCACGATGTTAATCTTTCCAATACAGGAGCATGGGAGCTTTTCCCATTTTCTAAGTTCTGTTTTGATTTCCTTTTTCAAGTTATTAATGTTTTCATCATCGAGGTCCTTCACTACTTTGGTTAAGTTAATTCATAGGTATTTTATTTTTTGTGGGGCTATTACAAATGGAGTTGCTTTCCTAATTTCAGCCCCTCTTTTCTCATTGTTGGTATATAGAATATCAATACCAAATTTCAAACTCTACTATAAAGCCATAGTAATCAAAACAGCTTGGTACTGGCACAAGAACAGACCTCAGGACCAATGGAATAGAATTGAAAACACAGAAATGAACCTACAGACATATAGCCATATAATATTTGATAAGGGAACTAAAAAATAGAATGGAAGAAAGACAGCCTCTTCAATAAATGGTGCTGGAAAAATTGGTTAACTACTTGTAGAAAACTAAAGGTAGATCCTTATATATCACCCTGCACCAGAATCAACTCCAAATGGATCAAAGACCTCAGAGTCAAAGTAGACACTCTGAAAACATTACAGGATGGGATAGGAGAAACCCTAGGTCTCCTTGGGGCAGGCCAAAATTTTCTTAATAGAGACCCGGAAAAATAACAAATCAAAGAAAGTTTGGACAAATGGGATTGCATGAAGTTGCAGAGCTTCTGCATGGCAAAGGACATAGCTAGCAAGATCAATAGAAAACCCACGGATTGGGAGAAGATCTTCACTAGCCATACAATGGACAAGGGTCTCATATCTAAAATATACTTGGAACTCAAAAAATTAAATCCCCCAACAACAAATCCTCAAAGAAACAACTGCCTAATAAATAAGTGGACTATTGACTTAAAGAGAAACTTCTCTGAAGAAGAAAGAAGGATGGCCAATAGACACATGAAGAAATGCTCAACCTCCCTAGCCATAAAAGAAATGCAAATCAAAACAACATTGAGATACCACCTCACTCTAGTTGGAATGGCAAAAATCAAGAACTCTAATAACAACAAATGCTGGAGGGGATGTGGACAGAAGGGAACCTTACTTCATTGTTGGTGGGAGTGTAAACTTGTTCAACCAGTTTGGAAAGTTGTATGGAGGTTCCTCAAAAGACTCCACATAGAACTCCCTTATGACCTAGCAGTCACACTTTTGGACATGTACCCAAATGTTTACAAACAAGACCACACTAAAGCTACCAGCACAACTATGTTTATTGCAGCATTATTTACCATAGCTAAGATATGGAACCAACCCAGATGCTCCTCAGTAGATGAACGGATCAAGAAAATGTGGTATATATATACAATGGAATTCTATGTCTCCATCAGAAAGAATGACATTGCCCCATTTGTCAGGAAATGGAAAGACTTGGAAAAATTTATATTAAGTGAAGTAAGCCAAGCACAAAGAAACATAGGTACCATGATTTCCCTTATTTGCAATATCTAGTATATGTATGTGTGTGTGTGTGTGTGTGTGTGTGTGTGTGTGTGTGAGCACATGACGGTGTGTGTGTGTGCGAGTGTGTGTGTGCGTGCACACACATACATGAGTCCTGAAGCTTGACCTCAGGACCTGAGCACCGTACCTAGTTTCTCTTGTATAATGATATCCCTTTCTCACTTGAGCCACAGAGCCTCTTCAGGCTTTGTCCTAGTGATGTGCTCCTGAGAAATGAAGCCCAGGATTTCATATATGGAAAGCACTCTACCACTAAAGCACATTCCCAGCCCTCTACTTCAGCTTTGTTAGTTTAGTTCTGTCTTTTTTTATTGTTGTTGTTGTCGGTTGAATGGCCTGGTCGGTTGTCTTGGCCTGGGTGCTGTCCCTGACCTCTTCAGTTCAAATCTTGTGCTCTACCACTTGAGCCACAGAGCTTCTTCCGGTATTCTGGTGGTTCATTGGAGCTATGTTTCTCAAGGACTTTCCTGCCTAGGCTAGCTTTGAACCATGATCCTCAGATCACATCCTCCTGAGTAGCTAAGATGAGAGACATGAGCCAAAAGCACCCAGCTTCCCCTTCAGGTTCTTAGTAGTGAATTGGAGATAATAGTCTCATGGTACCTTTTGTGTCTGAGAGAGTTTGGAACCCAGATCTTTAGAACTCAGCTACATGAGAAGGCAGGATGAGAGACCAGCTACTGACCCCTTGGCTGTGGCCTCTGCTGCAAGGGAGTCCATGGCTCCACGTGGTGGAGTGCTAGCCATGAGCCCAAGACGTAAGGGTCAGCGCTTAAGCCCTGAGTTCAAGGTTCATGACTGAGAAAAAACAAAACAAAACCATTGTCTGCTGTAGACAACTCACTAATCTTCGGTAACACATAATTTTATCCCTGACATGGGGACCTATCTGAGCCTCAGTATTCTTGTCTGTATAATCATCTAAGTTGTGGAGCTCTTACATAGACAAGATGTAAGAATGCACCCGGTTAAGGACGTAGCACATGGCACTCGTTGCACCACTCAGCACACAACATCCTGTTAAAGTCTCAGCACCCAGCACCCAATGCAGGACTCAGCACACTGCATCCTATGAAAGACTCAGCACATAACACCCTGTGCGGGACTCAGAATAGAGCACCCTATGGAGGACTCAGCACATAGCTCCATTCCACAAGCTGTCATTAGAATTAGGGTGCTTTCATCAGTATCACCATTCTTTGAGGAAAATTTTACAAACCATACAAGTTCACATCCAATGGTTTAGTGGGGTGTTTTTTGGGGGGAGGGGTTGTTAGCCATGGGGCTTGAACTCAAAGCATGGGGTACTGTTCCAGTAACATTTGCTCAAGGCTAGAGCTCTACCTCTTGGAGCCACATTTTGAGGTGTCTCTCAGACTTCCTGCAAAGACGGGGTTTTAAAGCTCCTGAGCAGCCAGGATGATGGGCATAAGCCAGGATGATATGGGTAACCCGTGGAGCTGGGTTCAGCGGTTTACATGTGGTTAAGTCAGGTTAGGTGGCTGCTGTCAGCACCAGTCTCCTAGCTTGATCTGTAATGAGGTATTTGAAGTTCTGTCCTTCTATAATTGCAGTTAGACCATTCTACCTTTTTCTGTTATCAGACCAGGGCATGAGTAAGAGCTTAGACACTGTCCCTAAACGTTTGTGCTCAAGGCTAGCACTCAATTGATTGAAAGAGCAGAACTTCTGGGTTTTCTGTTTTGTGGCACTGAGGAATCGAACCCAGAGCTTCGTGCTTATTAGGGGAGCACTCAACCACTGAGCCCCAGGAGTGAATGAGGTACAAATAGATAGAGATTGCTGTATATAAATATTATATATACAAAATGAGATTTCTGCATATTATTAAACTATAGATAATATTACTACCAATTATTAGGTATTAAATTATGTCTCCATTTAATGATGTGTCCCAGTTAACAATTAATAAAGCATTAATTAATAATTACTCAATATCCCATTATTGTTTATCATATATGTACATATATCCATATATATAATTAGATATTTCATAGAATGAGACCAATGTCTATAGATTATTAAATTATGCATCATGTGTTACTACCAATTATTAGTTATTTAATTATGTCTCCATGTAATTTTATTCTGTTAATGCTTAATAAAATATCAATTAAACTTAGTGCACATCCTACACTTATTGCATCTAATTTTATCCTAGAATGATTCATTACTAATTCAATCTGTTTATTATTTACTGTAGTGGCAATTCTTCAACCTATGATGTTTTTTACCTTTATTACATCCTATTACATAGAATATAGATTTGCATCCAAATTATACATCCTACCTGACACAGAGCACATTCACAGAAAAGGAAAACGTGTCATGCTCAGCTTCTCACTCAAAAATTACATTTTGGCAGTGCTGGGATCTAAACTCAGGCAAAGAAGGCTCAGTTCATGAATGGGTTAATACCAGCACAGCAGCCACTATTCATCTGCCAGGCAGTTCCCAGGCCCTGAGATAGAGCCCTGTATGTTGACTCCAAATTGTGCTTAATGAAGTTATTCATTTTTTATTCATTTACCATTTATTTTATTGACTGCTACAACACATGGAATATTTACTACATTTATTAAATAAGATATAGAATTGCCTATGCATGAAACTTCACACCTGACACCCAGGACTTTTACAGAAAAAGAAAACATGTGTCACCCTGTGTCTTACTGCACGATTCAATTTTTGTGAGTACTGGCATCTGAACTCACAGCCTACAAGGCCCAATTCATGAATGGGTGAGTGTCAGCATGCCAGCCTGGGGCATATTGAACCGGCAAGCAGTTCCCAGCACCTGAGATTGAGCCCCAGGGGTTGACAAAACAAGAACAGATTGACATGCAGGTGGTAGTACACAAATAAATACAGATCTTTATAGAGTGCCAGAGATGTCTATACATTATTCAGTTATATAGGCTACATTCCTATTAAGTCTTGGGTATTTATTATGCCTCCATGTAATTAATATTACTGTTTTCATCCTTAACGAATTATTAATTAAATCGACCACTGTCCCGAAACTATTGTGTCCACATAATTAATAGTATTCTTTTAATGTGCCAAAAAATATTCATTAAAATCCTTCGGACTCCTAAAATCACTCTCTAATTTTATGCTAGTATCATTCAGGAACAACCAATTAAACCTTGACATTCATAATCTTCCATCGGTATTCCTATGAATAGGAACAAGACTCTTAGGATCTCCCTCCATTGGTAGGGGTCAGGACCCAGCTTCGAACACAGGGCCTATGTTGTGGTGTTGGCCCATGGCTTCCCTGAAAGCCCAACAACCTTCAGCAATGGCAGGTTACTAACACTTTTCAGCCCTGTCTTTTAGACCCAGGATGGTCACCTTGAAAAGAGAACAAATGTAAAACCGGCAGACATCTGAAAGTTACTGGATTTTTTTCTGTGTCGTTTTATTTATTTATTTTTCCTGTCAGCCTTTGAGGCCCAGGAACCTAGGTTCGGCTCTGGGTCCAGTGGCTACAACACAGCCTAGAGTGATCAAAGCTGAGACAGAGCTGCCATTGAGCTTGACAAAATAAAAATACATACATGCATACATACATATATACATAGATACATTAAAAATACTTAAATAATTATGAGGCTACTTGGCGTATTCGAGCCATTTTTTCTGCCGAGCCTGGGATTTGAACTTAGGGTCTGGGTAAATCTGCAGTACTGTAGGGGATGGGAAAACTCACAATGCTAGAAGACAAGAAAGACAGGTCTGTTCCCAGGGTCTGAATTCAAGCCCTAGCACTGGCAAAAATAATATTCGTATACATTTAAAAAACATGATTTATATTTACATATGCATGTTTATGACATATTGCATTTAGTGTAGGTATTCATTTTATTTTGTTTTTTATTTATTTATTATATATTTTAGAGAATAGAATTATATGTATAACATTATTTACATCCTATTAAATAGAACACAGATTTGACTATGTATTATACATCATTCCTGAGACCCAGGACTTTCACTGATAAGGAAAACAAGCGGGACAATTGGCTTCTTCTACCATGATTAAGTTCTTGGCAGTTCTGTGATTTGAACTCTGGGCCTAGAAGGCCCACTTCATGAATGTGTCAATGTTAGCACACCAGTCTGATGCAAGTGAAGTTGTCAGGCAAATTTGAGGACCTGAGATAAAGCCCTAGGAGTGGCCAATATATAAACAGATAGATATGTATACTGCAGGGTGTGTATTTACATATGTATATGTATCTATAAATAAAGTTATAGAGAGAGACAGATAGACATTTATATAGATTCTACTGTATAGTGATGTCTATATCTTATTTTTATATACTCTATTATTATGAATTATTTGGTCTAAAATTATGCCTCCATTAATTAATCACAGTGGGAGACAATAAAATATTAAATTAATCAATGACCTATATTTATTGCATACAATCTTATACTACAGTGACTAGCTAATTAGTAGTTCAATTGGTACATTACAAAGATCAAACTCAGGGCCTTGGTTTCTGGGTTGGGCTGAGGCTTCACTGACAGCACGCCAACCTTCAGCCATGCAAGGTCATGTACAATTTTCAAGCCGAGTCATTGAGATCCACGATGATCACAGTGCAAAAGAAACAAAGGTAAAACTGTTGTCTAAAACTTCCTGGGTTTTCCTCCTCCATCTTGGTTGGTTTATTTTTTTGTCAGAGCTGGGAGTTGAACACGGGTCCTAGGATCCCTGGATCATCTGTGGGTGTAAAAGCTGCACCCCAGCCTAGGATAATCAAGGCTGAGGAAGAGTTGTGGTGACCAGAGTTCAAGCTACTTTTTTGGAGTTTGCCACTCCAAAAAAGTTAAGGTCCTGGATAGGAATTTGGGCCATTTTATCTGCCATACTTGTAATTTGAACTCAGGGACTGGGTAACTCTATTGTGCTCTGGGTGATGTGAAAGCTAACCTCCTAGAAGAAAAAAAAATTCCAGAGCATTACCCAGTGTGTGAATTCCAGCCCTAGAACTGGCAAAAATATTATTTATATACATGTATAATATATATCAAATATATGTAGTTGCATAGATATTACATATTGTACCTAGGACACAATATTAACACAGAAAGGAAATCAGGTCAACATTGGCTTCTTACTCCACCTATTGACTTTGGCACTGCTGGGATTTGAACTCAGGGCCTGAAATGCCTAATTCATCAAGGGGTCAGTTTAAGCACAGCAGCCTCAAACAAATTCAATGCCAGGCAGTTCCCAAGACCTGAGTTCTAGCCCCAGGAGTGGTCAATATATAAATAGATAGATGTATAAATTGCTGCAAATACATGTGTATATATATATATATATATATATATATATAGAGAGAGAGAGAGAGAGAGAGAGAGAGATGTATATGTGTATTCCACTGTACATTTAAATATAAATATATTATAGAATGTGAGATGTCTGTATATTATTAAATGACATTTAACATATTACTAATAATTATTAGGTATTAAATTATTCCTCCATTTAATGAAGTATCATGGATTAAGGCACAATAAAGTATTGCTTTGTGTAAATGGAGCTCAGAGTCAATTTCTAGGCTCATAGTTCAATCCTCAGGATCTGCACTAAAAAGAAAGAGCCAGTAATTCCATGTGTCTGTGTATATATGCATGTATTTCTATCAGTGAACATCCATAGTTATTAGGAAAAATAGCACCCAGCTAAGAAATTTGCTTTGAATAGAATGATATCATAGCACAGAGAGTGCTTTCAAGATAGTGCATGTCCCTGGTCAAAAAATTAAGACACTGGCTTGGAATTTGCACCATTTTTCTGGCAGGCCTGGGATTTCAACTCAGGGTCTGATTAACTCTTTGGCACTGTAGGGGAGGGGAAACTCACCATCGTTGAAGACAAGAATTTCAGACCAGTTTCCAGGGCCTGAATTCAAGCCCCAGCACTGGAAAAAATAATATTCATACATGAGATCAATTTACATACATGTGTTTACTCCCTATGACATTTATTACACTTATTTATTTTTTATTTATTTTATTTAGAATTATTACATATATCACATTTATTTCATTTATTACATCTTATCACATGGATTTATTTGCATATGGATTATACATCATCCTGAGACCCACAACTTTCACAGAGAAGGACAAAAATGGATCAAAATTGGGTTCTGACTCCACATATAAACTTTTGGCCATGCTGGGATTTGAACTCACAGCCCACAATGCACAAATCATGAATGGGTCAGTTGGAAAACAAAAGCCTTTGGCAAACTGAACTGCCAGCCAGTTCTAAAGACCTGTGATCAAGCAATAGTAGTGGCAGATAGATAGATAGATAGATAGATAGATAGATAGATAGATAGATAGATAGATAGATAGATAGATAGATAGATAGATAGACGTGTAGTTTGCTATGTATATGAGAGAGAATGTGAGAATATTGAATTATATGTATTATGAATTATTAGTTATTAAATTATGCCTCCTTTTAATGAAGTATCATGGTTGAATACTTATTAAAGCATTAATGTAAAAGTAGTCAGTATTCCATAATTGGGAGAATCATACCATGTTGCTAGAATGGAAGACATTATCCAATACTTTTTGTGTGGCATTATATAAGAAAGTTATTAACTAATTGCAAATTTAATTGTTACTTTTATAACATTTTATTAGGCATTCCCATGGATAGGAATGATTTTCTCAAGATCTCCCTCCATTTATAGGTGGCAGTACTTTCACTTTAACTCCAGGCCTGGGTATTTTACTTTGAAATGCAAACGATTGGAATTACACTGTGAAGATTTCAGATTGTCAGGATGAAAGAACCGAATGAGAAGGAAAGAAAGCCAAGTGACAGTGGATCCTACCTGTAATCCTAGCTCTTCAGGAGGCTGAGAGGTAGAGAATGCCAGTTTGAATTTAGCCAGGAGAGGAAAATCCACCACACTCTTATTTCTGAGCGATTACAGGAATAAAAAATCCCCATGAATGGGGCTGTAGCTCAAGGGCAGAGCATTAACTTTAAGCACAAGAACTCAGGGACAGTGCCTAGGCTCATAGTAAAACTCCCAAACTTTGCAATTAAAAAAAAAGCCAGTAACAACATGTCTCCCCATGTATGTATGCATGTATTTCTATTGGTGAAGGTCCAGAATCCCTATAATGAAAGACATCCAGCTAGGAAATTTGTTTTGAATAAAATGATTTCATAGCACAGAGAGAGTTTTCAAGACAGTGCATCTTCCGGGCCTCCTCTCACTGTTCCCATTGTAGCCTGAGGTTTTCTCCACATCGGGGACTGCTGGAAGAAGACTTCCTCATTATTGGAACAGGCAGACAAAAGGCCACACTCCTGTAGAGCTGAGTGACAAAAAACTCTTTCTAGGCCAATTAGTGAGGAGTGTGGGTGGGCTCTGGTGGCCAGGAGAAAAAGGCCTCTTTGTATCTCAAGCTATCTCTCTGCCGAGAGCTCTGTTGTGACAGGAAGACTTCAATTGTGCCACCTCCCGTGGCAGGCCAAGTTCCCTGCACTTATCCTGTATTTGTTAGACTATGTTTCAGTGCTGAAATAACCTGATACAATTAATTCAAGGGTCCTTTTGGCAGACAACTAAGGAGCTGAATCTAATAAAATGATTCATTATTGACAATGATGCTTCCCTGGGTTTCCAGAAGCTTGCTAAATCAAAGTACATGTGTAATATTACTATGCTTCATGTCATCTTGGGCTGGTGAAACTCATCATGTTTTGAAACTTTGACCTCTCCTAGTTGGGCCCTGGGTGGCTGTGTTTCAGGGTTGAACACAGGACCTGGATACTGACCATGAGCTCAGAGCAGAAGCTCAGTGCTTTATCATTTCTTGTCACAGCTTCACTTCTGTTATCTCTGTGTGTGTGTGTGTGTGTGTGTGTGTGTGTGTGTGTGTGTGTGTGTGTGTGTGTGCATGTATGTGTGTTCATACACTTGTCCTGGAGCTTCAACTCAGGACCTGAACACTGTACCTGAGTTTCTCCTGTACAAGGATAGCACTCTACCACTTGAGGCACCCAGCCACTTCAGGCTTTTTTCTAGTGTAGTACTAAGGAATCAAACCCAGGGATTCATACATGCAAAGCACTCTACTCCTAAGACACATTCCCAGCACTCTACTTCAGGTTTCTTTCTTTCTTTTGTTGGAAGTTGGAGGAATTTAAGTCTAGGCCTGGGTGCTGTCCTTGAGCTCTTTAGCTAAAGTCAATCACTCTACTACTTGAGCAACAGCACCCCTTGAGGTTTTTGGTGGGTCACTGGAGAGAAGCGTCTCAAGGAATTTCCTGCCCAGGCTGGCTTTGGACCGTGATCCTCAGCTCTCAGCATCCGGAGTACCTAGGATGACAGGCACAAGTCAGCAGCAACTAGCTTCCACTTCAAGTTCCTAAGTAGTGAATAGGAGATAAAAGTCTCATGGGACCTTTTGTGTCTGGGATAGTTTTGAACCCAGACCGTCAGATCTCAGCTTCCTGAGTAGACAGGATGACAGACCTCAGCTACTGCACGCCTAGACTGTAACACTCTGTTGCAAGTGGGTCCTTGCCTCCTTGTGGTAGGGCGCTACCCATGATCCCCACAGGTAAACGTCAGTGGCTAGGCCCTGAGTTCAAGGTTCATGATCAAGAAATATAATACAAAACAATTGTCTGCAGGAGACAACTCACTGGAGTTAGGTACATACATAATTTTGGCCATGAAATGGTGCCACAAGTTTCTCATCTGCACAATCATCTTACTTGTGGAGCTCTTACAAGAACCAGATGAAAAAATGCACTCCAAGAAGTACTCAGCACACAACAACTCATGAAATACTCATCACATAGCTGTAGCCCAAATAATATCATTAGAATTAGGATGCTTTCATCAGTATCATCATTCTTTCAGAAACACACCACAAACAGTCCAAATTTAGATTTTGGAGGGGTGAGTTGTTTTGGGGAGGGGAGTCAGCCACGGGGATTGCAATGAAATGTTGGGGGTACTGTCCTAAGGTCTTTTGATCAGGCTAGAACTCTGCGACTTTAAGCCACAGCTCAGAGTTTCACAGACTTCCTGCCAAGCCTAGGTTTTAAACCAACCAGTGTCAGATCTCAGCCCCCTAGTATCTTGGATGACAGGGTGAGCAAGCCAGCAGCATCTAGTTGATGGAACTGGGTTGCAGCGGTTTACCTCTGTCTAATTCAGGTTAGATGGCAAATGTCAGCACTAGATTCCCAGCTTGCTCTGTGATGAGGTATTTGCAGCACTATCCATATATAGTTGCAGTCAGAACATTCTATCTTTTCCTTTTTTATTTTTTGTTTTGGTGCCAGTCCTGGCTCTTGAGTAAGAGTCTAGACACAGTCCCTAAGCCTTTATGCTCAAAGCTAGTGCTCGAGTGTTTGAGCTACAGCAAAACTTCTGGATTTTTCTATTCAAATGGTAGTGAGGAATTGAACCCACGGCTTCGTACTTACTTGGCGAGCACTCTACCACAGAGCCCCAGTAGTCACAAGTGTATAAACAGATAAATGTGTAGATTGGTAGACAGACAGACAGATAGATAGATAGATAGATAGATAGATAGATAGATAGATAGATAGATAGATAGATAGATAGATAGGTAGATAGATAGATAGATGTAGATATATTTAATGAGAGATGTCTGTAAATTATGAAATTGCATATATGATATTTCTATCAAATATTGCCAATTAAATTATTCCTTCCTTTTTTAAGTATCATGATTGACTACATAATAAATTATTAATTGAAAATTAGTCAATGTAGTATACCTGTTGTTTATAATTTTCTAATATAATTGTACACTAACTAGTAATGTAATTGTTACTTTTACAACATTCAATTTGTACAGATGTCTATTGGAAAGCGTTTCTTAGAATCTCCCGACAGCCATTCATTAGTGGGAGTCCCGGGATTCAAGCTCCAGGCCTAAGTTGCCGATTTCGGCTTGGCTTCCCTAATAGCCTGCCAAACATCAGCAATGTAAGGTCATGTACATTGTCTGGGCATTGTTATTTAGACCCAGGATGGTACAATACAAAGGAAAAAAAAGTGTAATCACCTCATTGAACTTCTCAGTTTTATTTTTTTCCTCTTTATTTTTTTTGCCAGCCTTGAGATTTGAACTCGGGACCTAGGATCCCAGGATTGGCTTTGGCAGAGATGCCAAGACCTGAGTTCAAGCTCGGTACTTGGCCTAAAACCAAATAATAATAACAATGATAACAACAACAACAATAATAATATGGCCTTGACTTGGTATTTGCACCATTATACTGGCAGGCCTGGCATTTAAACTCAGAGTCTGGGTAACTCTGTGGCACTGTGGGTGAAGGGGAAGATTGCCTTCCTTGAAGACAAGTTCAGAAAAGTTCCAAGAGCCTGAATTGAAGCCCCAGTACTGGAAAAAATGATACTCATATATGAGATCTATTTGCATACATGGGTTTACTCCGTATGACATTTATTACCCTTATTTGTTTAGTATTATTGCACATAAATCATTTATTTTATTACATTATATCACATATGCTGAGACCCAGAACTTTCACAGAGAAGGAAAAATATGTGTCAAAATTGGCTTCTTACTCCATGAATACATTATTGGCCATGCTGGGATTTCAACGCACGGCCTAAAATGCCCAATCCATAAATGGGGTCACAGATTTAGCACACCAGCCTCCAGAAAACTGAGCTGCCAGGAAGTTCTGAGGACCTGTGATCAAGCCACAGTAACGCCAAATATATATACATATATATATATATATATATATAGACAGAGGGAATGTGAGGATATTATTAAATTATATATTATTACAAATTATTAGTTATTAAATTATGCTTCCATTTAATGAAGTATTGAAGAGTTGAAGTAACTCCATTTTGAGGCAGCAGCCATTCTGTCCTTTATGTTAAATTATGAGTGACCCAGAGCAAACATAAATTCCAGGAACTGACTTGTCCATGTTGAAGTTAACCAGAGCTCACATAAATCCCAAGGACAGAGTTATCTGTGGTCACAAACTTCCCTTCCTTCACAGATAACCCACTGCCCTTTATTGCCCTAGCCAAAATGGTATGATAACCCCCAGCCCTTTATTGCCCTAGCCCAAATGGTCTGATAACCCCCTGTCCTTTATTGCCCTAGCCCAAATGGTGTGATAACCCCCTGCCCTTTAATGCCCTAGCCCAAATGGTCTGATTACCCCCTATCACCCCTTATCACCCTAGGATGTCCTGTTAACACATCTGGTTACTGTAACTTTGTAGTTTTTGCCTTTATAAGCCCTATGAAATTTCAGCTTGGGGCTTCCTCCTAAGCTCCACTGTGTCGGTGTGTAGGACGAATCCTGAGCTGCAACCTGACTGAATAAAGCCTTGCTTTTGTATTTCGGAAGGTCCGACTTTCGGTGGTCTTCTTGGTGGGGGTCCTGCGATGGGGGCACTTCAGTATCATCATCTAATACTTATAAAATCATTAATAAAAATCAGTCAATATCCTTAATCATACCATGGTGCTAGAATGGAAGATATAAATTCAATAATTTTTGTGTGGCATTCTAAAGTAGAATCATGAATTAACTGCAAATTTAATTATTACTTTCATAACATTCCATTAGCATTCACATGAATAGGAATGAGTTTGTTAGGATCTCCCTCCATTTGTGGGTGGTAGTCCTAGCATTCGAATTCCAGGCCTGGGAAGTTTGCTTCTAATAAACCATTGGAATGACACCTTGAAGATTTCAGATTGTCACGAAAAAAAAGAACAACAAGAAGAAAAGGAAGCCAAGTGTCAGTGGCTCTTGCCTGTAATCCTAGCTCCTCAGGAGGCTGAGATGCCAAGTTGAATTCAGCCTGGGTAGGAAAGACCGCGACACTCATATTTCTTAAGAGATCACAGGAAATCAAAATAAAATAACAACAAAAAAAAACCCTGAGTGGCCCTGTGGCTCAAGTTGCAGAGCACTACCCTTGAGCAAAAGTCTCAGGGCCAGGGCCAGGATGATGGGCATTGAGCAGGTTGGCCATGCCCAGCCCCCCAAACTGGGCAAGCTGGAACAAGCCCTCAGAGAGCACTAAGTCTGAGCAGGCAGCTTGAATAAGCATCTTCAGTGCAATTTAAGAACTGAAGCCACGAAGCCTTTGCCTGGGCTGGTGTGTGCAACTGGTGTGTACAACGGGTGCATTATGTCCTGGCACTTCTCAAGGGAAACCACAATTCTTAGACTGTAGGAGTTGTTGAAGGTTGTGGCTCTATACCCTATATCCCTCATTAAGATGTGAGCCTAGGTCTCTGGGGCCTGGTGGCCATCACTCATTCATCATTCTTCATTGCTGAGTCTCAGGCTGGTCCCAAATCCTGGGAAAGATAGGAAATAGCCAGCAATTTCTGTGCCAAAAGGGGTAATCCAATAAATACCACCATCATAACTCCCATTAGAAGTAAGCCTTGGGCTTCGAATGTGGCTTACTGGTAGAGTGCTTACTTAGCACACATGAAGCCCTGAGTTCGATTCATTCCTACCACAGAAACAGAAAAAGCCAAAAGTGACACTGTGGCTTAAGCAATAAAAGTGCTAACCTTGAGCAAAAAAAGGTCAGGAACATGCCCAGACCCTGAGTTCAAGCCCTAAGATTGGCAAAATAAAACAACAACAACAACAACAGCAACAAAAAAACGTGAGCACAGTGAGACATATTCTTCTGGGACATAGAGGAGGGCCGAGGTTATGGGTAATAGGTAGAGGGCAGGTGCTGTTTGCTCACTCCTGTAACCTTAGCTACTCAGGAGGCTGAGATCTGAGGATCCCAAATGCAAGCAGGAAAGTCTATATGAGATTCTTTTCTCCAATTAAACACCCACAAAGCCAGAAGTAGAGCTGTGGTTGAAGTAGTAGAGTGCTAGTCTTGAGCACAAAAGATCAGGGATAGCATCCAGGCCCTGAATTCAAACCCTAGGAGTGGCACAGGCACACACACACACACACATACACACACATACACACACACACACACACACACACACACACACACACACACATACACACACACACACCAAGATAGAGAATTTGACAGTCAACCTGCACAAATTCCACCTCTAGAAACTCAGTATTTTTTTAAAAAAAGATGGAGAAGGGAAGGAAAGACTTGCTCCAGGAAGTGATATAACCAGTGCCAAAATTCCACAGGAGTTCTAAGTTGTGGAACAGGACAGAGAGCCTCAGGCACAAGGTAGAGCATGGGCAAAGGTCCTGAGGTGTGGTGTAGAGCAGGTTGTGTGGATGGAATGATGGTTCTGTGGCTTCAGACAAGTCTGGCAGAACACTGAAGGCTGGGTCAAGATTTGTACTTGAGTCACAAGTAGAGCAGAGGGTGAGGTCCCAGAATGAGGCCCAGGGAAATATTAGCTTGACATTTCACCAAAGACCCCAGCCAATTTCTGTGGCTGGAAGCCTATTTTTCACAGCTCCTGACCCTCAGGCCCTCTTTGCATGGAGGAGTCAGGGCAAATGCAGGGAAGAATTCTTCTTAAGAAAAGCTTCTAGCCCAATGCCACCAGTGGCTCAACCCCCGTAAATCCTAGCTACTCAGGAGACTGAGATCAGAGATTGTGGGTCAAAGCCATCTCAAGGGAGGAAAGTTAGTGAGACTTTCTTGCACATGAACTAACAAAAGCCAGAAATGGAGCTTTGGCTCAAGTGGTAGCATGTCCTCATTGAGAGAAAACTTTAAGAACCTACAGGGCAGACCGTGAGTTCAGGCCCCAGTACTGGCACCTAAAAAATAAAGAAAAGCTTTCAGGAGCTCCTAGTCCACTGTGGTGAATGGACAGATAGGCCAGGCATGGGTGGCTTATGCTGGTCCTCCTAGCATATCAGGAGGCTGAGATGTGAGGATTGCCGTTCAAAGCCAGCCTGGGCAGGAATGTCCGGGAGACTCTGATCTCCAAGGATCCACCAGAAAACCAGAAGCGGCTGAAGTGCTAAGCTGAAGAGCTGAGAGATGGTGCCCAGGCCCAGACTTAGAGCCCCATGACCAATACCTGGCCTGCTTTGACCTCATGTTGTGGCTCTAGCAAGTACTTTCCAGTGGGCTCCTGATAGTCTTCCAATGTCTATGTGTCCTACAAATCTTGAGAGCAGCCTCCTTGAAGGCCTTTGCCTACAGAGCAGGACACAGTACCAGAAAAGGTCATGCCTTGTGGCATGCAGGTCATCCGCCGGTAATCAGAAGGGCATCTGTCATGAGTGCAGTGTGGATCTGAGCACTAAATCGACGTCTCAGACCACGGTTCTGGGCCAGAAGGGGTAGACCAGTTAAGGCCAGCTCACAAGGGAATCACAAGAATGTGAATTTGTCAGGCACACCTTGGGCAGGTTTTGAGTTGGGTCATGAAAGACTTGTAGGCTGAGGAACAAAAGCAGGTTGGCTGCTGCTTGTAGCAGTCACTATATTCCAGAAGTCCCAGGACTCGGAGCCCTGCTTAACTCACCAGTGCTCAGGGCAGATGAAGGTCTGCAATCATGGGACAACTACAAAGGAGCATCCATAGTGTCCTTCCCTTGGTTCTATGTCCCCGTGCTGGGATGGAGGGGCAGGTTCCATGCAACTTACGGCCATAGCGCAGACCCCGCAGCCCAAGAAGGACTTAAGGAGAAACAACTGATGTGGCTTGAGAGTTTATTATGATTATGCCTCAGGACTGCCCCCAGTTCTAGCTCAGCTTATCATTACTACCTTCCTCTGTGTGTGTGTGTGTGTGTGTGTGTGTGTGTGTGTGTGTGTGTGTGCATGCGCAAGAGTGCATGTTGGTAGTAGGGCTTGAATCCAGGACCCGTGCTCTGTCCCTCAGTTTTTTCATTCAAGGATACCACTCTACCACTTAAGCCAGAGCTTTTCTTCCAGCTTTCAGGTGGTTCTTGGGAGAGGAGAGTCTCACAGACAATTCTTGCTGGGCTGCATCTGAATGTTAATCCTCCAATCTCAGCCTGCTGAACGAGCTAGGATTATGAGAGCATGAGCCATTAGCATCTGGGCACGCATTCCTTTTTGGATAAAACAGAGTACCTATTTCCTAGCCGAGCACCCATCTGCAGCTATCCCTCGTACACCTTCCCCTACCCCTCCGGTCTTCAAAGGAGACATACCCTGCCCTGAGGACAAAGAAATAGGATGCACTGACAATATTTGAGCATTATGGTCTCCACACAGTCAGGTGCTGCTGGGAACTGATGTAGAGGTCAGTGATCTAGGCCAAGGCAAGTAGACAGCTGTTAGAATAGAAAGTATGAAAAGACATCCATGCAGCTGGATGTCAGTGGCACATGCCTATAATCCTAGCTACTCAAGGCTGACACTGGAGGACCAATCAAGATTCAAACCTAGCCTGGGCATACTCTTATCTCCAAAGAATCACCAAAAAGCTGGGAAGAAGTAATACTATAGTTCAAGTGTTAGAGCACCAAACTTGTGCAAACAAGCTAAAGGTTACCACCTAGGCTCTTCAACCCTTGGTAAACACACACACACACACACACACACACACACACACACACACACACACACACACACATCCATATGCATGCAACATCAGAGATTTCTACACTGTAACCTTTGGGTATTCTATACCTTTTTTCCACTAAGTCTGGTGGTTGTTGGCCTAGGAGTTCGATGCATCCAACACCACCTGACATCTATAATTTTGGGGAACAGAATGGCTAGAATGTCAGCCTTCCCCAGTCCCAGCTCCTTGATTGGGTCTTGGTCTATCCAGGCCCTTTGGGGTTCCATTTACAGACTTGCCAAGATCCTTTAAAAAGGCATCACATGCTGAGCAGTTGTGGCTCACGCCTGACATCCTTGCTACTCAGGAAGGTGAGATCTGGCTTCCAAGCCAGCTTGGGCAGGAAAGTGTGTGAGACTCTTATCCTCTATGAACCATCAGAAAACAAGAAGTGTCCCTTGGCTAAAGTGGTAGAGTGCAAGCCTTGAGAAAAAGAGCTCAGGGACAACACTCATGGACAATGACAAGGAGAGGCATTGCATGTTGGCTTTGGTATTGGCATGGGCCAAATATTGGAAATTTCAAGTCCACCAAGATAAAGCAGTACCTCCTCTAGTCCCATGCTCCTCTATCTTCTCCACTCCCTGCCCTTGGCTGGGCTTTGGGTCAGGATGGCTCTGGCTTGACAGGAGGACTCCAAGGAGGAAGATCCCAGACCAATTGCCCCGGGTCCTTCCTCCCTGCTTACCCTGCTGCTTCTGCTCTTTGCCATAGACCTTCTTCCTGAAATCCATCCATGAGATCATTGACACCAATACAGTGGTGAGTGGTGGGTCCAGCCTAACTCTGGGAAGTCAGAGGTGGAAGTCAGTTTGGGACTAGGAGCTTCTACCCTGGGTGTGGGCTGAGGCCAGGGCTGACATTTATTTCATTCTGAGCCTTGCTGGAGTAGGGAGACAGTGTAGACACAACATTGAGTCAGGTAAGATGGGAATCTGTAGGACTACTTGTGTGGAGGAAGCTGTGGGGCTCAGGGGGCCACTGTTCTTGGTACTCCTCTCTCAGATGTCCCTCTCCCTCTCTCATCCCTCAATAGTAAAAGAGAAACTTTAAATAAGGGTGTCGAAGAGGGGGCAGGGGATTATTTCTGTGTGAACCAGACTTGTGCTTCATATTCATCCTAGCCCCTACTTCCTATTTATCTGAGGAATGGCCATATGGGTTTGGGGGCAGGAGATCATCCTAGCTGAGAATGTGGCTCAGTGATAGAGTGGTCGCCTAGCAAGCCTGAAGCCCTGGGTTCGATTCCACAAAGAAAAAGCTGGAAGGGGAGATGGGGCTCAACTTGTAGACCACCAGTCTTGATCAAATAGAGCTCAAGGACAGTGGACAGGCCCTGAGTTCAAGCCCCATAACTTGAAGAACAAATCTTTGTGGAGGCCTTTTTTTTTCCCTTTGGAAACGATTTATTCTTTTTGATAAGCATAACACGGGCCTCTTCCCTGGCCACCAATGGGCCATTAGATGTTCCTGGAATTTGGGCCTCCTCCCAGCAGCCTCTGCTCTACCAGGCCCATAGTTTACCCTTCCTATCACCAGGCAGATGGAGGCCTAGAGAAGCCCACCTGGCCACCTAGTTCTGGTGGCTACTGAGGATTTGGGGACTCAGTAAGTCACATAGGGAGTCATCATCCCCATCTGTCTACAGAAAAAAGGGACAGAGCACTGCAAGCCTGAGCGCACCAGCTATGGGCAGTTCTGCATGTGGGGATCTGCAGCAGGACATGCTCTGTGGGGGAGTCCTGTACAGGGCAGGGAACCTTGACCTCTCCTCTTGCAGTTTCCACACTATCCTGAAGTTGCAATTCTTCAAAACCTTTCTGCTTCTCCCTGATTTTGACCACCCAGGAGCCTGAGGCCTCTGAAGCAGCTGCACTGGTGGGGAGCTCAGCCTGTGTCAGCATCTGGAGCCCCGTGTAGGAGCCACAGAAGCTCTGGCAGCTATCTACTCTTCATCTTCTCCTGGGACAGCTGGCACATGCACTCGACTTTCTCCTGACAAAGCTGATCCAGAATGAACATCTGTTCTTTACATGTCAGGAGGGACTCCTGGATGGTGCAGATATGTGCCGACAGCTGGTTGCATCGATGGTGGAGCTCATCTGCAGGACTCTGGAAGTCCACCTCATCAGGCAGGTTGTGGATGAAGAAGATTTTCTTCTTGGATGCCCACGTGTCCCACTTCCCAACCTCACACATGCTGTGGTGGCAGCTCATTGGGCGGGGGACCTGTGGCTCCAGCTCTATCTGGCACTGAGCTGTCGGTGGGAGGGGGAGTGCCTGCAGCAGTCTCGCTGCTCCTGTGGCAGGAGTATCCCCCTGTGGATCTCAGCCTCCAAGAGTGCTAACAGCTCCACGTCCCTCTGAGTTCGGGAGACATCTCCATCCTCTGCCATGGGCACATCGAGGAGAGTCGCTTCCTCAGCTTTTGCTTCTCCAGGGTTCACAGCTTCTCCTTCCCCAGGGAAAGCCAGGAAGCTCAGCTGGGCCTGCATGTGCTCCTCCTCTGGACAGGTCACGTCCAGGCACTTGAAACTGTCCTGCCACTTTGGGGGCACCATCTAGTCCCCCAGTTGGTCTGACCCGGCACTTGTTTCAGCTGCTCCAACAGCTGGGTCTGCCTCTGCAGGTGCTACTGCAGGACCTACTTGGAGCACAGCTGCTCATTGGAGGCAATGTGCTGCTCACAGGTGACTCTGAGCTCCTGAAGCTGGGCCAGGGACTGCTCCTGCTGCTCCTGGAGCTCCTGAGTCACTTGGCTTTCTCTCTCAGCTACCTCTTTCCCTTCCTCTATCTTCTCCTCTCAGCAGTCCAGCTGTTCCTGTAGATGTTTCTTCACCTGCTGCTCTGAGTCCACGATGCTGGTGAGCTCCTCCTTCTCACTGCTCACCCTGTAGAGAGCGTCCTGCAGCAAGGCCAGCTGTTCCTCCCGCTGTGGGTTTCATACGCATGCACATCGTGGGGTATCGGGGATGTCCTGCGGATCCTTGGTTTTCTCCTCCAATCCTCCCACTTGCTCCCGCTGCTCTGCATAGTGGAGACGGAGTTTCTAGTTTTCCTGTACCTGGATGTGAAGTTGTTTCTCCACGTTTTTCAACCCCATCTGTGTGTGGTAGGTGTGGGCCCGCAGGTGCTGCTCCTCCTGAGGTGGACCCACAGAGGGCCATGGCTTTGCCAGCTTCCTTCTCAGTTCCCCCAGCTCATTCTCTAGGTGCAGCACCTACCTTCATCCTCACTCCTTTTCCTCTGTCAGTTGGTTCACCTGCTTGGTCTGCCACCAGGGCTCCTCCTTCTGCATGGACCTCTCAATGCTCAGGTTCTGCGAGAAGGTGTCTGTCTCCAGATTCGCTGCAGACACCATTCAACTCAGGTTGTCCTGAAGTCTCTTTAGTACCTCACACCCCTCCAGCACTTGTTGGAACTTGCAGATTCTGTTCTTCCTGTTGCTCCTCTATGTCCAGAATGCTTACACCTTCTCCTAAAATTCTGTGTTCACTTGCTGCAGGTCATAGAAGCTTCTCTTCTTTTTCTTGAGCTGAAGTGTTACATCATTTAGCTGTTTGAACATTTCGGCCACCTTCTGTAAGTAGTAACCACAGAAGCCACCATCTCCAGCTCTGCCATGCGTTGCTCTGTGGCCTGTAGGCAGCTGGTGAGAGCTTCATGCTCCATTTCGCTGTCATAGGCCATGAGCTGCATGTGGGCTGGTGCTGATTGTAAATCACTTTCTGCCAAAACCAACCTCTATATGGGTGGCTTGTGGATGTCTAGCTCTGTTTTTGGTGCTTGTGTACTTTGGCTACCTTCTCCTTCTCTTTCTCTCGTCAATCCTGCAGGTCTGGCTTTTCCTGTTTCAGTGGTTTGATCTTGGCATAGAGCACCTGGTTTCTCCTTTTGCTGTGGTCCAGGGCAGGCACCACATGTCGCTAGCACCTCTGCATATTCTTGGTGGTATCGGGACCCTTGACATTCTGGATCCTGGTGGGTGTGACTGTGTCCAAAGGCAGGGGAGGCCAGTGGTCAGCATCACCTTTGGCCAGACCCTCGGTTGAATCACCCTTCCCAGAGGTATTTGTCTTTGGGATCCTTCCCTTTTATGTATTCTTTGTTTTCTTGAATGCTGAAGGTCTGATGGGAGGATTTCTTCTGCTGGTGTTCTGGCAGTAGTTTGTTGCCCACAGCTCTCTCACATAGTCTTGTTGTTTCAGACATCTGAGCTCTGGGATGGGAAAGATGGGCTGGCCACATTCCCAGGTTCTGGGAAATCCTCTATTTTCCCACTCTCTGACTAGGTTGTCAATTTCCTATTGTACTCCAAATTCGCCTCGAGTCTCTTGTTTACCACTCAGTTACCTCTACCCTCCTCAACTGCTGGTAGTGGTGTCAACTAACAGAGGGAATCTTGGTGCTACAGGGCAGCATGGAATGTGGGTGGCCACGATTCTTGTATCCCATTGGTCAGAAAGAACCATAAAAGAATGGGGGTATGGCTGGTATCCTGTGATGCAGGCAGAATGGGCAGAGTCAAGATGACAGCAGCCCCTTTCCCAGGGAACTCTGTCCAATCCAGTAGGGAACAAGAGGGAGACCTGCTTTAGCCATATAGCTGCACAGATTTTTGTGTGTATGCCTGTTTGTTGCCAGTCCCGGACATTGAACTCAGGACCTAGGCACAGTTGGTGAGCTGTTTTTGCTCAAGGCTACCCTTCTACCACTGGCTCTACTTCTGGCTTTGTTGACACTGAAGTTGGACAGGGGTCTCAAGTACTTTCCAGCCTAGGGTGACTTTGACCATGAATCTCCTTTCACAGCCTTGTAAGTATCATGAAGGACTGCTGAGAGCCACTGGTGCCTGCTTAATTATTGGTCTTGATGATGTTCTTGAACAGACTGGTGAGTTCCCTATCTTCGGATTTAAGTAGTGGGAGCTGGAGCCCACAATTTGAATCCTGGTCCTGCCACCTCCAAATGGCAGAAGATCCTAAAAACTCATTTCTATCCATATGAATACCAATGGAATGTGATGTATATCATGATTGAATGGACAGTATTTGAATGATTCTAGGATAAAATTATACACAATTATATTCTAGGACACTGATTGATTTTAATCAATACTTTATGAAGCATTTAAAAAATTACATTCATTAAATGGAGAAATAATGAAATACCTAAGAATTGGGCATCACATAGCATAGAGATGCCATTTTTTTCTGCCAGGACTGAGATTGGAACTCATGGTCTGGGTAAATCTGTTGCACTGTGTAGCAAGGGGAGGCTTGCTTTTTTGAAGTCAAGAAATTCAAGTCTGTTCCTTAGGCCTGAAATTGATCCCCACCCCTAGAATACATCCTATTTGTGTACATTTTAAATATATGATTTATATTTACATACATATATTGACTCCATATTGCATTTAATGTAGTTATTCATTTTATTTTTTGTTTTGTTCATGTAGTGACCATTTATTTTATTGACTATTATGGCACATAGAATATTGATTACATAGGATATAGGTCTGCATATGTATTTCACTTCATACCTGACACACAGGACTTTCACAGAAAAGGAAAACATGTGTCACCATCTGCTTCTTACTCCATGATTTCTTGTTTGGGAGTGCTGGCATTTGAACTCATGGCCTACAGGGCCAAATTCATGAATGATTGAGTGTCAGCATGCCATACTGGGGCAAACTGAGCTGACAGGCATTTCCCAGGACCTGAGATTGAGCCCCAGGAGTTGACAAAATAAGAACAGATTGACATGCAGATGGTAGTATGCTAATAAATATATGTCTTTATAGTGTACCAGAGATGTCTGTCCATTATTCAGTTATATAGTCTACATTCATAACAATTCTTGGGTATTTATTATGTCTCCATATAATTAATGTTATTGTTTTCATCCTTAATAAACTATTAAGTAAATCAGTGTTCTGAAATTAATGTGTCCCTGTAAGAAATAGTAGTCTTTTCAAAAACATAAACTCTGGGCTTGGCGCTGTCCCTGCACTATTCAGCTCAAAGCGAGCACTCTATCACTTGAGCCACAGAGCCACTTCCAGAAATAGTAGTCTTTTAATGCTTCATATTAAATAAAATTAGTCAGCCTACTGAAATCATAATGTCTAATTTTATATGAGTATCACTCATGAGCAACTCATTCAACTGTGACACTTACAACATTCAATCATTATTCCTATAAATGGGAATGGGTCTCTTAGGATCTCCCGCCATCTGGAAGTGACATGACTTAGATTCGACTCTAGGCTTATATTGCCGTGCAGGACTATATCTTCCCCAGTACCCTGCCAGCCTTCAGCAATACAAGAAGTATCCTTTGGAGCCGTGTCATTCAGACCCAAATGGTCATGGTGCAAAATGTTAAAACTTCATCTCACCACTTCTTCTGTGTGCATTTTTCCCTTCCAAAAGGCCTGGAGGCCCAGGATCCCAGGATTGCCTGTGGTGCCAGTGGCTGCACCCCAGACTAGAGTGATGGAAGATGAGGCAGAGTTGCCATGACCTGAGTTCAAGACCTTGCTTCACACAAAATAAATAAATAAATAGATAGATAGATAGATAGATAATCTCCCTGGCTTGCAATTGGTGCCGTTTTTTCTGCCAGGCTTTGGATTTGAACTCAGGGTCTGGGTAACTTTGCAGCACTGTGGACAAAGGAGAAGCTCACCGTGCTTGAAGTCAAGAAAGTCAGGCTTGCTCCCTAGGCTTGAATTCAAGCCCCAGCTCTGGGAAACATACTATTTATGTATATTGTAATGATAAGATTCATACTTACTTATAGATGTTCAGTACATATCCTGTTTGTTGTGGTTATTTATTGTATTTCTGTTTTATTCATTAACCATTTATTTTATTGACTGTGATAACACGCATTCCATTTATTATTTTGATGACATCTTATCACATAGTATCTAGATTTGTAGAAGTGTTCTCAATCATGCCTGACATCCAGAACGCTCAGAACAAAGGAAAACAGGTGTCACGCTTGGCTTCTTAATCCACAATCCAATTGTTGGCAGTGCTGGAATCTGAACTCAGGGCCTAGCAGAAACAATTCATGAATGGGTGTGTCAAAACGACAACCTCTAGCCCAGGAAACTGCCAGGCACTTCCCAAACTCTGACATCAAGCCACAGGGGTGGACAAAATAGCCATACATGGATAGGCAGGTGGTAGTATACCAATAAATATATATTTGTATAGAGTGCCAGAGACATCTACCTAGGATTCAATGACATCAACTACGTTCCTACCATCTCTTAGGTAGTTATTATGCGCCATTGAAGGAATAGGATTCTTTTCATGCTTAATAAACTATTCAATAAGATCAATGTGTCTGATTTTAGACTAGACCTATGCATGCAGAAACTTCTCAATCATAGTTTGTTAACATTCCATCGGTATTCCGATGCATAGGAATAAGTCTCTTGGGAAATCCCCCGATTGGTAGGTGTCAGGACCAGCAGTTAAACTCAGGGCCTACATTGCTGCATGGGACTATGGCTTCCCCGATAGCCCACTAGCCTTCGCCAATGCACGGTGAAGTACCCTTTGCAGACATGTCATTCAGACCCAGGATGGTCACCATAGAAAGGGAAAAAAATGTAAAAAATCCATCCCGCGGCTTTTTTTTCTCTCTGTGTGTTTGTGTGTGTGTGTGTGTGTGTGTGTGTGTGTGTGTGTGTGTGTGTGTATGTGTGTTTTCCTGCAAGACTTCAAAGCCTAGAATCCCAGGATTGGCTATGGGCCCATGGCAGCCTGTCACCTGAGGTGATTGAAGCTGAGGCAGAGTTACCACGAACTGAGTTCAAATCCCTTCCTTGGCAAATAATAATAGTAATAATAATAATAATAATAATAAAAAACACCCTGGCTCAGAACTTGCACCATTTTTCTACCACTGCTGGGTTTCCAACTCAGGTCTGGGTAAATCTATAGCACTGTGGAGGAAAGGGAAGCTCACCATCCTTGAAGACTACAATATCAGGCTAAGTCACAGGGCCTGAATTGAAGCCCCAGTATTGGCAAAAATAATATACCCACCTATTTTACATACAGGATCTCTATTTACATACATGTGTGGAATGCCTCATGAATTCAGTATAGTTACACTTTTTATTGTGTGTCTTAGTCATGTATGCATTTTGTGTTTTATTGAGCATGATGACAGATATAACTGTGCAGAAACGGATGACAACCTATTCCCATGGCTATGGAGTTGCCTGTATAGCATTCTCCATCCTCCCTGAGAACCTGGACTTTCATAGGAAAACAGGTGGATCGATGTGTTTCTCACATGAGAGTTCATCTATTGGCAGTATTGGGATTTTAACTCAGAGCCCAGCAGGGCCAATTGGCGAAAAGTTCTAGGTGAGGATACCAGCCTGTGAGCAACTAAGGAGCTAGACCTTTCCCAGGACCTGACATCGAACCCCAGGGAGGGCCAGGATAGTCCTAAATTCATAATTTAAACACAGGATCTATATTGACATACATGTGCGGTCATCATTTTGCATTCGGTGCACTTCTCCTTAATTTGTGTCTAATTCATGGAGGTATTGTGTATTTTACTGAGTATGGTGACAGCTATAACTGTGCTGACATGGATGACAAACTTTTCCCATGGTTACAGGGTTGCCTATGCATTCATTCTCCAGCCTAGCTGAGACCCAGGACTTTCACAGGAGAGGAAAACAGGTGCAATGACTGGCTTCTGACATCAGGATGAATCTTTTGTCAGTGCTGGGATTTGAACTCAGGTATGAGTATCTCTGTTGCACTGTGGGGGAAGGGGAGGTTCACCATCCTTGAAGACTAGAATGTCAGGCCTAGTCCGGGGCCTGATCTGAAGTCACAGCACTGGACAAAATAAGAAGCCCAGCTCTTTTTAACATAGGATCCCTATTTACGTACAGGTGTGGTATGCATCTTGCATTCAGTGTAGTTATTCGTTTTATTTTGAGTCTTTTTCAAGGATGTATTGTGTATTTTATTGAGCATAGAATGACATATAAAACTGTGCTGACATGGATGACAACCTATTCTCATGGGTGTAGAGTTGCCAATGTTTCTTGATTCTTGCTGAGACCCAGCACTTGCACAGTACAGGAAAACAGGTGCAAGAATTGGCTTCTCACATTAAGATAAACCTTTTGGTAGTGCTGGGATTTGAACTTGGGGTCTAGGAAGCCCAACAGCCAAATGGGTCCACATGAGCCCATCAGCTTGTGAGCCAGTAAGGAGCTAAGACATACCCAGACCTGAGATCGAGCCCCAGGGTGGGGATGGGGCACAATATTCATCCATTCATAAGCTGAAGCTAGTATGCTAATTACCTATTTGGATAGAGTAGGAGATGTAGCGAGCTGTGTTCAAATCCTATCTACCATTCAAGTACCGATTCTTGGATCTTTCCCAATGCCTCCATTTCCTGAATGTGATTCTTATTGTCACACTTCATGAACTCTTAATTAAAAATAATTGTTGTGCCATACATCTTGCCTATCATTTCCTATGAGAATCATGCATGAACTAAACTCTTCCCTAGGCCTGAATTCAAGCATCTCATAACATTTATAGACATGTTAAATATATGATTTCTACTTACATCAATATATTCAGTCTATATCATGTTTTTTGGAGTGATACATTATATTTTATCATTTATTTATTTATTTAGCATTTATTTTATGGACCGTGAGTGCACCTATAACATTTATTACATTTATTCCCATCTATTCCATAGTGTGTAGCTTTGCAGACTTATTATGAACTTGCATAGAAAAGGAAAACAGGTGTCACCCTTGAAATATTACACCAGGAAGAAATTTTTGGCAATGATGGGACCTGATGTGAATGCCTGAAAGGCCGAATTCATGAATGGGTGAGTGTCAGCACCGCAGCCTCTAGCCCATTCAGCTGCCAAGTGGATCTCAGGACCTGGGATCAAGCCCCAGGTTTGGCCAAAATAGCAGTAACTTTCTATGATGATGGAGATATATAAATAAATAAAATTTATGTATTTATTTTAGTGTCTGGTCGTGGGGCCTGAACTTTGGGCCTGGGTGCTGTCCCTCAGCTCAAGGCTAGCACTCTATCACTTGAGCCACAGCACCACTTCCGGCTTTTTTTCTTTTTGCTTATGTGGTGCTGAAGAATCGAACCCAGGGCCTCAGGCATGCAAGGTAAGAGCTCTACAACGGAGCCACTTTTCCAGCCCAAATATAAATTTAGATATTTAGGCACTGCCAGAGGTGTCTATCTAGTATTCAATGACATATATTACCTTCCTACCGATTCTCATGTATTTAGTGAGAACTCCATTTAATCAATAGTATTCTTTTAATACATAATATACTATGAATTAAAGTCAATCCCTGTCCAGTGATTATTGGGTCTAATTTTAAGCAAGACTGATTGACGGACTACTCATCCAACCATGACATTAACCACATTCTTCTGGTGTTCCTATGGACAAGAATATTTTCTTAGGCTCTTCAGCCCCTTGTAAGTGGCATGACCGGGATTCGAACTCAGGGCCTAGTGTCCACGTTGGCCTATGGCTTCACTGATAGAGCCAGCCTTCAGAAATGCCAGATGACCTACAGGTTGCAGCATGTCATTCACATCCAGGATGGTCAACGTGCAAGGAAGGAAAACAGAAACTGCTGACCGTCCTCGGTTTGTGGCTTTTTTTTCGGTGCTGTTTTCATTTTCTTTTCCTGTGAGCCCCTGAGATCTAGGACCACAGGATGGGCTGTGGGTCCAGAGGCTGCACTATCCCAGCCTAGGGTGATGGAAAATGAGGAGGAGTTGCCACAACCTGAGTGCAAACCCTGTGCTTGGCAAAAATTAATTAATTAATTAACAACACTATTGAAGCTCCCTGTCTTGGATTTCGTGCCATTTTATTGTCTACCATGCCAGGGATGTCACCTTGGGATCTAGGTAACTCTGATGCACTTGTGGGAGGCGGAGGAAAGGAAGATCTCCTCCCTTGAATGCAAGCAATTCAGGCCTGTTCCCTAGGCCTGAATTCAAGCCCCAGCCCTGGAGAACATAACATTTATAACCATTTATATTTTATCATTTATACTTACATCCATACATTCAGTCTATATCTTGTTTGTTGGAATGATTAATTATATTTTATTATATATTTATTTGTTTACAATTTATTTTATGGACTATGAGTGCACCTATTACATTTATTACATTCATTCAAATCTATTCCATAGCAGGTAGCTTTGCAGACATATTATAAATAATCATACCTGACACCCACACTTGCACAGAAAAGGAAAACAGGTATCATACTTGCAATCTGACTCCAGGAAGACATTTTTAGCAATGCTGGGAACTGAACTGAGGGCCTAGAGGCCCCATTCACAAATGGGTGAGTGTCAGCACAGCAGCCTCTAGCACATTCAGGTGCCAGGTGGATCCCAGGACCTAGGATGGAGACACAGGTTTGGCCAAAATAGCAATACCTTTCTATGCAGACAGTGGTGTACAAATATATATTTAGATATTGCCAGTGATGTCTATCTGTTATTCAATGACATATACTATCTTCCTAGCGATTCTCAGGTATTTAGTGAGGACTCCATTTAATCAATAGTATTCTTTTAGGGGATGGGAAGGTGGCTCATTGGGAGAGTGTTATCCTGCATGCATGAGTCCCGGTTTCGATTCCTCAGCAACACATGATCAGAAAAAGCTGGGAATGGCACTGTGTCTCACATGGTACCCGCCCTAACCCTGAGCTGAAAAGCTGAGGGATAACGCCAAGGCCCGAGTTCAGTCCCCACTACTGACAAAACACACACACACACACACACACACACACAAACCCATACACAATGTATTCTTTTAATGCATAATAAACTATAAATTAAAATCAATCCACATCTTGTGAATACTGGATTTAGTTTTTGCTAGACTAATTGACAAACTACTCATCCAACCATAACATTGATCACATTCCTCTGGTGTTCCTATGGACAGGCAATAGTTCTTACGCTCTCCAGCCCTTTGTAAGTGGCAAGACCGGGATTCAAACTCAGGGCCTAGGTGTGCAGATTGGCCTATGGCTTCACTGACAGCCCACTGACAGAAATGCCAGGTGACCTACAGGTTGCAGTCGTGTCATTTGGACCCGGGATGGTCACCATGCATGGAAGGAAAACAGAGAAACCTCTAACTGTTTGCAATTCGTGGCTATTTTTCCTTGCCATTTTCATTTTTTTCCTGTCAGCCATGAGGCCTAGGCTCCCAGGATGGGCTGTGGGTCCAAAGGCTGCACAAACCCAGCCTAAGCTGATGGAAGCTAAGGCAGAGTTGCCACGACCTAAGATCAAATCCCGTGCTTGGTAAATAAATAATAAATACATAAATAAATAAATAAATAAATAAATAAATAAATACATACATACATACATACATACATAAATAGAAAATAAAATAAAATGAATTTTAAAAATTTAAAAATACTAATAGTGCTCTCTGGCTTGGATTTCATGCTCGTTTTTTTCTGCCCGGCCTGGGATTTGCACTTGGAGTCTGGGAAAATCTAATGCACTCTGGGGGATGGAGAAACTCACCTTCTTTGAATACAAGCAATTCAGGCCTGTTCCCTAGGCCTGAATTCAATCCCCTCCCTGTTAATTAATATTCATCCACATTTGAAATGATTAATATCTACATATTTATGTTTACTGCATATTGCTTTGAGTGTGTTTATTTTTTGTATTATTAATTCATTATATTTATTGACTATTAATACACTTATAACACGTATTAAATTTATTACATCTTATGAAAATTATACAGATTTGCATATGTATTATATATCTTACTTCAGACCCAGGTCATTCACAGAAATTTTATAGTAGATGATCCCTTGCCAAGAAAAACACAAAGAATACACTAACCAAAGTCTAAATTATCCCTAGGCACCCCAGTGGCTCACATATTTAATCCTAGCTACTCAGGAGGCTGAGAACTGGAAGATGAAATTTCAAAGCCAATGAAGGCAGAAAAGCCTGAGAGACATCATCTCCAATTAACTGGCAAAATGCCAGGCTACAGGTATAGCTGAAGTGGTAGAAAATCAGCTATGAACAATGAAGCCAAGGAAGAGCAAGCTGAGTTCAAATGTGAGCAGAGGGGGTTGGGGGAACAGAGAAAAAAACAATACACAAATCCCACCTAATTTATGGTACCAACCAAACTGAAAAGAAAACTGAAGCTTTTTCATTTGTATAACTTTACATGAGCACATATGCTCTTAGGTACACTTCAAAGCTATGTTTTTAATAATATTTATATACATATATATTTTAATAATGCATATATATATTTAAATAAACTAAGAAACTAGCCAATGAATAAATACTTCTGAATTAGTGCCTTAACCATGGCACTATAAATTATTTATACTAAAAGTGTTTTCCAAGTTTCTTTTCTCAGAATCCATCTTTAAGAAGTTTTTTCATGTGCCTGGCAACAGTGACTCATGCCTATAATCCTAGCTACTCAGGAGGCTGTGATCTGAGTTTGGCGGTTCAAAGTCAGCCCAGGCAGATAAGTCTGTGAGACTCTTATCTCCAATAAACCACTAGAAAACCGAAGTGGCACTGTGACTCAAGCAGTAGATCGCTTGCCTTGAGCTGAAGAGCACAGGGATAAACCCTGAGTTCAAGCCCCAGGACCCCCCAAAAAATGTTTGTTCATGCAGATCATAAAATTCTAACATTCTGAGCTTTAGGAAACTTTTCTGCCATGGTCTTATGCTCTTTAGGAAAGTACTCCACTACTGAGATACATCACAGTCCCATTGTTTTCGTTTTTCATTTTACAATCCAGTTTATTCCCAAAATGCTTAGAAGTACCTACTGTCCTCACAGAAGTGAGATTTTATTCAGAAATCCTACCTTTTGTGCTATGAGGACTCCCCTAGTGTATTCCGTGGTAGGCACTGAGGAAAACTCATACGACACAAATGCAGAGAGTTTATAATTGTAGAAAAAACTCTAAATAGAAATAAATTCAACTGTCCCGATCTTCTAGGGAGAAATGTCCTGATTTTCATTCTCACTCTTCAGGGCAGATGGTCAAAATAGAAACACCAATGTGTTATGCTGAAATGTAAAAGTTTAGACCCCTTTTTTGAAAAACTCTCATATTATAAAATCAATATGTATCAAATAAAGGTGAAGTGAACTTAAAAAATATTAAAAATGCTAATGAAGCTCCCTGGCTTGGAATGTGTGCCATATTTTGTCTGCAAGTCTTGGAATTTGAACCCGGGGTCTGGGTAACTCTATTGCACTGTCAGGGAAGGGGAAGTTCACCCTGCTTGAAGACCAGTAAGTCAGGCCTATTCCCTAGGCCTGAATTCAAGCCCCAGACCTGGAAAACGTACTCCTTATATACATTTTAAAGATAGGATTGAACTTCCATACAGATGTTCAGTCTATATTATGTTTGGTGTGGTTATACATTATATTTTTTTCATTTATTTACCGTTTATTTTACTGACACTGATGCATCCTAACTATGTATTACATTGTTTACATCCTACCATTTACATATACCATCTAGATTTGTAGATGTGTTCTCCATCATGCCTGACACGCAGAACTCTCCCAGAAAAGAAAAACAGGTGTCGTATTTGGCTTCTTACTCCAAGATTAAATTTTTGGCAGTGCTGGGATCTGAACTCAGGGCCTAGCAGGTCCAATTCATGAATGGGTGAGTGTAAGCACAACAGCCTCTAGCCAATGAAGCTGTGAGGTGGTTCCTAGGTGCTGAGATCGTGACCCAGGATTGGCCAAAACAGTGATACAAGGATAGGCAGGCAGTAGAATACAAATAAATATATATTGGTAAAAAGCACCATAGCCTCCTATCTATGATTGAATGACATATACTACATTCTTCCCAACTCTTAGGTATTTATTATAACACAATTAAAGGAATGCTATTCTTTTCATGCTTAATAAAGCATGAAATTAAGATCAATCAGTGTCCTAGGATTACTGCATCCAATTTTAGGCTTGACCAATGCACAAACTTCTCTTTCAATTGATATTCCTATGCATAGGAATGAGTGTCTTGTGATCTCCTGCCATTGGTAGTTGTCAGGACTTGGATTTGAACCCAGGGCCTATGTTGACAGGTTGGCCTATGGCTTCCCTGCAAACCCGCCAGCTGTCAGGAATGGCAGTTCAGGTGTAATTTGTACCCGTGGCATTCAGACCCAGGATGGTCACCGTGCAAAGATTAAAAAAAAATTAAACACCCATCCCTCTGCAGCTTGCCACTTTTTGTGCTATCCTACTTTTTTTTTCTTTCTGCAAGCCCTCTGGGCCTAGGATTCCAGGATTGCGTATGGGTCCTGAGGCTCCACCTAGGCTAGGGTGATCAAAGCTGAGGCAGAGTTGCCACGACCAGAGTTCAAGCCGTAAAAAAGCCACAAAAAAGAAAAAATAAAAAAAATGATTATTCAACTATATTTAAAAAAATAGAGCTCTCTGGTTTGGAATATCTGCCAGTTTTGTTTCCTAGACTGGGATTTGAACTCAGGAACTTGTAGCAATGTGAGGGAAAGTGCAGATTTGCTACTATTTGAGTTCAAACACCGTGCCAAGCCAAAACTAAAAAATTAAGTCACTGAGTTTGGTAGGGGGAGTAGTTGTGGAGATGGGAGGTAAGGGATGGTAGGGGGAAAACAAAGGAGAAGGTAACAATGCTCAATAGGAAATATACTCATGACGTTGTTCATGTAACTGTGACCATTCTGTACAACATTTTTACAATAAAAAAACATACAAAAAAGAAACCATGTAGTATTTCGAGAAACACTTTGGGGGTAAGGGGAGGATGTCTGAATAGATGTACAAAATTCTACACTGCTTTTTATTTAATGTTCAGTATGGAACTGAATAAACATAACTGCTTCCATTAAAAGATTAAGTTACTGTCTTGGAACTGGGGCCAGTATTTCTACCATTGTTGGGATTTGATCTCACCGTCCAGGTAACTCTTTTGTACCATGAGTAAAGGAAAAATTTACTGTCCTTGAGGAAAAGAAATTCAGGCTAGAGTTCCCATGGTCTGAATGAAGGCCCTGTTATGGAAAAGATATTTCTATACATGTGTAATATATGATATTTACGTACATATGTATGTTTATTACATGTTACGATTTTCATTATTGATTTTGTATTTATTTTATTTTTTATTTGATTAATTTTTTGTTTATTTTATTTACATTATTCCCATTTACATTTTGCACATGTATTATAAAATTATACACAATAATTTAGGACATTGAATCATTTATCATTAAAACTTTTTGTGTTGAAACATGATACATAATTAAATGGAGGCATTTGTCACAGTCTTCTCACGTTTAGAGTCTCTCCCAAGAATGAGTTTGTCTTATTTATCTTTGGACACCTTACTATAGGGGTGTTTTTAGATGATTTATACTGAGAAAGCTTTTCTTGAGGACAGGAAACTTGTGGGATAAAATTGTAAGGGGGAGGCTAGAAATGTGGCTTAGTGCTAAAGAGCTCACTCAACATGCATGAATACCAGGGTTTGAATCCTCAATGCCACATATTCAGAAAATGCCAGATGCAGTGGAGTGGCTCAAGTGGTAGAGTGCTAGCATTGAGAAAAACAATCCCCAGGACTGTCAAAAACAATAGGCCAGATGCTGGTGGCTCACACCTGGAAAACTACCTTCTCATGAGGCTGAGATTTGAAGACCACAGTTCAAAGACAGCCTAGGCAAGAAAAGCCTGTTAGATTCTTATCTCCAAGGAACCACTAAAAAATCCCATGTGGAGCTGTGGCTCAAGTGGTAGAGAGTTAGACTTGACTGAATTGCTCAGAGACAGTGCCCAGGTTTGATACAAGACACACAACTGGAAAAAATTGAGGGTTAATCAAAGTACTTTTCCTATTTGCTAATTATGAGAATATTCTCTGGAAAATCAACACTAATATACAGCAGAATTGGAGTCAGACCTCCAGGCTTAAGTGTAGCAGATCGACATGCCCAGCCTCACTGACTCTAGCATTGTAACCTTGTGTCCACAGGGTTCTGAAAGGTCCAATGTTGAAAGGCTTAATATGCTCCCCAAACCCTTTTGTGATAAGCAGTTGACTTGTACTGTCAATGTCATTACTCATCTGAACCTAGCAGAGCACCAGTAGCTCTTGCCCATCACCCTAGCTCAGGAGGCTGAGGTCTCAGGATCACACTGAAGCCAGCCAGGGCAGAAAAGTCTATGACACTCTGACTTCCACATCTGAAAGGTCAGATGTTCAAGAGCTTCTTGTTTTTCCCTTGGTGATGAGAAGTTACTCTAAATGTTCTTAGTGTTCTTGACCCATTGCCCCATCCTGGGTTCAAATGAAGTTCTCAGGATCCAAGCCCTGGCACAGTCAGCAGGAAGAACTCCAGTATAACACTGTATTTGAAGGACAGAAAACAATTTCAAAAGCCAGGCTAGGTGAAGAGAACAAGGAGGCAGAATATACACACTCAACAGGGAAGTGAGCTGCAAAACCACTTCATTCATTCCAGGGACAGCCAGCAATGGGGGAAACCTGAAATGTTTGTTACAGTTACACCAGGATCAGGCTTTTCTCAGCTTCCTCAAACAATGACTAACCTTCCTCACTCAGGTGAAGAGAGCTTCAGGCTATCTTTAGGTTACCAATAGAGAGCCAGTTTAGTGAGGGAGAGGGGAGGAACAGAGTAGAAAAGCCCTGCTCTCTGGTCTTAGGGAGTGGGTTTTTTACTCTCCATCTATCAGATTTGAAGGCCCTTCTTCTACCTCTGCCAGTCTTTTCTCCTTCCTTCATTCTCCACATCATTAATGCCAATCCCCAGTCCAAGGTGAGGCAGGGTCATTTCTCTTTTGTCCCCAAGCAGCTGAGTTAGAACCTGGCTCTGCCCTCTTGGCTCTGCAGCATTCGGCTGCCTGAGAAGCGGTCAAGAGACATTTTTCCTGCTTTGTGGTTGTGTGAAGGTGATGCTGGTGTCCTGGCACACTGCAGAAGCTTCATGACTGGGAATTGTTCCCTTCTTTCCTCCTGAAGTCCAAGACCAGATTCATCTATCATTTTTCTATCTATCTATCTATCTATCTATCTATCTATCTATCTATCTATCTATCTATCTATCTATCTATCTATCATCTATTGACCTGTCTTTCTTTCTTTCTTTCTTTCTTTTCTTTCTTTCTTTCTTTCTTTCTTTCTTTCTTTCTTTCTTTCCTTTCTTTCTTTCTTTCTTTCTTTCTTTCTTTCTTTCTTTCTTTCTTTCTTTCTTTCTTTCTTTCTTTCTTTCTTTCTTTCTTTCTTCTCTTTCTCTCTCTCTTTCTCTCTTTCTTTCTTTCTCTCTTTCTCTCTCTCTTTCTCTCTCTCTGTCTCTCTTTCTTTCTCTTTCTTTCTTTCTTTCTTTCTTTCCTTCTTTCTTTCTTTCTTTCTTTCTTTCTTTCTTTCTTTCTTTCTTTCTTTCTTTCTTTCTTTCTTTCTTTCTTTCTTTCTTTCTATCTTTCTTTCTTTCTATCTTTCTTTCCTCCTTTCTTTCTTTCTATGTATCTATCTATGTACCAACCTATCTACCTGCCTACCTACCTACCTACCTAACTAACTAACTAACTAACTACTTAGTTATCTCTTTGACATTTCTTGGGCTGAACTCAAGGCCTGGACATTGTCTCTAGCACTCTGCTACTTGAGCCACAGCACCAATTCTGGATTTTTCTGTGTATGTGTTACTGAGGAGTCGAACCCAGGGCCTCTTGAATGCTAGGCAAGCACTCTCCCACTAATCCACATTCCCAGCCCCCTCATCTATTTTCTTAATGGTAGTTTTTACATATATATGCTACCATTTTGCGTCCCCAATTATAATTTTCTGAATACTGCTTATTTCTATGAACTCTGATCTTCTTTTCCCCTGCCTGATTTGTGACTGCTCCTGCATTGGCCTCATAATAAAATGTAAATAAAGGCTGCTGAGAGCTTCAGTGTGCATCATATAAGGAAATAGGCCTAGAATCCTGGAAGAGAAAATCAATGGGGCTGAAATGAAGAGAATGATGCAGTATGTACAATGAGCATATCTAAAACATAAACCTGTAAATAAAAGCAGAAGTTTTGCATACAGCCTCTTTGCACTTAGGGACTTAATATACACACGTAAGTAAGTAGGACACTAATACATAAACTTGGCCTTCTCTTTTTGAATTTTCTTTTGTGGCCATCCTATGGCTTAAACTGAGGAAGTGATGCATTCCTCAGCTGTTTTTCACAAGGCAGAGGTTCTACCACTGGCACAGCTCCACTTCCAGCCATCTGGTTCTTCAATGGAAATAAGCACCTCCCAGGCTTTCCTGCCTGGTCTGGCCTGTATGGCCTGCTTGGCTTTCTCTCTCAAAGCTGGAGCTTTACCCTCTAGGCCACTGCTCCACTTCTGGTTTTCTGGTGGTTTATTGGAGACAATAAACCTTTCCTGCTAGGGCTGGCTTTGAATGGAGATCTTCTGAGGAGGCTTCAAGTGTATTTCCTCAGGGATTCATCTAGGAGCTGCTCCACCCAAAACTTTAGTCTAAATCTCGAGAGGTACTAGAGAAAAACGGAAACAGGAACATGCTTCTAGTGTGTCCTAGATACTTAAGGTTGGAGATACAAAACAATCATAATTATTAGATCATTTTATAGGCAAAAGGAGCAATACAGATAGTATAAGGATCGCTCCACCTTTCGGTCCTCATATCCCGAGACAGTAAATTCACTGCAGCTCAATGCTAAGTGACAGAACTGGCATGTCCTGTTGACATTTGCTCCTAAATCCTGTAACACTCATTTCTCACTTTTGGCTTCAAACCTGTGACCAGAGGGTAAGATGAAGAGGGAAAATACTCTCAGAGAAAACAGGTATAAAGAACATTGGGTAGTTTACTTATAAGTCTCAACCATAGGAATGACCTTATTAAGAAGTAAGTCCAGATTATAAAACAAAGAAAAAAAAAAAAAGAAGGTGAAAGTGTCTGCTGACTGTAATTCCAGCTCCTCAGGAGGCTGAGATGTAGAGAATTTGAGTGTGAAACCAGCCAGTGTAAGAAAGTCCTTGGCAATGTTGTTTCTAAGAGATCACAGAAAAACCCAGAAGTGGGGCTGTGACTCAAGCTTAATGCAGTACCCTTGAGCAAAAGGAACTCTTGGACCAGGCCTAGGCTCATAGTTCAACCCCAGGACTGCCCCCTCAAAAAAAAACTGTACCTCAATTTCTTTGTGTATGTATGGATGTATTCCTCTAGGTGAAAGTCCTGAGTAGGTATGATGAGCGGCACCAAGCAAGGAAAATTGTATTCAATACAATGAGTTCATAACACAGAGACTGCTTTTTGTTCAATTTTATTTTATTTTATTTGTGAACATACTGTACAGAGGGGTTACAATTACATGGGCAGGATAATGCGTACATTTCTTACCAAGCATTGCAGCCTCCTCCTTTGTTTACCCTTCACATCCCTTCCCCTATGATATTGCATGTTCCAGGGCTCCCCTCACTGCTCCCAATGTAGCCTGAGGGGTTCTCTTCATCCCAGGCCTGCTGGAAGAAGTCTCCCTCATTGTCTGGACAGGAACACAAAAGACCTCACTCCTGTACAGCTGTGTACCAAATAACTCCATCTGGGCCAATTACTGAAGATGTGTGGGAGGGCTCTGAAGGTCAGGAGAAAAAGGCCTGTTTTTACCCTTAGCTATCTCTCTTCCCAGTGCTCTGTTTTAAGAGGAGACCTTCATTTTTGCCACCTCCCATTGCAGGCCAACTTCTGTGCTCTTATCCTGCCTTTATAAGACTATATTCCAGTGTACAGATACAGTGCTCAATATAATTCAGGAGTCCTTCAGGCAGACAACTAGGGCACTGAACATAATGAAACGTTTCATAGTCGGCAATGATGGGCCTATAATGTTTCTCCTAGGTTTCCAGAACCTTGGGAAATCCAAGCACATGCTGGATATCACAAAGCTTCCTGTCATCTAGGACTGATGAAGCTCATCAGGTTTTGAAACCTTTGACCTCTCCTAGTTGGGCCTTGGGTGGCTAGGTTTTGAGGTTAAACATAGGGCCTGGGTGCTGACCATGAGTTCAGATCTGAAGTCTGGTGCTTTACCACTTTGTCACAGCTTCACTTCTGCTTTCTCTCTGTGTGTGTGAATACATGCATGTGTGTGTGCATACACTAGTCCTGGAGTTTGAACTCAAGACATGAGCACTGAACCTAGTTTCTTTTGTACAATGGTTGCCCTCTCCCACTTGAACCACAGAGCCCCTTCAGGCTTTTTCCTAGTGATGTGGTTCTGAGAAATCAAGCCCAGGGTTTCATATATGCAAAGCACTCTACCCCTAAGGCACATTCCCAGCCCTCTACTTCAAGTTTGTTAGTTTGTTTCTGTCTTTTTGTTGTTGTTGTTGTCATTGTAGGAGTTGAAATCTGAGCATGGAAGCTGTCCCTGAGCTCTTCAGCTCAAATCTTGTGCTCTACCACTTGAGCCACAGAGCCACTTCCGGTTTTCTGGTGGTTCATTGGAGCTAAGTGTCTCAAGGACTTTCCTGCCCAAGCTAAAACTTTGAACCATGATCTTCAGATCTCATCCTCCTGAGTAGCTAGGATGATTGGCATGAGCCACAAGCACCTAGCTTCCACTTCAGGTTTCTTAGTGGTGAATAGGATATAATAGTCTCATGGTATCTTTTGTGTCAGGGATAGTTTGGAACCCAGACCTCAGCTTCTTGAGAATGCAGGATGACATACCTCGGTTATAGAACCCTAAGCTGTGACACTCTGTTGCAAGGGGGTCCTTGGCTCTGTGTGGTGAGTGCTAGCCATGAGCCCAAGAGGTATGGGTCAGTGCCTAAGCCCTGAGTTCAAGGTTCATGACTTAGAAAAAACAAGACAAAACAATTGTCTCCTGTAGACAACTCACTAGTCTTCAATAATACATAATTTTGTCCCTGCCATGGGGACAGATCTGAGCCTCAATATTCTTTTCTGCATAGTCATGTCAGTTGGAGTTCTTACAAGGACAAGATGAAAGCATGCACCCTTTGAAGGACAAAATACATAACACTTTTTTTGTCGGTCATGGGGCTTGAAATCTGGGCCTGAATACAGTCCTTCAGCTCTTCAGCTCAAGGCTAGTGCTCTAAACTTGAGCTACAGCGACACTTCCAGTTGTCTGGTGGTTTAATGGAGATCAGAGTTTCAGCGACTTTCCTGCCAGGGCTGGCTTTGAACCACTATCCTCAAATCTCAGCCTCCAGAGTAGTTAGGATTAGAGGCGTGAGCCACTGGTGCCGGGCTCCAAATAACCCTCTTTACAGGACTCAGCACACAGCATCCTGTGAAAGACTCATCACCCAGAACCCAATGCAAGACTCAGCACACTGCACCCTGTGAAGGACTCAGCACATAGCATCCTATACAGGACTCAGCACACAGCACCCCGTGAGGGCTCCAGCATTCCAGGAAGGACTCATCACATAGATGCATCCCACAAGCTGTCATTAGTATTAGGGTGCTTTCATCAGTATCACCATTCTTTCAGAAACACATCACAAATTGCACAAAGTTCACATCTAATGATTCAGAGGAGCATTTTTTGGGGCGAGTCAGCCACAGGGATTGCACTGAAATGTTGGGGGTACTGTCCTAAGATCTTTTGCTCAAGGCTAGAGATCTATCACTTTCATCCACAGCTCAGAGTTTCACAGACATCCCGCCAGGACTGGGTTTTAAATACACCAGTGTCAGATCTCAGCCCCCGAGTAGCTTGGATGACAGGGGTGAGCAAGCCAGCAGCATCTGGTTCTGTGGGGCTGAGTTGCAGTCGTATACCTCTGAGTAAGTCAGGTTAGATGGCAGCTGTCAGCACCAGACTCCCGGCTGGCTCTGTGATGAGGTATTTGAAGTCCTATCCTTATAGAGTTGCAGTCACAACATTCAACATTTTTCATGCCCATCCTGGACCTTGAATAAGAGTCTAGAAACAGTCCCTAGGCTTTTATGCTCAAAGCTAATGCTCAACTGCTTGAGCGAGAGCACAACTTCTGGATTTTTATGTGCTTGTGATAGTGAGGAATCGAATCCAGGGCTTTGTATGTACTAGCTATCATTATACCGCTGAGCCCCAGGAGTGACAAGTGTATGAACAGATAAATGTGTAGATTGGCATATATGTATATGTATATACATATATATATATATATATATATACACATATATGTATGTATAAGACAAGAGAAATGTGTCTGTATATTATGAAATTACATATATTATATTACTATCCATTATTGACATTCAAATTATTCCTTCCACTTTTAAGTATCATGGTTGAATACATAGTAAAGTATTAATTGAAAATTAATCAATGTAATAAAATTGTTGTGTATAATTTTATGGTATACTCATACACTAACTACTAATTTGTTACTTTTATAAAATTCAATGCGAATTGATGTACATGCAAATGGGTTTCTTGGACTCTCCGCCAATATTTAGTGGCAGCCCTGGGATGCAACCTCCAGGCCTAAGTTATGGTTTTGGTTTTGGCATCCCTAATAGCCAGCCAAACATCAGCATGCAATGTCATGTACACTTTCAGGGCTTTGTCATTTACACGCAGGATGGTCACAATGCAAAGGGAAAAAAAGTAAAACCACCTTCTTGAATTTCTCCATTTTATCCTTTTCCTATTTATTTTATCTCTTGCCAACCCCAATATTTGAACTTGGGTCCTAGAATCCCAGGGCCAGCTGTGGCAGAGATGCCAAGAACTGAGTTCAAGCCCCGTGCTTGGCAAAAAAATAATAAAATAAAATAAGGCCATGGCTTGGAATTTGCACCATTTTTCTGGCAGGCCTGGGATTTGAACTCTGCATCTGGGTATCTCTGTGTCACTGTGGGTGAAGGAGAAGCTCACCGTCCTTGAAGACAAGAAATTCAAACCAGTTCCCAGGGCCTGAATTGAAGCTCCAGCACTGGAAAAAATACACACATGAATTTAGTGAATATGATGTTTATTACCTTTATTCATTTATTATTATTACACATATAACATTTCATTTATTACATCCTATCATACATGATATATTTGGATATGAATTATACATCATACTGAGACCCAGGACTTTTTTTTAGGAAAAAAATGTGTCAAAAGTATCTTTTTACTACATGAATAAATTTTTGGCAATGCTGGGATTTCAACTCACGGCCTACAATGTCCAATACATAAATGGAGTCAAAATCTTAGCACACCAACCTCTGGCAAACTGAGATGCAAGGAATTTCTAAGGACCTGTTACCTGTTATCAAGCCACAGTAGTTCCCAATAGATATATATATATATATGTGTGTGTGTGTGTGTGTGTGTGTGTGTGTGTAGATTGTTGCATGCTGTGTATATATATATATATATATATATATATGTATGTAGAGAGAGAGAATATGAGGATATTATTAAATTTTATATGTATAGTTACCAATAATTAGTTATTAAGTTTGTCTCCATTTAATGATATATAGTTACCAATAATTAGTTATTAAATTATGTCTCCGTTTAATGAAGTATCATGGTTGAATACTTATGAAAGCATTAATTAAAAATTAGTCAATATCCTTCCATTAGGGAAATCATAACATGGTGCTAGAATAGAAGATATAAATCCAATGATTTATGTGTGGCTTTCTAAAATAGAATCATGAATTTACTGCAAATTTAATTACTTTTATAACATTCCACTTTCCTTCACATAAATAGGAATGAGTTTGTCAGGAGCTCCCTCCATTTCTGTGTGGCAGTTCTGGGGCTCAAACTCCAGGCCTGGGAAGTTTACTTCGAATGCAAACCATTGGAATGACACTGAAGATTTCAGATTGTCATGATTAAAAAAAGAACAAGAAGAAGCAAAGAAAGCCAGGTGTCAGTGGCTCCTGTTTGTAATCCTAGCTCCTCAGGAGCCTGAGATGTAGAGAATGCCAATTTGAATTCAGCCAGGGCAGGAAAGTCTGCAAAACTCTTATTTCTAAGAGATCACAGGAAAATATCCCCATGTGTTGGGGCTGTGGCTTAAGGGCAGAGTGCTACTCTTGAGAAAGAGGAGATTAAGGATAGGGCCTAGGCTCATATTTCAACCTGAGACCTGCCAAAGAAAAAAAGAAGGCAGTAACTCCGTGTCTCTGTGTATGTATGGATGATGTATGGATGATATGCATTCAGCAGGTTGCCTATGACCAGACCCCCAACATGTGAATGCTGGGACAAGCCCTCAGAGAATACTAAGCCAGTAGCTTGAACAAAGCATCCTTCTCTGCCATTTAATAACTGAAGCCCAGAAGGCTTGCCTTGGCTGGTGTATTCAACGGGTTCATTATGTTCTGGCTGAGGTGTCCCATTGGGACATCTAGCAGCCAGCCACTGCCTCCAGGGAGACCACTGTTCCTAGGCTGTAGGTATTGTGGAAGGTTCTGGCTCCATATTCCCTATCCCTCTGTAGGACTTGAGCCTAGATCTCTGGGGCCTGGTGGCTATCACTCATTCATCATTCCTCATTGCCGAGTCCCACTCTGGTCCCAAATCCTGGCAAAGATTTGAAATGCCCATCGATTTCTGTGCTGAAAAGAGTATGCCAATAAATCCCACCCTCATAGTTCCTGTTAGAAATAAGCATTGGGCTGTGAATGTGGCTAAGTGGTAGAGTGCTTACCAAGCAAGCATGAAGCCCTGGGTTGGATTCCTCAGTATCACATAAACAGAAACAGCCAAAAGTGTCACTGTGGCTTCAGTGATAGAATGTAGCCTTGAGCAAAAGCAGCTCAGGACCATGCCTAGACCCTGAGATCAAGCCAACACTGGCAAAAAAAATGTGAGCTTGGTAAGACATACTCTTCTGGAACTCAGAGGAGAGCCAAGGTAGGTAAGAGGTAGAGGGCAGGTGGTGGTGGCTCACCCCTGTAATAATAGCACTCAGGAAGTTGAGATCTGATGATTATAACTGCAAGCCTAGTGCAGGCAGGAAAGTCTATATGAGTCTCTTTTCTCCAATTAAGCACCAAAAAAACCAGAGCTGTGGTACAAGTAGTAGAATGCTATCCTTGAGCATAAAAACTCAGGGATAACATCAAGGCCATGAATTCTAACCCCAGGACTGGCACACACACACACACACACACACACACACACACACACACACACACACACACACACACACACACACACACACCAAGATACAGCATTTGACAGTCAGCCTGCACTAGTTCGATCTCTAGCAACTCAGTATTTAAAAAAGTGAGAGAAAGGAAGGAAAGATTCGCTCCAGGAGGTGATATGACCAGTGCCAAAATTCCACAGGAGTTCTAAGATGTGGAACAGGACAGAGGGCCTAGGGAAGAAGGTGCAGAGCATGTGCAAAGGTCCTGAGGGGTGGTGTAGAGCAGGTGGTGTGGGTGGAATGAAGGTTCTATGGCCTCAGACAAGTCTGGCAGAACACTGAAGGCAGGGTCAAGGTTTGTACTTGAGTCACAGGTAGGGCAGAGGGTGGCGTCCCAGAATGGGGCTCAGGGGAAGATTAGCTTGACATTTTACCAAAGACCCCAGCCAATTTCTGTGGCTGGAAGCCTATTTTACACAGCTCCTGACCTTCAGGCCCCCTTTGCATGGAGGAGTCAAGGCAAATGAAGGGAAGAACTCTTGCTCAAGAGAAGCTTCTACCCAATGCCTCCAGTGGCTAAACCCCTGTAAATCGTAGCTATTCAGAAGTCTGAGATCAGAGATGTTTGGTCAAAGCAAGTTCAGTGGAGGAAAATTAGTGACACTCTTCTATCCAATGAACTACCAAAATCCAGAAATCAAGCTGTGGCTCAAGTGGTAGAGTACCAGCCTTGAGGGAAAAAGTTAAGAGACCAGAGCCCAGACCCTGAGTTCAAGCCCCGGTACTGGCACAGAAAAAAATAAAGAAAGTTTTCAGGAGATCCCAGTACACTGTGGTGAAAGGCCATTATCAGCTGGGCGCCTGTGGCTCATGCCTGTCATCCTAGGTATTCAAGCCTGAGACCTGAGGATCAATCAAAATTAAAAGCTGGCTTGGGCAGACTCTTATGTCCAATGAATCACCAAAAAGCTGGGAAGCAGAGCTACTGTATTTCAGCACCAACCTTGTGAAAACAAGGTAAAGGATAGCACCTAGGCTCTGAGTTCAAGTCCCTGTAAACACACACACACACACACACACACACACACACACACACACACACACTAATATCCTTAATAGGTGCCAGTGGCTTATCCCAGCAATCCTAGCTACTCAATAGGCTGAGATCTTAGGATGGCAGCATGAAGCCAGAACAGGTAGGAAAATCTATGAGATTCTTATCTCCACTAAACCACTAAAAAAAGATGAAAGTTGAGCTCTGTTTCAAGTGGTAGAATGTTAGCTTTGAGCAAAAGAAGCTCGGGAACATTGCCTAGGCTCTGAATCCCAGCTCTAAGATTTTTTTAAAAGTCATCCTTTGCCACCCCCCAAGGTTATAAATCCTGATTTTGGTCATCCTAGACCTCACATCCACTCCTGCCACTTCCACAGTACTGCCACAAGTGGCCAGTGCGTGGCCAACACTGGGTTAAGAAGTGAACGTACATAAGGGGGTGTATAGCCAGGTCAACACTAATACCCCAAAACAATGAGGTATTGGCCATACCAGTCTCTCATCCCCCAGTTCCCTGGCCCTGGAATCTAAAGTTTGTGCCTCTGTATTCTGAGCATCTGCAATTTTTTAGAAGGACCTGAGAGGCCCAGTTGGGGCCGGAAGATAGACTGTCCTGTGATAAAGTACATTTACATTTCCTAGACACTGACCTATACTTCCAAGCCACCTTGGCCTCACTTCCCATGTAGCCCTAGATCCTCCTTGCTTGGGCAGCCTTCAGTCAGCTGTCAATCTCGAGTTGGCCAGAGCCACCAGCAATCCCTGATTCCCCACTCCACTGCAAGCCTGATGAGAGGGATGTGCAGTCAGAGGCCCAGCTGAGGAAAAGGAAAGGACATCATATGACTGAGGCCCTCCCTCTCAGGCAGAGGAAACCCTAAGCCAGCTGGCATCACTGACCCAGAATCCCCTGGAGGTGGCCAAATATTGGGACAGCGAGACTTGTGCCCCAGAGAAAAGTTGGAACACAGGCCTGTGGCAATTTAGGACTCGTTGTAGACCCTGATAGGGGGCTAACAGCAAGGTCGGTGTGAAGGAGGGGCACCATCTGAGGTCAGAAAGAGGCAGACCAGCAACCAGGAAGGGGACAGAAAGAGACGAAGGAAAATTACACACACACACACACACACACACACACACACACACACACAGACACACACACACACACACACACACACACGGATATTCCAAGCCCTTAGCAGTTCCTGAGAACAATACCATGAACTCCCTCTATTAGGATCACATCCAACCCCTGAGAAGATGGCACTATCATACTACGACTAACTGTAGACACAGCATTGAGCCTCTCATATCTGGAATGCTCATAACCCAGCATGGAATTTCCTACCGTACACACTGCAATGTGGAAAACTCAGCCAACCTCTTTGTTTATTGTTGGTCATGGGGTTTGAACTCTGGGTCAGGGAGCTGTCCTTCAGCTCTTCAGCTGAAGATGAGCACTCTACAATTTGAGCCATAGTGCCGTTTCCTGTTTTCTGGTGGCTCATTGTATATCAAGACCCACAGACGTTCCTGCCCAAGCTGGCTTTGAATCGTGGTCTTTACATCTTAGCTTTATGTGTAGCTAGTATGACAGTTGTGAGCCACAGCAGGCGCCAGATTCATCCATCTTCATATACCCAGAGGAAACCAAATTCATCAGGCCACAAACTTCTTGCAACTCTTTACTTCAGACTTTGACACCCAGCATCCAAATCCATCCTTCATTAGGGAGAATACAGACACAACAATCCCACCCATGCACCCATTTGCCCACTCCCTGCCTGCCATAGGCTTCGACCACTTGAGTTCTACTGTGGCTTCAAACTGGTGCAAACTTGCTGAGTTCTTAGAAATGTCTGTAAAGTGAGGCCAGCACCTGGTCTCTCAATCACTACACCCTCCCACACACACCTCTACATCTTTGCAGGAAGATGTTTTACTTTCTTTTTTTCAATTGTGGGCTTGAACGCTGGGCCTGGGTGCTGCCCCTGAGCTCTTCAGCTCAAGGCAAGCACTCTACTACGTGAGCCACAGCACCCCTTTCAGGTTTCTGGTTGTTTGTTGGAGATAAGAGTCTCAGGGTCCTTCCTGCCCAGTCTGGCTTTGAGCCATGATCCTCAGATCTCAACTCCTGAGTACTTAGGATGACAGCCATGAGCAACTGGCACCCAGCAAAACATATTTTTCAATGCCTGTCATCCTATCCTCTCAGGAGACTGAGATCTGAGGACTGCAGTTGGATGCCACCCTTGGTAGCATAGTGCATGCGAACTCTTTATCTCCAATTAAACACCCAAAAAACCTGGAAGTGGAGCTGTGGCTCAAGCAGTAGAGGGCTCACCTTGAGCTGAAGAGCTGAGGGATAGTGCCCAAGCCCAGAGTTCAAGCCCCATGACTGACCAAAAAAGTATTCAGTTTTCACTAACAAGTAGGAACAAATATGAGAGATTGAATAGTAACTAGAGCATTATCATTATATTTATTTCTCAGTGATCATTCTTGTAATAATTAATGAGAGTTTTCCAGCCAGGTTAAACTTGAGAGTTAGTCAGGTAATGGATTAGATGGTAAGTAAATCTGAAATTGTTTTAGGGTACAGGGGTTCAGAAAAACGTAGGATCATTGGAAACTACAGTATTTTTCCTGATAAGAGAATTTGAGGACAAATAATACTTCATGTTAGGGAACAAGATAACTTCAGAGGTAGAGTCAGAAAATTTGTGGGAATTAGGACAAATTGAAACGCATTTCCAGAGTGCAAACTAGAGTATCCATTAGAATGATTAAAAACTAGAGTTTTTTTGTTAAACATTAGAATTGGACTATCATTAGAGTGAAAGTTTGGTTTCAGTTCCAGCTGGAGTTAGAGTTAGCCTTAGGGAAATGGAAAGTTTAGGGCCAAACTGAAAGTAAATCTTCGAATAACAAATCTAACTATAATTAGGATGAATGTGAAATAAGAAACTGATAATAATATTAAGATTAGGATATGATTTGCGAGGGTTAGCCTCAATATTTCAGTTAGGGTTCGGGTTAAAACATGGCAAGATACTGAGTAAAACTACAAACTATTTTTAGAAAGATGAGTTGAATCAAAGTTAAGATGAACAAAAACTAATGTATTTGTATGGCTTTTAGAATCCAAAGGCTATTAGTTCTAGGGTTAGGGTTACTGTTCTAGTTCAGGTTAGACTTAGGCTTAGGGAAGGGTAAGCTTTACGGTAAAACTGAGTTTTCTGCTAATATTTTCAAGTAAAATAAGTTTGAGATTTAACAATAACTACAGAGTTTTACTAAGTTTCCTCTTTAAGGTTGAATTGGGTTAAATTTAGAGTCAGGTTTCTAGTAAGATTTATATATAGTTAGTGTTAGGTATTGAAGTATATTTTAAATAAACCTTCAACTTCTTTTTGGAGATATAGGAGTTCAGTAAACGTTAAGATCAGTGGAAACTGTGATAGTTTTCATGATATGAAGACTTGAGGTTAATGATTCATAATAGGGAACGATTTCAGAGACCAAGTCAGGGAATCTGTAGGATTTGGAACAAACTGCAAATCATTTCAAGGACAATGAGTATCTGTTAGAATGTGTCTAAACTCGAGTGTTTTCCATTAATTTTAGGATTGGGTTACTATTATCATCAAGATTATTCTTAGGGTTCTGTCCAAGATTAGAGTTAGGATTAGGGAAATGGAAGGTTGAGAAATTGAGTGACTTACTTTCTTTGTGTATATATATGCACTATTCTAAGGCTTGAACTCAAGGCTTGGCTTCTGCCCCTGAGCTTTTTGCTGTAGGCTAGCATTCTACCACTTAACTCATGATTCCACTTCCAGCTTTCTTTGACAGTGAATTGGAGATGAGAGTCTCACAGACGTTTCAATCTAAGCTGACATTGAACTGAGATCCCCAGATCTCTGCCTTCTAATATAAGGTAGGATTAATGCATGAGCTACTAATGCCAAGAAAAGTGCCCAAATTATACTTATTGTTTTTACTTGTGTTCGAGATTGAGACTTGAATTCATTATCTGACAGCTTTGCTCACTAAGTAGCACTCTGCCACTTGAGCTATATCTTCAAAAGTGATTATTTTAAATAGCTGGAAATCATTAAATTTTCTTCAAATGATATGTATCATTAGTGTTGTTCTAAAACTTATCCTAATCAAAAAGATTTATTGACCCTACAGATTATCTGAGCAGATTCTCATGCTTTGCTTCTAATTGCATAACATTTTAGGTACATTTTTTTAAATTATTATTTTAAGTAGCAAAGCAGTTATCATTAAATGAAGCAGTTTATGCGTACAATATACCTTGATCAATGTCAACCCTTTCAACATTCTCATCCATCCCTCCCCTATACAGCTCTTCCTTCACTCTTCTTAATTTTGCAGGATATTTACTGGATTCCTCTCTGCATTTTCCCCCTTTTCTCCTATTCAATCTTCTACCTTTTCCCACTTCACTCCTCTATTGACTACCCACTTCCATATGATCCAGCAATTCTACTCCTGGGCATTTACCCGAAAGAATGCAAACCAGGATATAGTAACGTTTTCAGCACAACCATGCTTACAGAATCAGTCCAAATACTCCTCAGGAGAGAAATAAACCAAGTAAATGTAATACACCCCCCCCACACACACACTCATACACACACACACACACACACACACACACACACACACACACACACACACACACACTGGAAATTCTACTTACCCATCAGAAGAATATTGTACCATTTGTATCTCTCATTTTTCATTTCATCTGCCTGGTATCTCATTGCCATCGTATTGTCCCTGTACTGCAGTAACTGACACATGCAAACTGCTGTAAAAGATTTTCAGGTTATGGGCTAACCATAGATTCCTGAGTATGAGTTCTCTGCTCATTCTCTTTGTCTATTCATGCCTTTGAGGAGTGATTGTACAGATTCATTTGAACCATTTGCTACACAGAAAAGAGATGAACCATACATATATATGTATGTATATATATATATGATTATATATATACACACACACACATATATATAGAAACATGAATATATGCACACATATGGATATATATTAAATACTTGAGTGCATTTTATGTTTTCTAGAATTACGGAGCTAACAAACATCGCATGGATTTTCCTACCTTTTCAACTTTTTCAAAACCTAAAGAACTTTGTCTCTTTTGAATACCCAATTTTTAAGATAGTATCACCATCTCTGATCTGTCAGTGGCCTTGAAATTAGATGTTCAAATAGGGCAAAGTTATTTAGGCTTTTTGGTGGAAGAGAGGAGTATTACTAGGGTTCTATTCAGGTGTTCTCTGCTTGCTAGATAGGACTTTAGTTGTATAGCAACAAGCAGTTCAATTACTTTTGCCATACTTCTGGTCCATTTTATTTACTTGAGGTCTTGAACTTTTTGCCCGGGTCTGATCTTAGATTGACTGAATGATCTTAGATTGCTTCTTATGTCTCCCACACAATTAGCTAGGATTACAGATGTGAACTACTATGGCCAGCTCATTTGTTGAGATGGCTGTCTTGGAAATTATTTCTTTGGCCTAGCCTGAGACAAAGATCCTTGTCATTTCTGCTTCCCAATCAGCTGAGATTACAGATGGGGCTACTATACTTGGTGTACATGACACCTTTTGTTTTGTGTGTGTGTGTGTGTGTGTGTGTGTGTGTGTGTGTGTGTCGGTCGCGGGGCTTGAACTCTGGGCTCGAGCATTGTCCCTGCACTCTTCAGCTCAAGGGGAGTGCTCTACCGCTTGAGCCACAGCACTAGCATCGGTTTTATAGTGGTTTAATTGGAGATAAGAGTCTCACAGACTTTTTTTCTTGGACTGTCTTTGAACCGTGATCCTCAGATCTCAGCATCCTGAGTAGCTAGGATTACAGGCGTGAGCCACCGATTCCCAGCACACCTTCTATTTTTTAAAAGAGGTTTTCATTGTAAAAATGCTGTGTAGAGGGGTTATAGTTACATGAGCAAGTTAATGAGTACATTTTCTATCAAGCATTGTTACCTCCTCCTTTGTTTTTCCCCTCCCCTTCCCTCCCACCTCCACAAATACACTCCCCTCTACTCTCTTCCCCTCTTCAGCACCCATATTGTAAAGATACTTTTTCAACATAGTGTCTTGTGCATCTCATTGTTACAATGCGTCAGCCTGTATCACTATTTATCTATTTTGTTTTGTCCCTTCCCCTCCCCAAGCTAGAGAAGGGTGTATACAAGATGCAGGGCACTGACACTAAATACAGTGAAAACAAAGATTAAACCATGGGGGAGGAACATAAAAAGAAAAAAAACACTTGGTAGATTATAAATCCTATCTTGGGGTTCATTTCGCTTAACAGCATCTTATCTGGTCATATGGACATAGCTTTTGAAATTTTATGCTTGTCCCAGACATATAATAGTTATTGCAAATAAGGAAAACCATAGGACCAATGTTTCTTTGGTTTTGGCTTACTTCACTTGATATAAAGTTTTCTAAGACCTCACTTAGAGCCACCCTATGATCCAGCAGTCCCCATTTTTGGGCATTTACCCAAATGATCACAAACAAGACCATACTAAGCTACCGGTACAACTATGTTTATTGCAGCATTATTTACCATAGCTAAGATATGGAACCAACCCAGATGCCCCTCAGTAGATGAATGGATCAAGAAAATGTGATACACACACACACACACACACACACACACACACACACACACACACACACAAACACACACACACACTGGAATTCTATGCCTCCAATCAGAGAAAATGGCATCTCCCCATTTGCTAGGAAAGGGAAAGACGCAGAAACAATTATATTAAGTGATTAAGCCAGGCTCAAATAACCACAGGTCCCATGGTTAATCTTACTTGGAGTAACTTGTACATGGTACCATATAAGAGGATGTTATGTGAAATGAACCCCAAGATAGGGACCCAAATGTTTTTTATTACATTCGATTCTTACCTCTATATAATCCCCCAAATAAAGTTGGAAGGGGAGCTGTCATTCAAATACAGAGCACAGACTTTGAGGGAAAAAGCCTAAGTGACAAGGTAAGGTCCTAAGTTTAAACCATAATATCAGCACTCAAAAAAGTTGATTTCTTTTCCTTGAGGTTTTTATTAAATTGCTCCAGAAAATAATCAACGTTTTATTTATGTTTAGCATTACTATTAAAATCATGTTATATTTATTTATGTTATTCTTTATTTTCTTAAATTTTACTTACACTTTAATATCCAGTAATGGTAAGAGATGACTACTGTTTCACTAGTTTTTATGTCAGTTGAATATATGGATGAGAGGTGCATACAAGGAGTTTGGACTGAAAATAGATATTTGCAAGGTCTTCACATAAGAAATGATAGTTGAAGGAGCTGTGGACATGTATGAAATAAACTAAAGAAATCAGCAAGGAAAGATAAGGTATGATTCGGGAAAGCAAACAATTTTGGAAGAAAAACAAAGCAAGGAAAATATGTATCTTTTGGTAAGAACTTTGTAACACATCTACACATTTAATTCCTTATTTCTAGTGGAAGGCATTTCAGTTAACTTTATTTTACAAAGTTAAACATGAATGACATTTAATACTAACTGGCCTCTGTCTCAGGTAAGCAATTATTCTAGACAGGTGCAAGGGCTCATGCCTATAATCCTAGCTACGCAGAGAGCTGAAACATTTATATCATAGTTCAAAGCCAGTATGGAGAGGAAAATTGGTGAGACTTTACTGTGGCACTGTGGTTCAAAGTGGCAGCACTAGTCTTTAGTAATAAATGTCAGAGACAGAACCCAGGCCCTGAGTTCAAGCTCTCTGAAATTATTCTTAAAATACTTGTTCTCAGTATTTCTTCAATTTGTCTAGAAGAATGTTTTAACTTAGGGATTTTTTTATTGCATGTTGTCAGAATTGATTTTTAAGATGTTCAGAGAAAAATTATTTATAGTAAGAACTTGTTTGTATTGCTTTGTATTACATTTTGCTTCTATACCTATAGATCAGCTGGAAAGTAGATGGCCAAACCCCTCCTCCCTCCACCAAAGTTGTAAAGTGCATTTTTCGACATAATGACTTGTATATCTCATTGTTGCAATGTGTCTACCTGTACCCCTAGTTAAACGATTTGTTTATACCCTTCCCCTACCCAAATTGTACCAACATCAAATACAGTGAAAGCAGGCAGAGAGACATAAAAAGCAATATAGATATCATCTTAAAAATATGTTAGAAATAACTGCATAAAATAAAAAAAATAGAATACATATCTTGGGGTTCATTTCCCTAGCACCATTTATCTGAACTTTTTTGCTTGCCTCAGACATATACTAGTTATTGCAAATAAGGGAAGCCATGGGACCTATGTTTCTTTGGGTCTGGCTTACTTCACTTAATATAATTTTTCCAAGTCTTTCCATTTCCTAACAAATGAAGCAATGTCATTCTTTCTGATGGAGGCATAGAATTCCATTGTGTATATATACCACATTTTCTTGATCCATTCATCTACTGAGGGGCATCTGGGTTGGTTCCATATCATAGCTATGGTAAATAATTCTACAATAAGCATAGGTGTGCTGATAGCTTTACTATGATCTTGTTTGTGATCATGTGGGTAAATGCCCAAAAGTGGGAGTGCTGGGTCATAGGGGAGCTCTATGTGGAGTCTTTTGATGAACCTCCATACTGCTTTCCAAAGTGGTTGAACAAGTTTACACTCCCACCAACAATGCAGTAAGGTTTCCTTCTGTCCACATCCCCTCTGGCATCTGTTGTTATTAGAGTATTTGATTAAAGCCATTCTAATTGGGTAAGGTGGTACCTCAATGTTGTTTTTATTTGCAATTCTTTTATGGCTAGAGAGGTTGAGTATTACTTCATGTGTTTATTTGCCATCCTTCTTTCCCCTTCAGTGAAGTTTCTCTTTAAGTCTTTAGCCCACTTATTTAATGGGCAGTTGTTTCTCTGAAGATTTGTTGTTGAGGGATTTAATTTTTTGAGTTCCAGGTATATTTTAGATATGAGACCCTTATCCGTTGTATGGCTAGTGCAGATCTTCTCCCAATCCATGGGCTTTCTAGTGATCTGGCTAGCTATGTCCTTTGCCATGCAGAAGCTCTGCAATTTCATGAAATCCCACTTGTCCCATTTGTCTTTGATTTTTTGTATTTCTGGGTCTCTTTTAAGAAAATTTCGGCCTGTGCCAAGGAGACCTAGGGTTTCTCCTATTCCTTCCTGTAATGTTTTCAGAGTAAGACTTCAAAATTTAAAGTTTCAAGTATTACAAGAAGACCTTTGACTCATGTTGAATGGATGTGAGTAGCTTGAGCTGTTGCATAATTCGTGTCTGTGTGTGTGTGTGTGTGTGTGTGTGTGTGTGTGTGTGTTTGTAAGGGGGGTTATGTGTATCATTGACATCAAGGATAAGGAACTTGGTTCCTTTTTCTGAGATATACATTATGATGTTTCTTTGTTGGTGGTAGACTCTGATTGCTTGCCTTTTCCTGATGTGAACATTCTAGCTCAATTTTTCAATTAAAGTTTCTTAATTATTATTGAACATATAATGCTCTAATATTGCTTTGTCTTTAGTCTGCCATCTAGGATCTTCTTTTCTGCTTAAATATTAACATTCAATATGAATTTTACCTCCTGACTAATTTTCGCTTTTATTTTGCATTTTGAAATAAGAATTATAATATCTTTGATCTCTGTATTCATGAAGAAAAACCATTTTGAATTCTCTATTTAATGTAATAACACCTGGACAGATTTGTTAGCACCAAGACCTTAAATTTTCTTTTGTAGTTTTAGTTTAAAATAACCCTCCTCTATGTTTTTAGAATGGGTAGACAAAGAATTCCCACAATGCTTCACAACTTTTATCTTTCATTTTGTCTGTGCTTCCTTGACACTGTTAAATTGTTCTGGATACATGTATTAGCTACCCCAACCCCTGCAAAGCTGTTGCTGCTACCCAATTTACTGCCAATACAATTCAGCAATTACAGTCACAATTATCCTTTCCCTGGTATCCTATTCTCTGCTACTCATTTTGCTACCCATAATTCTTAACACCATGGTTCCAGCCACCTGATCTCTGACACCCCTGTCTCTGCTACCACATTAACAAACAAAGCAAAGCAAGAGTAGGCACAGACAGTCGACTTGGGTACTTTTCTTGCAGGCACAATGGGACGTTATTCCTCAGGTATTTAACATGAGGGACTAACTAGTGGTGGAAAGAAAAGACGTTACTCAGAGGGGACTAAAATCCAAGGATACCAACTTGTAACTTGTTGCTAAGAAAAGCAGGCCCTAAGGTGAATGTTAATGAGAAAAGAAAATTTGACAAAATATTGGGGATGATATAAATAAAAATTTTAGCTTAGTCTCTTCTACCAGTGATCTGAATTATTTTATGACATATATATGTAACTACTTTGCATTTTTAAAAGTATATTAAGATGACATTTATGTGGTACTTATATTAATTTATGGAATATTTTCATATGACCATGTTAATGATTCTCAATAGTTTATGGTTTATGAACTACTCATGAGTCTGCCTTTGGCAATATGAATTGAGCTCTCTAACAATAAATGGAATTTCATTGTCAAATACTACAAGGATATTACTGAAGCAAATACCAAAATGAATGCTGGAACAAGAAAACTGAACAAATCTACAAGTTTAAAGGGAAGGGATCAGTGGTAAGGGCTACGATAAAAGAGAAATTCTTCACCATGTAATCTTTGTTGAATTACTAGCTTTTTTAACATTCTTAGAAAGCAGAACATGATTTTTGAATCTTGCCTTTTGGAACCGCTTTAATGAGTGGTTAAACAAAAAATTATCAAAATGACTGAAAATCCACTATTAGATTAACATTATACTCAAAGTTCTCTTGAGATGCAGGTAGGCTGGATTCCGTTTCTATTAAATTAATGGAATAATCTTCCTTTTGATTGGTTGGACAGTCCATGACACTTGTTCCAAAACAAGAAAAGATACTGGAGAGAAAAAAAGAGGAAGGAGAGCCAAGGCTGCTGAAATTAGCATATTTCCCATTTGGACTTTAATGGGTTGTTACTACAAAGAATTAGAATTTCATCTTGAGATAATAATTTCAAAATGGATGTGCTAAAGGATAGCTTCGAAATGTAATATTTAATGCTTTTGGATTACTTGAAGACAAACGTTTACAGAAAACATTAAATTCCAGAAAAACTGTAATGTTCCAATAAACACCTAGGAGAAATATAATTTAAAAATTCATCTGTTCAAAGCAAATCCTGGCATGAAAGTCTGTGAGTCAGTTATCTCCAAACAGGAAGTGGCACTGTAACTCAATTGGGAGTGGGCTCCCCTTGAGCTAAAGAACTCTGGGATATGTTAATACCCAAGCCCTGAGTTCAAGGCCCATGACTGACAAAAAGAAATTTTAAAGAATTAAATCATTAGGACTCAGTAGTAGAGTGCTTGTCTTGCATGCATGAGGTCCTAGGTTCAGTTCTTCAGCACCACATAAGCAGAAAAAACTGGAAGTGGCACTGTGGCTAAAGTGGTAGTGCGCTAGCCTTGAGCTGAACAGCTCAGGGACAGCACCCAGACCCAGAGTTCAGGCACCCCTACCAACAACATCAACAACAACAACAACAAATTAAAGCATCAAACAACCTGAAGATGTTGTCCAGAATAATGAATGCAGCATTATCCGTTGACATGACTTAGTGACTTGAAACCAAGTTTACCAGGGGAGATGGTGGGCATTTTGTGTGTGTGTCAAAACCTGCAAAATTGTTTTACACTTTCCCAGGGAGGGAGAAAGGAGGAAATGGGGGGGGGGGGGAGTGAGGTGTTTGGTGGACTTGCCTTTTGGTTCACTGATAGTTTTCTGGAGTCAAATTCAGAGAAATTCTGCTTGCAATCCTAGTTGCCTGGGCAATGAGGAAGCCATGTCCTGGAAGTGGTTTCTTTCCTGTCCTTGGCCTGGTTCCAACCACCACTGGATAATCCAAGTCCCACTGGAAGACCAAGATGCCTTGAAGACTGCTGATCCATTGGGCAGGTGGACCTAACCACAGCCAGAATAGGCAGAAAATGCAATTCTTAGGGCAGCACTGGAAATCTACAGCAGGCAGAGATTTTTTTATATATATTTTTATTGTAAAAATACTGTACAGAGGGTTCAGAGTTACAGGACTAGGTAATGAGTACATTTCGTATACAGCATTGTTACCTCCTCCTTTGTTCTTCTCCTACCATCTTTTCCTTCCCTACATCTTCAAATCCTCCCTCCTCGACCCCTGCCTGAGATTGTAAATTCATTTTCTGCACAGTGTCCTGTACATCTCATTGTCACAATGGTCAACCTGAATCCCCATTTAAGCATTCTGCTATATCCCTTCCACTCTCCAAATTACAAATATATATATATATATATATATATATATATATATATATATTTTGCTTCATGTGTCAATGGACACTTTTTATTTCGTCTTCAAAGAAGTCTCTCTTTAAGTCTTCAGCCAACTTAGATATTGGACAGTTGTTCCTTTGAGGATGTGTTGTTGGGGTATTTATGATTTTGAGTCCTAAGTATATTTTATATGTAAGACTTTGTCTGTTTTCTGACTCATGAAGAACTTCTCCCAGTAAGTGGGCTTTTTATTGATCTTGCTGTCTATGAACTTTTCCTTGCAGAAGCTCTGCTGTTTCATGCAATCCCATTTGTCCAACCTCTCTTTGATTTGTTTTGTTTCTGGTTCTCTATTAAGATATATATATATATATATATATATATATGTATATGTATATATATATGTCACCCTTCGTGATATATATGATATATAAATATATATATGGATCTAGCTTTAGTTTTCTACAGGTGTATAACCAATTTTACCAGCACCATTTACTGAAAACGCTGTTTTTCTTCCATTCTATTTTTTTAGCTCCCTTGTCAAAGATTAGGTGGCAATATGTCAGTATGTTTATTTTTGAGTCTTCAGTCCTATTCCATTGGTCCTCAAAACTGTTCTTGTGCCAGTACCAAGCTCTTCTTATTATTGTGACTTTTTAGTATAGTTTGAAATTTGGAACTGATATTGCTCCAGTGCTCTTCTTTCTGCTAAGAATTGATAAACCTACATCCAGCATTATACTTAATGTTGAAAAGTTAAAGCCATTTCTTATTAATTCAGGAAAGAGATAAGGATGTCTGGTCTCTCCACTCCTCTTCAACTACTTAGTATTAGAATGCCAGTTGGGACAATAAGACAAGATGCAAATTTAAAGGGAATCCAAATAGGGAAAGATGAAGTAAAACATAAAAGATGACAAACGGAATAGAATTGAAAACACAGAAATGAACCTACAGTCCCATAGCCATCTAATTTTCGATAAGGGAGCTAAAAAATAGAATGGAAGAAAGACAGACTCTTCAGTAAATGGTGCTGGCAAAATTCATTAACTACTTGTAGAAAAGTAAAGCTAGATCCTTATTTATCACCCTGCAATTGAATCAACTCCAAATGGATTAAAGACCTCGGAGTCAAAGCAGACACTCTGAAAATATTACAGGATGGAATAGGAGAAACCACAGGTGTCCTTGGCACAGGCTGAAATTTTCTTAATAGAGACCCAGAAACACAAAAAAAAAATCAAAAAAAGGTTGGACAAATGGGATTGCATGCAATTGCAGAGCTTCTGCCTGGCCAAGGACATAGCTAGCCAGATCACTAGAAAGCCCACGGATTGGGAGAAGATATTCACTAGCCATACAATTTATAATGGTCTCATATCTAAAATATACTTGGAACTCAAAAAATTAAATCCCGAACAACAAATCCTCAAAGAAACCACTGCCCAATAAATAAGTGGGATAAAGACTTGAAGAGAAACTTCTCTGAAGAAGAAAGAAGGATGGCCAATAGACACATGAAGAAATGCTCAACCTCCCTACCCATAAAAGAAATGCAAATCAAAGCAACATTGAGATACCACCTCACTCCAGTTAGAATGGCAAAAATCAAGAACTCTAACAACAACAGATGCTGGAGGGGATGTGGACAGAAGGGAACCTTACTGCACTGTTGGTGGGAACGTAAACTTGTTCAACCAGTTTGGAAAGTAGTATGGAGGTTCCTCAAAAGACTTCACATAGAGCTCCCCTATGACCCAGCAATCCCACTTTTGGGCATTTACCCAAATGTTTACAAACAAGACCACACTAAAGCTACCAGCACAACTATGTTTATTGCAGCATTATTTACCATAGCTAAGATATGGAACCAACCCAGATGCCCTTCAGTAGATGAATGGATCAAGAAAATGTGGTATATATACACAATGGAATTCTATGCCTCCATCAGAAAGAATGACATTGCCCCATTTGTTAGGAAATGGAAGAACTTGGAAAAAATTATATTAAGTGAAGTAGGCCAGGCAAAAAGAAACATAGGTCCCATGGTTTCCCTTATTTGCAATATCTAATATATGTATGAGTCAAGCGGAAAAAGTCAGATAATGTGATGTTAGGAAAATGAATCCTTAGATAGGTATTTTAATGTTTTTTTTTCTTTCATGCATGTGTTTCTAACGCATTTATAAGATTATTTCTTTGTTGCTTTGTATGTCCCTCCCCCACAGTATAACCCCCGCTTTCACTATATTTGATGTCAGTATAACTTGTGGAGGAGATGGGGAAAAACAAGTAGTTTAAGGATTCAGGTGGACCTGTTGCAACAATGAGAAGTACAAATTGTCATGTTAAAAACGTGCTTTACAATGTCGGTGGCGGGGGGAGGGGGGGAAGGATTGGGTGGGGAGAGGGGGGGAAGGATTGGGTGGGAGGGAGTGGGGAGGCTGGGAAGGGAGGTGAAGGGTAAACAACGGAGGAGGCTGCAATGCTTGGTAAGAAATGTATGCATTATCTTGCCCATGTAATTGTAACCCCTCTGTACAGTATGTTCACAAATAAAATAAAATTTAGAAAAAAATGGGTACTCCACCACTTTTTGGTTCAATCACTTCTAACCTCAAAGATATACTTTGCTAACAAGATGCTTAGAGGAAACCGAAGAATACTTCACTTTTATCTTCTCTCTTAAGACTCTCTTTAGATACCATATCAGGATCAGTGAAGTTATTCTTTCAAAAATTATTTCAATAGATTATCTTTCTCTTGGTCTTGCATTTGCTCAGAAGGATGTATGGTAAAGAATAGAGTTAAATGATCCATACCTTGGATGACAGTGTCTGTTACAAAAGGACAATGCTCCTATGTCTTATGTCTCTGTCCTTCTCTTAGCTCTTGCGTGATTTCCAACTAATCACAGATTCTTGGACTCAAGTCTAGTGAAGGTGAAGGACTATAAGTCCTTCCCCACTGCTACATCTTCATGGTTTCTCTTTTAAAACTCTTTTATTTGGATGTGGAATTTATTTTCATGTCTTCATTCAATCCATTCTAAATTGTAGTGAGCTAAATAGGCTCTGTATAATCACTTTAGGTAGCAAAAATATTAAGACAATATATCAAAAAGTTTGGCCTCCTTCCACTGCTGAAGCCAATATGCTTAGCTAGGGCTTCTAAGAACGCGTTTTCTGGCCTTTTCACTTTGCTCAATTCTTTTCTGATCCCAAAACATTTTGGCTTATGTAATAAGAGAAGTCTTCACTATCTCATGTTAATAAGGATATTGTATTTTTGAGCTACTAAGAAATGTGAAATCATTGGTTTCAAGTATCCAATCAGGTATTTTTCTGTAGTTCAGTGCTTCACATGCAAAGACATTGTAGAACGTATTACAAACATTTTTGAGTGCTCTTTTTCCCTAAATATTTTTACCCAAATTATCTTTTTCAGAGAATTATTGTTTGGTAATTAAAGTCAATACACAAATTTTGATTTTTTTTAAGAACATTGAATTTGGTCAAGGCTCTATTAATCTCAACTTTTAGTTGTTATAATTGGAAGATATCATGGACTTTCCTGCCCAGACTGGTACAAACTTTGATCCTCAGATTTCAGCCTCATCAGTTTGGGCTGGTTCTGCATGATATTCATTTCTAAGTAACCACGAAAACAGGGGTGAAATAAACCTAGTGTTGAGCTGTGGTTCAACTGGTAGAACTGGGAAAACATTTCTGGGACCACACTGAGGCCCTGAGTTCAAGCCCCAGGACAAAGAAAGAAATAAAAGGAGGATAGAAGTACAAAAGGAGTCAGTGAGAGCAGTTGAAATGAATCAAACATTGGTTGCTCACACATACAAGGTACTCATCAAGTTGAAATCTAAGGATCTTGGTTCATGGCCAGCTCAGGCAGGAGAGACCATGAGACTCATATTTCAAATTTCCACCAAAAATAAGCTACAAGCTGTACTTTGGCTCATGTAGTTGAGTGTTAATCTTAACCAGAAAGCTTAGAACATCACCTAAGCCCTAAGTTGAATTCCTAGACACATGTTTCAAAAAAACAAAAAAGCACAAACTAAAAAAATGGGAAAAGAGAAAACTAAAGTTTCAAAATGAGCATGGGTTTTGGTTCATATGTGTATTCCTAGTTATTCAAGGTTTACAACTTGATTGGTCAGAAAAGTACATGAAACTCTTACCCCAACTACCCAGTGTAGATATGATTGTAGTTGTAAAGCACTGTATTTGGTGCAAAAGATAAAAAACAAAAGGTTGACCCAGAGGTCAATTCCTAGTGCTAAAAAAGTGTAGGAGGAGAGAAGAAAGGCCAATTGTAAATTTAAACATAAGCCTGGTGTTGTTGATCATGGCTGTAGTCGTACTCAGGAGACAGAAATCTGAGGATCAATTTTCAAGGCCAGACCAAGAAGCAAAGTCCAGGACACTTTGTGTGTGTGTGTGTGTATGGGTGCATGGATGTGTGTGTGTTTGTATGTTTGATGTATGTGTTTGTGTACCATCCTTTTCTTAGTGCCCTCACATTCCTAGCTTTTGGGTGGTGAAATGGAGATAAGAATGTCATGGACTTTCCTTTCCAGGCTGGCTTTGGAACCTGGTCCTCTGTTTTCAGCCACCTGACTCAACTGGGTGTTGAGCTATGGCTTAAGTGGCAGAACTGGGGAAATATTTTCTAGGACTGTCCCCAAATCCTGAGTTCAAGCTCCAGAAAGAACACAGAAGAAATAAAGTAAAGAAGAATAAATTTAACCAAGGAAAAGCAAGTGACAGAGCATTAAATTAATCAAGCATTGGTGGCTCATACATACTAGCTTTTCAAGAGGCTGAAATCTGAGGATGATGGTTCATGGCCAGCCCACGCAGAAGAGCCCATGAAAATCTTGTCTGTAATTAATCAATCCCCCCCCAAAAACGCCAAAATGTTATGGTGTGTGTCATGTAATAGAGGATAGTCTTGAATAAAAACTCCTGGGGGAGAATATGAGTCAAAATGAGTAGACCCAGGAACAGCACACACATGCAAAAAATAAAAAGTAAACAAAAGAAGGTAGTTTTAAAATGACACAAGGGTTGTTGGCCTGTGTAAAATCTTCACTACACAAGAGACTGACATCTGAGGTTTGTGGTATCAAATCAGCCTGGGCAGGAACATGCTTGAGACTCTTATTTCAGCTACCTAGAACAAAGCCTTGAGCTGTGGCTGGAGTGGAAATGCATCAGCCTTTAGTGAAAAAACCAGGAAACAGTCCCCAGAGCAAGAGTTCAAGCTGCAGGACCACTAAAAATTGCAAATAAAAACAATCAATTAAGAAAAATTCGGTCTGAGACCTATGGTTTATCCTATTCCATCTTGTAAAGTTTTCAGAGTGTCTGCTTTAACTCCGAGGTCTTTGATCCATTTGGAGTTGATTCTGGTGCAGGGTGATAAATAAGGATCTAGCTTTAGTTTTCTACAAGTAGTTAACCAATTTTGCCAGCACCATTTACTGAAGAGGCTGTCTTTCTTCCATTCTATTTTTTTTAGCTCCTTTATCGAAGAATAGATGGCTATAGGTCTGTAGGTTCATTTCTGGGTTTTCAATTTTATTCCATTGGTCCTGAGGTCTGTTCTTGTGCCAGTACCAAGCTGTTTTGATTCCTATGGCTTTGTATTAGAGTTTGAAATTTGGTATTGATATTCCTCCAGCAGTGTTCTTTCTGTTGAAGATCGTTTTTGTTATTCGTGGTCTTTTATTGTTCCATATGAATTTTTGGGTTGTCTCTTCTATCTCCTTGAAAAATGAGGTTGGAATATTGATAGGTAACGCATTAAATTTGTAGATTGCCTTGGGAAGTATTGCCATTTTCTCGATGTTGATCTTTCCAACCCAGATGCCCCTCAGTAGATGAATATATCTTTGAAATGTGGTATATATACACAATGGAATTCTATGCCCCCACCAGAAAGAATGACATTGCCCCATTTGGAAAAAATTATATTAAGTGAAGTTAGTCAGGCCCAAAGAAACATAGGTCCCATGGTTTCACTTATTTGCAATAGCTAGTATATGTCTGAGTAAAGCAGAAATGGTCAGATAAGTTGATGTTAGAGAAATGAACCCTAAGACATGTATTCAAATGTTTTTTTTTCTTTCATGCGATTGTTACTAACACATTTATAAGATTATCTCTTTGTTGCTTTCTATGTCCCTCCCCCACAGTATAACCCCTGCTTTCGCTGTATTTGATGTTCTTATAATTTGTGGATGTGTACGGAAAAAACATATCGTTTAAATAGGGATAGAGGTGGACCTATAGCAACAATGAGACGTACAAATCGTTATGTGGAAAACGAACTTTACAACTTTGGTGGGTGGGGCTAGGAGGGTTGGGTGGGGGATGAGGGGAGGATGGGATGGGAAAGGGCAACAAAAGAGGAGGCTACAATGCTTGATAAGAAATGTACTCATTATCTTGCTCATGTAATTGTAACCCCTCTGTACAGTATTTTCACAATTAAAAAAAATTACAGGAGTGAAAAAACAATCAATACAAAGGAGAGTGTAAGAAAAGAGACTGAAATCTTAGTACTACAATTCAAAGCTAACACAAGCAAGAAAATCAATTTGACTTTCTGTTTGTGCGTGTGTGCATCTGCATGCCATCCTGAACCTTGTGTGTGCCATCTTTGAACTTGTGCTGGTTTGTTCAAGAATAGAGCTCTACCACTCCCAGCTTTTTAGTGGTTAAATGGAGGTCTTAGTCTCATGGATTTTCCTGCCCAGGCTGGCTTGATTCATGCTATGTTTTGCCTCAGACTCATCTCCAAATAATTATCAAACATAAAAGAAAACCTGGGAATTGAGTTGTGGCTCATGTGGCAGAACTGGGCAATCACCTTCTGGGATAGCAAGAAAGCCCTGACTTCAAACCCCAGGAAATCACAGAAGAATTAAAGAAAAGGAGGTTAGACGTACAGAAGGAAGAGACAATGACAGAGGTTTAAATAAATCAAGCATTGGTAGCTCACAGATATGCTATCGGCTACTCAAGGGGATGAAATCTGAGGATCATGGTTGAAGGCCAGCCCAAGTAGGAGAATCCATGAGACTCCTGTTTCATTTGTCACTAAAATATTCCACTAGCTGTGCTTTGGCACATGTGGTAAAGTACTAGTCTTAAACAGAAAGCTCTGGGACAGCACACAGGCCCTGGTGCTGAGACCCCAACACAGACACTTGCAAAAAGAAATAAAAAAGGAGTACAAATGGTGAAAGATGGAGAAAGAGAAAGTTATTGTTTCAAATAGCACTAGGCATTTTTGGTTTATTTATATATTCCTAGCAACTCACGTAGTTGGAATATGAGAATCACAACTCAAAGCCAGCCTGGGCAGGAAAGTTATTGAAATTATCTCCGACTACCCAGAAAACACTGTAAATGAAGGTGTGATAGTAGTTGAAAAGTACTGAAATTTAGTGAAAAACCTGGGAAACACGTCCATAATTCAGCTCAAAGTCGACCAAAAAGAAAGCTGAAAGAAGAGAAGAAATGACTATTTGAGATTTAAAAATAAGTCTGGGGCTGGTGGTTCAATCTTATATTTTTAGCTATTCAGGAGGCTGAAGTCTGAAGATACCATTTAAAGACTAGACCAAACAGGAAAGTCCACCGAGCTTTTTTTCTGTGTGTGTGCCAACATAGGGCTTGAATTTTTGTAGGAGTTCTACCACTCCCAGTTTCTTGGTAGTTAGTTGGTGAAAAGTGTCTCATGGACTTTCCTGCCCAGGGTGGCTTCAATCTGCAATCCTCTGATTTCAGCCTCCTGAGTCTTGCTACACTTTACATGAGACTCTTATCTCCAATTAACCACCAAAAAGAAGAAAAATAAAACATGGTGATTGAGCTGAATCTCCTATGGCAGAAATAAGAAAATAATTTCTGGGACAGCATCCAGACCTTGATATTAAGCTCAGTACCAACACACACACAAAGAATAAAATAAATAAATGTAGAAAAGGGTTGGAGAAGAAAGCCAATTTCAGAGTTCAAAATGAGCCAAGCAATGGTGGCACACAGCTGTGATAGTAGCTACTCAGGAGACTCAAATCTGAGGATCATAGTTGAAAGCCAGCTCAGGTAGGAGACTTCATGGACTCAACTCTAAGTAGCTACTTAAAACAAAACAAAAAATAACCACACGTTGTACTGTGGCTCATGTCTTAGTGTGCTAGTCTTGAATTAAATCCTCCGTGTCTACCTGCGTTAATTTGTAGACCCAGGACCAGCATACAAATGGAAATAAAAATAAAAATTAAAAGGCGTAAGAATGGCTAGGAATGTGGCTTAGTGATAGAGTGCTTTCCTAGCATGTTTGAATTCCTCAGTACCTCATAAATACGAAAGGCTGGAAGTGGCACTGTGGCTGAAGTAGTAGAGTTCTCACCTTTAGTTGTAACAGGGACAGTGCCGAAGCCCTGAGTTCAAGCCCGAAGACTATGAAAAAGAATTAAAAAAAAAAGGTGTGAGAAAGTCCAATTAAAGTTTCAAAATGAGCCATGCATGAGTTTTTGGTCAATATGTGTAATCCTATTGACTCACAAGGTTGAAATCTGAAGGTTGTTTTTCATAGCCAGCCTGGGCAGGGAAGTGCATAAGTCTCCAACTAACTAGCAAGAAGTCAGAAATTAAGATGTGTCTGTAGTTGGAAAGCACCATCCTTGAGTGAAAAACCTATGAAACAGTGCCCTGTTTTTGAGATCCAACCTCAGGATCACAATAAGAAAACTAAATGGTTGGAAGTAGAGAACTTAGGACTATTATCTCATGTCTGTAACTCTAGAAATGCAGGAGGCTAAATTATGTGATCCAGTGTAAAGGAAAACCTAATCAAGAAATTCCAGGAGACTGTTTTGTGTGTGGTGGCCACACTGGGGATAGGTTTTTGTTGACTGAAGGTAAGAGTTTCGTGGACATTTCTGCTCAGGCCACTTTCAAACCATGATGGCCAGATTTCAGCCTCCTGAATCAGGCCAGGCCTTGCATGAGTTCGAGACCAGGACCAACAGTAATGAGATAAGTGGAAATCAGGATAGAAGAAGAGAAGAAAGAGCCAATAACAGAGGTTTCAATGAGCCAATAATTGGTGGCTCACATCTGTAATTCTAGGTACTCAGGCAGAAATTTAAGGATACTGTTTAAAGCTTAGCACAAGTATACAAGTTCATAAGAATTCTGTGTGTTTGTGTGTGTGTGTGTGTGTGTGTGTGTGTGTGTGTGTGCCACTCCTGGTGCTTGAATTTGAAGTTTTGATCAATGATCTTCTACTGTCAGTTTTTTTAGTTGTTAATTGGAGAAAAGAATATCACGGACTTACCTCAATTTTCAGCCTCCTGAATCTGGTCTAGCTCTACATGATTCTTTTCTCTTCAATTAACCTCCCCCTAAAAGACACATTTTATGGTTAGTCCCATATATGCCCTGAGACAGCATCTGAGCTTCAGTTTCTACTCCCAGGACAAGCAAAAGGTAAGAAATAAGAAAAGGTTTAAGCAAGCCTATATTAAAGTTTTTAAAATGACCCAAATGTCGCTGGTCATGTGTTCAATCTTTACTACACAAGAGGCTGACATCTGAGAATTGCAGTGTCAAGGCAGCCTGGGCAGGAACGTGCTTGAGACTCATCTCCAGCTACACACCACAAAGCCTTCAACTGTGGCTGAGGTGGTAAAGCACCAGCCTTGAGTATAAAAGCTAAAATTTAATCCCAAGAGTCAGAGGTCAAGCCACAAGACCAATAAAATTTACAACGCAGAGCGGATGAAGAGAGGCTGAAATCTGAGGACCCTGGTTCAAAGCTAACCCATACAAGGAAGTCCATGAGGCATCAATGTGCCATCCTGTGGCTTAAAGTTGTGCTGTTTTGTTTAAGGATAAAATTCCTCCACTTCCAGGTTTTCAGTGATTAATTGGACCTAAAAACCTCATCAGCTTTCCTGCCCTAGTTGGCTTTGAACCATGATCCTCAGATTTCAGCCAACTGATTCATGCTGGGCTTTGCATAAAACAGTTAAGTCCTATTAACTACCAAGAATTTCCAAAAAATAAATCCTGGAGTTGAGCTGTGACTCAAGTGGCAAACTTGGCAATCACTTTCTAGGATAGCACCCAGGGCCTTCATTCAAGCACCAGGACAAAATAATTATAGCCACAAGGTATACTTTAGCTCATGTAGTAAGCCACTAGTCTTGAAGAAAAAGCTCTGGCATTGTAACCAGGCCCTGATTTGTAGCCCCAGGAATTGCACGTATGCAAACATAAGAAACAAGGAAAATTTTAAAAAGAAAACGTGGAAAAGGAACATATTAATGTTTTTAAATGAGCAATGGGTTTGTGGTTCATGTGTATAATTGGAGCACCTCAGAAAGCTGAAATCTGAGGATCATGGTTGGAAGCCAGACTACCCAGAAAAGTACAGTAGAATCTTTTTAATCTTTTTTTTTTTTTTTTTTTGGTCCAGTCGTGGGGCCTGAAATCTGGGCCTGGGCGTTGCCCCTCAGCTCTTCAGCTCAAGGCTAGCGCTCTACCACTTGAGCCATAGCACCACTTCCGGCTTTTTTCTTTTTGCTTATTTGATACTGAGGAATCGAACCCAGGGCCTAAGGCATGCAAGGCAAGGGCTCTATCACTGAGTCACCTTCCCAACCCCTACATTAGAATCTTAAGTCTAATAAGCCAGGCAAACGCTAGAAATGGTGCTGTGGTTGAAGTTGTAAAACTTACTTGAGTCAAAAAAGCTAGGAAACCGAAGGGCACTGGTGGCTATTGCCTGCAATCCTAGCTACTCAGGAGGCTGAGATATGAAGATCATGGTTCAAAGCCAGCTTGGGCAGGAAAGTTCATGAGTCCCTTATGTCCAATTAACCACCAGAAAACCTGAAGTGGCACTGTGGCCATTCGCCTTAATCTGAAAAGCACAAAGACAGCACCCAGGCCCAGAGTTCACTCCTACCCATCATAAAAATAGCTAAGAAACAGCAATATGGCCCAGAGATCAGGTCTACTGAGCAAAATAAAAAAGCATTGAAGTTGAAGACAAGAAAGAGCTGATTAAAAATATTATTAAAATAAGTCACAGGTTGTTTTCTCATGTCCATAAATAATAGCTACCCAGCAGGCTGAATTCTAAGGGCTGCAGTTCAAAGCCAGTCCAAGCAAGAAAGTCCATGAGACTTGTGTGTGTAATTACCTGTGCAAGGGCTTGAACTTGCCCTGTTTCACTCAAGGCCAGAGTTCTACAACCTCCAAATTTTGGTGATTAATTGGAAATAAGAATCTCGGACTTTGCTGCTCAGACTGACTTCAAACAAAGATCCTCAGATTTCAGCCTCCTTAGTTGTGCTGGGCTTTTCATGAGACTTCAAAAAGATAGAAGCTGGAAGTTGAGCTATGGATCAATTGGAAGAACTGAGCAGCTCTGTCTCAACTGAGTAGTTGAGACAGTGGCCATTTCCCACATGCAGAAAAAGAAACATAAAAACTTTCAAAAATATATAATTTAATTGTAATACAGAAAAAAAGTCATGTTTAATAAGATACAAAGGAAAACTATGTTTCTTTTGAAATGTAGAAAACAAGAACATTGTACAAAGTTTCAATATGACATACTGAGAGTAAGGGGAAAAGGAAATTTTTAAAATTTCATGTAAATATTAAATCCAAGATGATGTGACTAAAATCTAATGTGATCAGAAACTTAACTCTCACTTATATCTCACTTGTAATTGCTTACAAACAATTATCCCTCCAGTTTCAGCAGCTAGCATGGGGATTTAGACATAACCTCTCTATACAGCCTTGACAGTATCCCTAGAGATCTTCCTACTTTAGTGTCTTGATTTAGAACTGTAGGCACTGCCCTCATTTTACTAAAGGTTTCCTTTAAAACTTAATGTCAATATTCAAATAATTGATTATGTGTAAAAGCATGAATAAATACCAGAGTTCCTTTGAGGAATACAGTCAAATCAGTAGAACAGCACCTACCACATTAGATAGGTAAAAGATGAAGATTTAGCTTTTATTTGGATGTGCTGGGGGTTGAACGCAGGGCCTCATGTTTGCTATGAAGGTATAAAATTCAGTGACATTAATTATATCCGCACTGATTTGTAACAATGATTTATATTTGTGAACTTTCTTTTTGATACTGATGGAATCCATACAATCATTGAGCAATGATCACCCCAATGACCTGCCCCAGAAATTTTTAATCTTCCATTTTCTCTTATGAAATGGTTTAGTCAATATATTTCAAATAAATAGTAGATTATTTTTTGTGTCCATCTGTGACAGGCATATATTAATTGAAGCCTTTTTGTGGATAAGTCATAATCCATTTATGCATACCTCACATTTCATAAACCTATTCATCTGATAAACACTCCAGGTGTTTCCAACTCTTGACTATAGTGAACATTGTTGATGTTATAATTGGCATATAAACTACTAGCTTTTGTTTTCAGTTATTTTGGGTATGCAATGAGCAATGGAATTCCTGGGTCAAGTGGTAATGCTATGTTATGGTAGCTATGTTATGGTTTCAAATTCTTCCATAATGCTATATCACTTTCCATCAGCACAGAAGTGTACAAATGGTCAATAAAATGTACAAGAGTATTTCAAATCTTCCACAGCTGTGCCCTAAAGGATCATTTTTTACTTTTCCTTTTTTTTTTTAGGCCAATCGGTCTTGGAACTATGTAGCATTGTCTAGAGCTGAAGCGAGAACACCAAATGCCACTGACCCAGCCTCCAAAAACATTTATTCTGATCGTCATTTTTTCTAGAGATAAATTTTAGTGATTTTATGCATGTTCACTCTTTTAAATAAAGTTTTGAATGTTAAAATGACATATAAATGTACTCCCTCTGTGCTCCATCTTTATAACAATAAGAAAAATATTAACAAAAAATATAAAAAGACAAAAAAGTTTTGAACCATCTAAGGTAGGTGCCAGCTTTCCAGCAGGAAAATACATTACAATCACAGTCTGATGATAACTGAAGTAAAATAATACAATAAGAGCTCATCTAAAGTAAAATGAAGAGTAAGGACTGGAGGCCAGGGTCAAGGAGTAGCGCACTTGCTTGCCCAGCACCAGCCTCTGAATCAAAACCTCAGTACTGCCATCGCCATATCTGTGAGGTGCAGATTGGCCAGATGCACTTGTCCATAGGTACCATGGTCAATGAGCTCTTCCATCTGGTATTGTTTGATATCTCCTTCAAGGAGCTGGTACGGTGGCAGCTAGTAAGTCTGCCTGAAATTATCTAAATAAAATAATGGAAAACCCAGAAAAAGTAAAAAGAAATACCAAAATCCAAACGACAAACCATCCCTGTGACCAAAATAATCATCAATTTACCTTTGAGTCAGTCCAGTGGGTCACCAAGCAAGAGCTCCAAGCCCTGTTAACTGACATAAGTTGGAACACAATGGCTTCCTATATACCCTGTATAACCTCTCACAATGGAACAATCACAACCAGGCATAGTGACATCATGGAGGAAATGGACCAATCAGAATCTGGGACAGTGAGGTAACAATGCCTGCCAGCATTGACACTCTAGCTCTTAGGCCTCAAAGACTGTTGCTAAGGACTCCAGGTGGGTTTGAGTTTGCCATGGTCATTATCATGGCATTTCTGAAACCACTAGGACAGTAGTCAAAGTGCTCTGACCTTCTAGAGGACTACTGCATCTTATAAATTGTTTCTGAGGAGACACTAACTTATAGCATCCATTCTTGATGGCCAACTTGTACTGTGCCTTATTCCAGCAAAAATACGGCACAAAGGCCTCCGTCCTTCTCAAGGACAGCTATCCTACAACTTGCTCCTAGAGGTCCAGACTGGCTTTGAGCCACAATCCTCACAATTCACCTTCCCAAGTAATTAGACTTATAGGCCTAAGCCATAGGTAGGTACTTAGCTCATCTCTCACATTGGAGGAAGTAGAAAGGTTAGAAAGCTTGATTTTACGTATGTCCTTTAGCACTTTAAATTTGTTGCCTTTGCTGTCTAATAGTTAATCTAGTTTCTTTGAAGATCACTTGTGTGTGATTTGTGCCTCTGTACTTTGGGAGGTTTTCTATATTTGACTGTTTAGAATGTGTCTTAGTGTGGAACTGTGTAATTATGCTAATTGACTGTTTTGAGCTGCTAGGTGCCTGCATAGAAAAGTTCATGCTTTCAATCAAAACTGGGAAGGTTTGGTCATTACTCCTTCAAATACTATGTATTTCTTTTTTCCTCCCTGTACATTATACATATATACATTATATATTATACATATATTACATATTCACATTGTATATGTGAATATACATATGTATGGCTACACATTTATATGCCTACATTTACATACATATGTTTGTTTTTCACATAGTTTCCACTTTTGTGATTGTTTATGGTAGAAGTCTAGATTGATCCCAGCTACTCCAGCAGAGTTAGAGTTAGAAGTTTTCCACTTTATTTCTTGGTGAAAATATGCATTTCTCAGCAGTGATATTGAAACAGGTACAATGCAGAGCTAGCTCCTTTCTCTCTCTGTCTCTCTCTCTGTGTCTCTGTCTCTCTCTTTCTTTCTTACCTCTGTCAGGTCTCTTAGCACAGGACTATTGTTTATCAGGTTCTCCTAGTTGTGTTGTGATCTTTTGCATTGCCATGTTCTGCTTCAAAGGCCATGCACATGGAAGAGCAGCTACTACAAAGTCAGCCTGCATGGTTGTACCTGCCCTTGTCTTGATGTCAGAGTCCCTGCAGCTACTGGGGTGGCCTTAGCAGATTCCCCTGTGCAAGGACTGCTGACTGGTAACTATGAGCACAGCCTCTTTTTTGACCCAAGTCAGAGGTTTGCGTTGGATCCTGGGAACACTGATCTGTTGGTGATTGTGATAGGAGCAAGGCTGTGGGCAACAGAAGCCTCACTGTGGCCCGACTTCTGGGGCACAACAGATACCAAAGGCTCCTCTGGGCTCTTTCCAGAATACATGGGCAGGTTCAGGGAGCAGAAGCTGAGCTCAGGGGGCCCCTAAACACAGGGTGGGCAATGGAGGTGGGAGGGGCAGTGCTGTCCAGGTTGTCAGGGGAGAGGTGATGAGCCTACACTAGTAGTCTGCTGGCTTCCAAACGAAAAGCTAGACTTGCTTGCTACACAGAAATATCCCCCTATAACTGTTTGCACCAGAGGGCCCCATTCTGGTGATGGGCAAAATCCCAAAGACCAAAGTAGACAGACCAGGAGCACTCGGTGCTCTTGGTGGGCAATTCAGTGGTGGTACTGGCAGGGGGATCTGTGGGTTTACTAACACGACAGATCTAGGGAAGCCAGAGACCAAGCAAACACCAGGATTGCACACTGGGCAGGCTGGTAGGTGAAATCTTGCTGGACGGCTTTGCAGAGTCCTCAATATGGGCCACCTGAAGGTACAAGAAACTGCCTAGCATCTCCTCAGCCAAAGAACTTGGGGAAAGCAGCTCTCTCAACTTGGACATGGAGTGTCCAGCATGCTAGAGGCTGCTGTGGTCAGCAGGTTTGGGAGGAATTAGAGGCCTGCTGCCGAAGGGAGAAGATGCCCTTACCAAGGCTTCTGAGGGAAGGTGATGCCCTGGAAATGAGATCATGGATAGGCTAGTTTGTCCAAAGAAAACACCTCTAGATTGTTTGACTTTTTGGTTGGATGGGGGGTCGCCCTTAAGGGCAGTGATATTAGGAGACAGTGATGGTGAGATTATCCAAAAATTAAAGCCAACCCCTAAGGGAGCAAAAGAAAAACGCTTGCTGAACTGCCCATGGCAGATGGAGTTGAGGTCATGGCTGCTTCTGTCTTGAATCACCACAAGGCTTTGTCACCAGAGGACAAGAAACTGGATGCTGGCACGGAGCCTGATGATTTTAAGAAATTTATCAGAGAGCCCTACTTGTCTTGCATGTCACTCAACAGGGCTAACACTGGGTCCGGAGTTTGGGCTGTAGAGCTGGGCATCACAGCTTGAACTTTTTGAAGGGCTGAGGACACCTTCTGGCAGCTGTTGGATTTTAGGAGGCCTGAGTACATCACGAGATTAGGTGTGGTCCTCTGAGCGTCTTCCTTGGGTTGCTACAGGGCTGAGCACCTCCTGATGCTCTCATGATGTGGGCTAATGTCTGGTGGGTAGCAGAGGACAGTGTGTTTACCCCTGAGACTCACTCTGAAGGACTATTGTTGGCAGGAAGAATTGTGTCATTGGGAAGTCTGGGTGTTGAATAATGGAATCTACACACCTCAGAGCTTTCTCTCTGAACATTTGGTTTCTTTAGAATAGTTAGTAGTTTCTGAAAGGCCTAAGAGTCTAAGGCTCCAGATGCTTTGTTGGTTTCCAGACGTGTCCAAGGCTTGTTCTTTTTCATCTTACAAAAAGAGCTCTAACTTCTTCCTTAGTCATTGTCTACTGAGCCCTTTGGCTCTGGCATAAATGCAGAAAGACAGGCAAGGCTGTCTTGTTGCTAAGGAAAATCAGGCAAGCCTGTCTTGTTACACAGTTTCATTTTATTCCCAATGTCAGTAAATAAAGCTTCCTGATTGGACTTGAGGAGCTTCCCAGGATCATTGATTCATCCCTTTTCCCTGCTCTTACCATACTGCCTTTCCATTTAAATTTATTTTCATTTTCAATTTTTGTATTGGTGATTAAATCTAGGGCTTCAATAAGCTAAGGATAGTGATATGCACGTATAGGCTTAGTTTTTCGGGAGGCTGAGAGAGTGAAAATTGCGTTTTCAGGCTAACCCAATCAGAATTCTGTGAGACCTTATCTGAACAGAAGAAGCTGTGCATAGTGGTGCGCACCTCTCATCCCAGCACTGATGGGAGAGGAAAATAGGAGGACTGAAATTCAGTTGCACACCTGAGCAAGATATGGACCCTCTCTCACAAACAGTGCAAAAATTTCACAGCTGTTGCTCAATCGTAGACTGGGTATCTAGAAAATATGAGGCCCTGAGTTCAAACCTCAGTACCATAAAAAATAAGAGAACCAGTTATGTCTGGAAAGCTTATTAAAAGTAGTGTTTTTTAATATGTACTGATATTTGGGCTTGCATGCTGGGCCTTGACATTTTCCCACAGAGAAATTTTTCACATATGACTTAAGTTTGTATTTTTTGGGTACAGGTCGACCCATTGTAACAATGAGGTGTACAAAACACTAAGTTGAAAACGAACTTCACAACTTTGGCGGGGTGGGTGGGGGATAATTGAGGTGGGAGGGAAGGAATGGTAGGGGGAATACAAAGGAGGAGGCAACAATGCTCCATAGGAAATATATTCATTACCTTGCTCATGTAACTGTAACCCGTCCGTACAGCATTTTTACAATTAAAAAATGCAGAAAAAAGACTAAATTTATACTATTGAGCCACAGTCCCACTTCTAGCTTTGTGTGTGTGTGTGTGTGTGTGTGTGTGTTTGCATGCCAATATGAGGCTTTAATTCCAGGCCTGGGCACTGTCCTTGAGCTCTTTTGTTCAAGGGTAGCACTGTACTGCTTGGCCCACCACTCTCTTAAAGGCTTTGTGTGGTGAATGAGATAAAAGTTTCATGAACTCTTCTTGCCCCAGCGAGCTTTGAACTGAGATCCTCTGCTCTCATACTCCTGAATGGTTAGGGTTATGGGTGTGAATCATCAGTCTATGGCTAGGAGAACTGTTTTTTTAAAACTGTTTTTAAGCAGGAACAATGTGGATGTGCTGGCCTTCTGCAATTTGATGGCATGCTTTTTTTCCTAGAAAGGAATTCCTTTACTAGGAGGCCAGAGGAAACTCGGAAGTCAGAGGAAACACAATCCCCTGTCTCCACAGGCAGAATCTTTTGCATGATGGTGGAAAGATCATCATCTTCCTTTATCAGAAGAGATATCCATACTAGCTTGGAGGTAACACTATTTTCTTCATCATCTTTATCTTGGTTGCATTACATAAAAAAATTACTTGGTAATACTCATCAAAGTTCACCAGAGATAGGGGGGAGTGAAGCTTTAACATGAGGCATTAGACACTACAGGAATATACCAGAAGGGGCAAGGAGAAATGAGAGTTCATAAATACTGATATTTATTTAAACAAAATAGGGAGAATACATGATATATGTCAGTACTGGCCAAGCGTGCTCATCGCTTACTAATAAACTAGCATTTAAATGAAGTATTTTCATGATGCTGGACTGCTCAAATTACCTTTGTAGATTCTCTAATTCCTTCACTGTCCCTCCAGCTCAGAGAGCATCTGAGATAACATAAATCTACTACTGGGCAGTGGAAGACAAGTCAGACAGCTGGTGAAGTGTTGACAAGCTGCTCTGCTCCTGTTTCCCACACCGTTCTAGACTTTGCTGTATAGATTTCACAGCTCATGGAAGATGCCTGAGAATACTGATATACTGATGGACCTACCAGTGTGTGTGTGTGTGTGTGTGTGTGTGTGTGCATGATAGTACTCATATGCCAGCATGGGGCTTCTTTTGAGCCTCACAGGTAGTTAACCCCTTCTTCCCCAAGTCTCTTGAAAAGATTTGTCTTTTCAACAGATGCAGCAGAGGAGGATATGATTCCTGAATTCTTACCTTGTAGATCAGATGGGTCCTTCTATGTGTTCCAATTTATACTTCTGCTAGTGCTAATAATAAACCATTACTGGTACTAATAGCAGCTGGAACTTTTTGTGTACTTTGGCACTAGGTAGTTTTTTTCACATGGGTTAAGCAAATATTTCCCGTAAGAACATTATGACATAGTGTTAAGTATAACATGCTACATACACACACATATACACACACATACATACATATTTGACAGCAGTCTTCGTTATGTAAAGTGGACCATGAACTGTAGAGAAGTTCAATGGAAGCCTCTCAGACACCAGATCCTACAGCCAGCACCTTGGAGGAGGGACTTAGAGGAGTTTGTACAACAAATTGGAGACAAGATGATGTCTTGTGCTTCACTGGCCTGATCTGGATGGACTTACTGGTTTTGCTATCAAAGCACTGTCCACCGCAGCCTAGCCTGTCCTGGCCCCACCCCAACCCCACCTAATCTTTGGCACACAGAAGAACAGCTTTGTAATTTTAGCCACACGTTGGTCTGGCACATGAGGTTGGCTCCATAGAACTTCCAGAGGACAGCAGGAAGATATATAGAAAATAGATTAACTGAGGCCAGAAAGTGCAAGGACTTACTGTTGGTCTCATAACTGGTTAATAGTGGGCTTTATTGACTCCCCGATCTTTCCCCAATGCAGTGGATCTTTTGATCTAGGATACTCAAAATTTCTCCCTTCGAAAAATAATCTAATAAAGACAGAAACAAAGAGGAATTAAAATTCTATATGTAATATTAATTTTTACTCGTCAATTACTAAATACATGCAGAACATGTCAATTCAAGCAGCATAAAATGACGGTATGAGCTTGACCTCCGTCCCTCTAGTGTGGCTCTCTTGTTCCTCCTTGGGGTGACCACTGATGCTAGTTATTATGTTTCCATGCACAAATGACAGGCTATTAAAAAGAGACTTCTTGTCCACAGCTACCCAAGGTCTCCCAAACTGCGTAGTAGGAGGCCAAAATTCCATTCACTGTATGGAGATTCAAACTTCTACACTCAGTTTTATTGACCTGAGCCAAGTCTGCTGGACCCACCTGACTGAGTTGAAAGCTCATAATTCACCAAGGAAGATGTCTGCAATAGCTGGAAATCTTCCCTCTGGTTTTCCCACTAGATCACAGTATCAGGTGTGAGGACTAAGGAATTAACCAGGCCTTTTAGAGGTTACTAGACTTTGGGTTTTAATTTTTGTAATCCCAAATTTTGCTTAAGATCCAATATTGGGCCTGCACAGCAACTCCTCAAGTGGAAGTGATGTCCAGAATTTCTGTAAGTGTCCCAGATCCTTTGATTTTCTTTATACTGAATTGTCTTTTTTCCTACAATCCACACCTGTGACCAAATGGGGGCTTTCTTACAGCTAGGTCACTGAAGGAAAAACAGTCGATGTAGTTTATACCTAGTTCTGTAGGCATGTTCTGGAATATGGATGCTGCAATCTTAGATTTAGAACTGTTTTGATTCCTTTATCCGGTTTTTAAATTTTCATCATAGAGGTCCTTCACTTCTTTTGTTAAGTGAATCCCTAGGTATTTTATTCTTTGTGGGGCTATTAAGAATGGAGTTGCTTTCCTGATTTCAGCCACGTTTTTCTCATTGTTGGCATAGAGAAAAGCCATTGTTTTTTGAGGGTTCATTTCATACCCTGCTACTTTGCCAAAGTTTTGAATCAGCTTGAGTAATTTGGGATTAGGTCCGTGGGATTCTCTAAATTCAAGATCATGTCACCTGCAAAGAGGGAGAGTTATACTTCATCTTTCCCTATTTGGACCCCTTTTATATTTGCATATTTTCTTATTCCTGTAGCTAGGCATTCTACTACTAAATTGAAGAGAAGTGGAGAGAGTGGATATCCTTATCTCGTTCCTGAATGAGGAAGAAAAGACATTAGTTTTACAACATTAAGTATAAGGCTGCCTGTAGGTTTGTCATATACAGCCTTTATTGTATTAAGGAGTGTTCCCTGGATTCCTAATTTTTCCAGAATCTTCATCATAAATGGGTGTTGGATCTTCTCAAATGCTTTTTCTGCATCTATTGAGATAACCACGTGGTTCTTATCTTTGCTCTTGTTGAGGTGATGAATTATAATAATTTATTTATGTATATTGAATCAGCTTTACAAACATGAAATGGAACCAATTTAATCGTTGTTTATGATTTTTTGGATGAATTGTTGAAGTCGATTGGCCAAAATTTTGTTGAGAAATTTTGCATTAATGTTCATCAAAGAAATGGGTGTATAATTCTCTTTCTTTGATGAGTTCCTGCCTGGTTTTGTGATGAGGATTATGGTTGATTCATAGAATGAGTTTTGTAGTAAACTTTCTCTTTCCACTTCATTGAAGAGTTGGATGATTATTGATGTGAGCTCTTCTTTGAAGGCCTTTAAGAATTCCGCTGTAAACCCATCCGTTCTGGGCTTTTCTTAGAGAGGAGGTATCTTATTGCGGTTTCTATTTCAATGATTGATATGGGCCTGTAAACATGGTTTAACTCATGTTGGATTAGTTTCAGCATGTTGATATATGCTAGGAAAGGTCCATTTCTGCGAAGTTCTCAAACTTATTAGCATAAATGTTTGAGAAGTATTCCCTTATAATATTCTGAATCTTGGTTGTTTCTGTGATGATGTTTCCATTCTCATCTCTGAGTTTGTTTATTTGGGTTTGTTCTCTTCTTTTTCTGATAAGATTTGCTAAGGGTGTCTCAATTTTGTTAATTTTTTCGAAGAACCAACTCTTTGTTTTGTTAATCCATTCTATGGGTTTTTTTGGATTCTAATTTGCTTACTTCTGATTTAATTTTAATTACATCTTTCCATCTACTAAATTGGAGTTTTTCTTTTTTTTAAATTTAATTTTATTTTATTTGTGAACATACTGTACAGAGGGGTTACAATTACATGGGCAGGATAATGCGTACATTTCTTACCAAACATTGCAGCCTCCTCCTCTGTGTACCCTTCACCTCCCTTCCCAGCCTCCCCCCTCCCCCCCAATCCCAATCCTTCTCCTTCCTCCTTCCCCCTCTTCTCCCTCCCTCCCTACCCCCCCCCCCCGCACCTACATTGTAAAGCTCGTTTTGGACATGACAACTTGTACTTCTCATTGTTGCAACAGGTCCACCTGTATCCTTAAACAACTGGTTTTTCCCCATGTCCTCCACAAGTTATACTGACATCAAATATAGTGAAAGATAGATGAATGAATTGGAGTTTTTCTTGCTGCTCTTTTTCAAGGAGGTTCAGATGTCTGATTAAATTGTTGGTTTCAGATCTCTCCAATTTTTTGATGTAGGAACTCAGAGCTATAAACTTGCCTCTGAGTACTGCATTTGCTGTGTCCCAGAGGAGCTGTTAATTTGTGTTTTCAATTTTGTTGAATATCACAAACATTTGAAGTTCTTTTCTAATCTCTTCCATGACCCACTGGTGATTCAGCAGTGTGTTGTTCAGCCTCCATGTGTTACTGGACTTTCTTTGGTGGCTTTTGAATGCAAGGTATAACTTCAATGTTTCTGAATTTGGACAAATTTGCTTTGTCACCTAAAGTGTGGTCTATTTTAGAAAATGTTCTATATGCTGCTGAATTAAACGTGTATTCTGATGCTCCTGGGTGAAATGTACGGTACATATCTGTTAAATCTAGTTGATCTATGCAGTTATTTAGATGTGTGGTTTCTCTGTTGAGTTTTTGCCGAGTTGATCTATCTAGTAGGGAGAATGGTGTGTTAAAGTAACCAAGAATTAATGTCTTTGTATCAAGGTGAGCTCTGAGGGAATGTAGTGTTTCTTGGATAAATTTGGTTGCTCCGTTGTTTGGCAAATAGATATTTACATTTTTAGTATTGTCCTGTATGAGAGATACCTTAATTAGTATGTAATGACCTTCTTTATATCTTCTCACTACTTTTAATTTGAAGTCTATTTTATCTGATATTAGGATTGCAACTCCTGCCTGTTTATGGGGGGCGGGGGAATTTGCTTGGTAGATCTTGTTCTAGCCGTTCACTTTCACCAAAACGTGTTTGTTTATATGGGCACGGTGTGACTCCTGATGGCAGCAGATAGAAGGATCTTGCTTTTTAATTCAACTAGACAGTCTATGTCACTTAATTGGAGAATTAAGTCCGTTCATGTTGAGAGTTAGGACTTAGAGGTATTTTGGAGTTCCTGAGATGTTATGCACCTTGGGGGCTCCAACAACTGGGTTCTTCCTATGGTTCTTGGATCCTCAGTTTCGGTGCATTTTCTTAGCCTTTATTGTGAGTCTTGTTGGTTTTCTATGCATAGGACATCTTTAAGTAACTTTTGTAGGGCTGGTTTGGTGGAGATGTATTGTTTCAATTTTTCTTTGCTATGGAAGGTTTTTATTTGACCTTCGATTATGAAGGAGAGTTTAGCTGGGTGCAGTATTCTTGGTTGATAGTTGTCTTTAGGGCATGGCATACATCATTCCAGGCTCGTCTGGCTTTAATTGTGTCTGCTGAGTAACCTGAGGTGATTTTAATTGATTTCCCTTCACAGGTGATTGATCTTTTCTCCTTGACAGCTTTAAGGATCTTTTCCTTGGTCTGAATTGAACCTGTGTAGATTATAATGTGATGGTGGAATGTCCTGTTCTGGTCTGGTCTATTTGGGGTTCTAAAAGCTTCTTGTATCTGAATAGGCCTATCTTTTTGCATGTTTGGGAAATTCTCTGCTAGGATCCTGTTAAACAAATTTCCTAGACCATCAACTGCTGTCTCTAGGTGCTCCTCTACACCCATTGTCCTCAGATTAGGCTTTCTGATGGTGTCTTCCAAATGTTGAATAGTTCTATAATATTTCTTGGATTTGTCTTGGATAATTGCATGTTCTTTCTCTATAATATCTAGGCTGTTTTCAATCCCCCATATTCGATTTTCTGCATTGTCTAAATTACTCTTAAGACTTTCTATTTTTTTAAATTTCTTTTCCTTCTAATTGGTCGGCTCTGATGGCTTCAAATTCTTTGTTGGAGCTTTGTTTTAGATCTTGTATGAACTTCTTTACTTCCTTAATTTGGTGTTCCGTGTTTATTCTCAAATCACTTAGTTGATTAGTTATGATTTCCTTGTACTCCCATTCCTTCTGTCAGGCTCTATTCAACATTCTCTGTGTTGTCTCCCTGAATTCTTTCAGCTGTCTGTTTATGGATTCCATGAATGTCTCTATTCATCATTGTCTATTCTCATCCTGCTCTCGCCATTCCTGTGTTACCCATTGGTTAGCTTCCTCATATTCATGCAATTCTCTAGTTGTCTTTGACTGTTCTCAGCCTGCTCACACAATTCCTGTGTTTCTCTTTGAATGTTCTCAGCCTACTCACCCAATCCTGTCTTTCTCTATGTTTGTTCTCAGCGTGCTTACACAATTTCTTTGTCTTTTGCTGTGCAAACCTGCTCGCTCAATTCCTGTATTAATCTTTGTGTAGTTTCCTCATGCTCATGAGTTTCCTGTATTAATCTTTGGTTTCACTCCTCTTGCTCCCTATCATGCTCACACTGAGTCCTTTGCAGGTTTTCAATCTTTTCATTCACCATGTTTACCAGTCATGTTTGTAGACCTTTTTGGCAACTCTCCTCTAGGTTATTCATTAACTGTTCTGTCACCTGATTATCATGAGTGGGCGTTGAGCTACCTAGGCTTGCCATTTTTCTTGTGTTTTTCTGGCTTGTCCTGCCCATTTGTTATTAAAGTAACACAAGGTTTGTGCTAGAACACTATGTCAAGGTAGGCATCAACCAGAGTCCTATAGTTGCACAGTCAAAATGGCTGCAGATCCAATCCAGTTCAACAGATACAATCTATCTAACATCTAACAGCTAAGGATTAATGGGCTAAGAATAGCAAAGAAGAATATGGCAAATTAGAAATTATTAAGTTTAGGGAGAAATGTGTGGAAAAATAGGATTAGAGGGCTATGGAGAGGTAAAAAGAGTGAATTTAACCAAGTCCTAATCTCAGAGAGGGAAATTGATTGTACAGAATGATAGGAGAGAGGTTTGGAAAAAAAAGAAAAAAAAACTGGGAAACCAAAATTTAAAAAGTGAAACACTTAAAATGATGTAAGTTTAAAGAAATGATATTGAGATAAGAAAAGAGTAGGATGAGAGGAAGGGAGATAGAAAGGCAATATGAAAAACTGAAAAGTAATAATTCTTAAAATTAATAGTTGGAAAATTATATAGGTATAAAGAGACAATACTGATATTAAGAAGTTAAGCCAAAGAGGTTGTGAAATGGGTAATAAATTTCTAGATTGAAGATGTACACAAGGGGGGATAAGTTCTAAAAATCAACGACGACTGCATATCTGGGGATGAGCAGAATGCAATTAAGCTATGTAAAAAATAAAGAGAAAAAAATGAAAAGAATTTTTAAAAAGGACCAAAAGATATGAAGAGATTTTTTAAAAAGCACACAAACATATACACCAAAAATAAAAAGTATGAGAGAAAAAATGATTAATAGAAAACAATTTTTAATAGAAAAATTTTAAAAATGGTACAAAAAAGAATTGTTTGATTATTTTCGGAGGGGTGAGGTTGGGAAGATCCTGTATGTCTCCTGTGTCCACAATCAGTCTCTTACTGTAGTCTCTGGTCTGTTTGTGGTGTTTGGTATTCCTGTTGCTTGATTGGTTTAAGTCAGTTTGTTCGAATAGGCAAAAAAATGTTCTGCATTACCTTGGATTATGTGATGCTCCCTCCAGGCTAGTTCAGTAGTAGGGAGATCTGCTTTGAGTATCACAAAAGAGGGAGATGGCAGTTTCCTCTATTTTGGAGATGCTGTGATGAGTCTAGGTTCTGGGTAGGGTTGAGGTCTTTCAGGAAACAGTAGCTTTTCCCTGGGAGACTAGCTCCTGAGATACTCACAGAACCCAGCCTGGAGTCATTCTCAGGGTTTATAGTTAGTGAATTTTAATTATTTGTCTAAGCTGCTCTAGGGAGGGGCAGTCTCTGGCTCTGTTTACCAAGTAAGAAAGTCACTCTTGGTGGCTGGGAGAGCTTCCTCTGCCTGGGTGGGATGACTTTCCCCTTGGTGGAGCTGAGCCTGGCAGGGCAGGGCAGGTTCCTGTGACCTGGTAAATGACTCTTTTGTTTTCTTCCAAGGCCTGAATTGGAGCTAGCTGCTCAGCTGGGCCTTTGTCAGTATCAAAGATGGAGATCTCCGGTGGTGGGGGAGTGGAGTCCTTCCCTCCTCTGCACTCTGAGAAGGATTGAGGATGTCAGGATTCTACTCAAAAGAATCTTGATTCCTGGGCCATCTTTCATCTGTGATCAGCAGGATAAAGATATTTGATCCTTGTCAGTTCTTGCTGGTGTTGAGTGGAATCTGCTCGCCTGCTGTGTCTGGTGCCTTTGTCCCGGAGACTGTCTGTAGGCATGGCAGCTGAGGCAGCCGCCACTTCCGTCACAGCTAGGGCTACTGGTATGTGCTCAGATCTGCCTCCTTGCCTGGATTTTACCTCTCTGGCCAAACTCTCTGTACTGTGATGGCACATTTGGTGTGATTCTTTAGCCTAGGACTCTTCACTTGAACACTAAAACTGCTTTCTATGTGAGAGCTTTTTTAGCCTCCAGCTTCTCTTCTACCATCTTCCTCCAATCTCTCCTTCTAAATAACTTAAAGTATTCCATGGGCACTCTTGATATAGCCTGGTTGGCTGGATGTGCTTCTCAGGCTGATATAGCTCTTGAACAGTTCCCAGTTTTAGTGGGTCCTGTAGTCCAGGTGTTGGGGTATGGGTCTGGGTCAAGGTCTAGGGGTTCCCACCTTCTGTATTCTCCCTTGAGGGATACATTGTCCCCTCTGGGGTACTCACCCTGGAGATAGTTTTTGTTTCTGTTTGCTGTAGGTCTCTGGTTGCCGCTGCAATCAGAGTTCAGTTGAGATGTTTGTGGGCTTGGCTGGGTGGTGGTAGCTCTGCGTGTTTCTCCTCTGTTTCTGCCTCTGTTGATGCTGTTTGGGTCGGTTCCCTGGGATAGGCCTCTGGCTGAGAGGTGAGGGAGGTGTCTCCATGCAGGTTCTGAGCGTTGGGTTTTGTCTCTGTTTGTGCTCTCCGGATCAGTTTCAATACCTTCCAGGTATTCTGATCTGGCCTACTGTGGGTGACCTGTGTATTTCTGGGATTACTTCTGTGTGGCCGAGTGGCTTTGTTGGGATTGAGCCCCTTTGTTCGGAGAGTGAGGGGTGGGAGTAGTATCTTTGTGCAGGCTCCCAGCTCAGAAGTTTCTCTGTTTGTTGCAATCAGCAGGTCCAACACTGGTACCTCAGGCATCTTCTGCGAGGGTGATTTTTCAGACAGCCCCCTGTGTCTCTGGGGACTCTGGCAGCCCGCGCCGGGCTGGGCTGGCCACAGCTTGGTGTGTTGCCATGCAGCCAGTAAAGACTGGGGGAGAAGTCTTTGTGCTTCTCAGTTCTGAAATTCTTCCTTTACATTCTCTTTCTTTTTTTCTGCCTCCTGTTTTTCTCTGGGTGTTTGTCTTTTTTGTTTTTGTCAGTCTTTTGGGGAAATTAAGAGTTGGAACTTGAACTCTTGTTTTAGTTGGAGAGAGCTGTGGCATTTCCCTACTTTCCTGATGCCATCTTGGTCACCAGTGCTATCTTCGGATCTCCTCATGGTGAGGTCTTACGTATTTTATTGTATAATAACTCAAATTCTCTCACAACTTACATTAAAATATTTACTCAGACTTCTATGGTAATGTCACATTTTCCTTTGTTATTTGTCTCTTTAACAGAGAAACAAAGAAAACATTTTCAAACTTTCCCTGGGGATTATGGTGCAAGGAGACAAGAGGTTATCTTAAAAGTGCTTAATGTAAATATCCAAATAAGAATTAAATACTTGTTTGGTGGAGCTAAAAATAATGTGTCATTTCAACTTAGATGAAACAGTTTATCCTAATTCCCTATATATTATTGTTACTCCCTGATTTTATCCTAATACTCCCTGATTTTATCCTAATACTCTGACAGTTGGGAAATAACAGTAACATACAAATTTTCACTAAAATGAGAAAATGACTAAAAGGATGACAGAGTTCAAGGATCAAAAATATAGGTGTAGCAAAATATCTGCTGAACAGAAGTGGTAGGTTGTTTATTTCCAACTCATTGTGATCCTTGAACTCTGTAATTTATTTTTTATCATCTCCAGTTGAACATATGAGTTGCCATTTAACCAAGCAATTTATGAATACAACTCATCTTGATCATTGTTCTTCTGCATTCTCACTCATCCCTCCTGACATTTACTTAGTTGTTCTTCCTTATCTTAGTTGTTTGAAATGTACATGGAAGTCAATTTCATTCTCCCCTTCTACTCTTCATTTGTTTACTGGTCTCTCCTTGGCCCCACCTACCTCTTGCAGTTATGTTTCTTGGTGTTTATTTTGTTAGGCTATCACTTTACCTTTCTAAGGCATTTTGAGTCCTTAAGTATTCCCTTGAATCTGCCACTTGCCTATCATTCCGTGTTTACTTACAGGTTTCATTGTATATATATACCACATTTTCTTGATTCATTTGTCCATTGAAAAGCACCTGGGATGATTACATTCCATACTGGGTATCCACTTGCTATTCTTTACGTTGAACTGCTTTTTTGGTTAAAGTCACAGAATCCAAACAGATGTCATGTGTCTCCAATCAGTTTCTCTTACTTTCAATGATCTGTTTGATCTTCAGTTTTCTCATCTGCAAAATGGAGTAATGGGACATACCCATCTTTCCAATACTGGTAAAATTAGAAATTAAATGTCAATATACAAGAAAATAATTGAAACAGTGTCCCGCACATAGTGCTCAATGTTATGTGAATCCATATCATAATTTGCTGATGTTTAAATTGAAGATAAGTAGGTGACAATTCTGAACTCTTAAGATTAAGTGAGATGTTGAAGTACCTAACACATAATAAAAGTTCCCTTACTACTTTCATAAAAAGCACTTTTACAGTTTGAAATAACACACACGTGCAGGTGCACGCACCCACATGCATCCAGTCACGTGTGTCCGAACACACACACACACACACACACACACACACACACACACACACACACTCACTCACTTAAGGATTACTAACTCTTAGAAGGCAGTTTTAGGAATCTGTGAAGTTGCTAGTAAAAGCATTGGCTCAAGTTTTGCAGGGCAATGTATTTTATTTATGCCTAAGGTCCAAAAGTTGTCCACTTGCAAAAACTGACAGAAATTTACATGATATACTTGGTGTAGCTTTTGAAGTGGCTTATTAATATCATTTTAGAGTAAAGCAACCTACCAATGTTGATAAAGCTTTGCAGCACTCATTTCATTCACCCATTCGAATAATTTTAAAGTCTGTAAGCTTGTCAAGGTGCTGTTGCTTTTCATTTCACTTCAGAACTATCCATGATAATAAACAAGAAGGCCTATATTAAAGGGCATTTATAATAACAGTAATAAAACATTCATACAATTGGAGATAAACTAGCTTTAAAAAATGAGTTGTGGCTGTAAACTTATTCTTTCATATTACCATATTTTGAACTAAAGCATGCAAATGTTTGTGTGTGAGCAGTTGTATTTTTTTATAAATAAGTTTTTTTTGGTTTCATACTTCATGGCAAAAAATATTGAGTAGAAGATACAGAGATTCCCTATATAACCTCTCCGTAAATATCCATGGCCTCCCACACTATCAGTATCTTCTGAGTGGTACATTGTTCCAAATGACACATCACTATCAACTGGTATCCCCCACAGGTTCCATCAGGATTTACTCTTGGTATAAATTTATTCACATTCATGGAATGAACATCACCATGAATCTACCATGACAGCATCAATCTATTTCTCTTTATCTGCCTTCTCATTTCTCCACTCTGTCCCTTGGCCCTTGGTAACTACTGACTTTTCTACTGTCTTCATGGTTTTGCCTTTTTATGCCATGTAGTTGGAAAGGGTACATACATTTAAGAAATAGTACATACATATGTAATATTCCAATTGTTTTCTTTTAACTAGTGATTGCTTAACTTTCCTTCATGGCTATTGCTAGATACTCATTTATATTTTATCACAGATTACTACACTTGATGGGTCACAGCTTATCCATTCAGTTAGTTACTGAAGGGCATCTTGGTTCTTTCCATGTTTAGACTACTATGGATTAACTTGTTGAGAACGCCCACATTCTAATTTTGTTTTAGAGGAATTTTTAGCATTTCTGTGTAAACAGTGAAGAACATGATTTCTGACAAAGCTAAACATTTTCACCATATACCCTTGTCATCATGACCCTTACTCCCAGCATACTTATATAATTGCATTCTCACTGGCAATGAGTAAGTTTCTATTCATGGCCTTCACCATTTGTTGTACTGAATGCTTTGGAATTGGGCCATTTTAATAGGCTTATAGTACTATCTTTTGGTTTAATGTGTTCCTTTGGAGCATTGTTCAGGCATATTTTTCATCCTTGCATAGTTTCATAACATACACTTTAGAAATTTTCAAGTTTTTCTTAGGTTGAATATTAATAGTGCATTTATAAGGATATTCAGACTTTTTATTGGCCTTTAACTATTGTTAATTATTGAACTTCTTACCTTACAATTGTCTTGTGTTTGGAGCGAGTATCATGGAAATCAGCTACACCAGTAGTTCATTCCCTAGTAATAACAAATAAATTTTAAATTTTGATAGAGTTTACATCAATAAACTTTGAAAGATATGGTGCATGACAATTGAACTATAAGGTGATTTGTTATCATTTTATTTTTATTTTATTTTTTTATGTACATATTGTACAGAAGGATTACAATTACATGGGCAGGATAATGCATACAGCCTCCTCCTTTGTCTACCCTTCACATCCCTTCCCAGCCTCCCCCCACCCCCCTCCCATCCTCCCCCCCACACCAACGTTGTAAAGCTCATTTTTGACATGACAACTTGTACTTCTCATTGTTACAACAGGTCCACCTGTATCCTTAAACGACTTGTTTTTCCCCATCTCCTCCACAAGTTATACTGACATCAAATATAGTGAAAGCATGGGTTATACTGTGGGGGAGGACATACAAAGCAACAAAGAAATAATCTTATATATGCATTAGAAACAAATTCATGAAAGAAAAAAAATATTAAAATACATATCTAAGGGTTCATTTTCCTAACATCACAGTATCTGACCTTTTCCGCTTGACTCATACATAAAATAGATATTGCAAATAAGGGAAACCATGGACCTATGTTTCTTTGGGCTTGGCTTACTTCACTTAATATAATTTTTCCCAAGTTTTTCCATTTCGTACCAAATGGGTCAATGTCATTCTTTTTGATGGAGGCATAGAATTCCATTGTGTATATATACCACATTTTCTTGATCCATTCATCTACTGAGGAGCATCTGGGTTGGTTCAAGATATTAGCTATGGTAAATAATGCTGCAATAAACATAGTTGTGCTGGTAGCTTTAGTGTAGTCTTGTTTGTAAACATTTGGGTAAATGCCCAAAAGTGGGATTACTGGGTCATATGGGAGCTCTATGTGAAGTCTTTTGAGGAACCTCCATACTGCTTTCCAAAGTGGTTGAACAAGTTTACACTCCAACCAACAATGAAGTAAGGTTCCCTTCTGTCCACATCCCCTCCAGCATCTGTTGTTGTTAGAGTTCTTGATTTTTGCCATTCTAACTGGAGTTAGGTGGTATCGCAATGTTGTTTTGATTTGCATTTATTTTATGGCTAGGGAGGTTGAGCAATTCTTCATGTGTCTATTGGCCATCCTTCTTTCTTCTTCAGAGAAGTTTCACTTTAAGTCTTTAGCCCACTTATTAATTGATGATTTGGTGTTGGGGGATTTAATTTTTTGAGTTCCAAGTATATTTTAGATATGAGACCCTTGTCTGTTGTATGGCTAGTGAAGATCTTCTCCCAATCCGTAGGCTTTCTATTGATCTTGCTAGCTATGTCCTTTGCCATGCAGAAGCTCTGCAACTTCATGCAATCCCATTTGTCCAATCTTTCTTTGATTTGTTGTGTTTCCGGGTCTTTATTCAGAAAATTTGGGCGTGAGACAAGGAGACCTAGGGTTTCTCTTATTCCATCCTGTAAAGTCTTCAGAGTGTCTGCTTTGACTTCGAGGTCTTTGATCCATTTGGAGTTGATTCTGGTGCAGGGTGATATATAAGGATCTAGCTTAATTTTCCACAAGTTGTTAACCAATTTTGCCAGCACCATTTACTGAAGAGGCTGTCTTTGTTCCATTCTATTGTTTTAGCTCCGTTATCGAAGATTAGATGGCTATAGGTCTGTAGGTTCATTTCTGGGTTTTCAATTCTATTCCATTGTTCCTGAGGTCTGTTCTTGTGCCAATACCAAGCTGTATTGATTACTATGGCTTTATAGTAGAGTTTGAAATTTGGTATTGATATTCCTCCAGCAGTGTTCTTTCCGTTGAGGAGCGTTTTTTGCTATTCGGGGTCTTTTATAGTTCCATATGAATTTTTGATTGCCTCTTCTTTTCCTTGAAGAATTAGGTTGGAATTTTGATAGGTAGCGCATTGAATTTGTAGATAGCATTGGGAAGTATTGTCATTTTCACTATGTTAATCTTTTCAATCCAGAAGCAAGGGAGTTTTTACCACTTTCTAGGTTCTGTTTTGATTTCCTTTTTCAAGCTTTTAAAGTTTTCATCATAGAGGTCCTTCACTTCTTTGGTTAAGTTAATTCCTAGGTATTTTATTTTTTGTGGGGCTATTACAAATGGAGTTGCTTTCCTAATTTCAGCCACACTTTTCTCATTGTTGGCATACAGAAAAGCCATTGATTTTTGGGGGTTAATTTTATACCCTGCTATTTCGCCAAAGTGTTGAATCAGCTTGAGTAATTTGGGAGTGGAGTCTATGGGATTCTTTAAATAAAAGATCATGTCCTCTGCAAAGAGGGAGAATTTTATTTCTCATTTCCCTATTTGGATCCTCTTTATGTCTGACTCTTGTCTTATTGCTGTAGCTAGGCATTCTAATACTAGATTGAAGAGAAGTGGAGAGAGTGGACATCCTTGCCTTGTTCCTAAGTTAAGAGGAAATAGCTTTGGTTTTTCACAATTAGGTATAATGCTGGCTGTAGGTTTGTCATATACAGCATTCATTGTATTGAGGAATGTTCCATGGATTCCTAATTTTTCCAAAACCTTCATCATAAAGGGGTGTTGGATCTTGTTGAATGCTTTTTCTGCGTCTATTGAGATAACGATGTGGTTCTTATCCTTGTTCCTGTTGATGTGATGAATAATATTAATTGATTTGCATATATTGGACCAGCTTTGCATCCCTGAAATGAATCTTGTTTGATCGTGTTGTATGATATTTTGGATGAATTATTGAAGGAGTTTGGCTGAAATTTTGTTGAGAAGTTTTGCATCAGTGGTCATCAAAGAAATGGGTCTATAGTTCTCTTTGTTTGATGAGTCCTGCCTGGTTTTGGGATGAGTGTGATGATGGCTTCATAGAATGTGTTCGGTAGTGAACTTTCTCTTTCAATTTCATTGAAGTGTTGGAGGAATATTGGTGGAAGCTCGACTTTGAAGGCCTTGTAAAATTCCGCTGTAAAACCATCTGGTCCTGGACTTTTCTTAGCTGGGAGGTCTCTTATTGCTGTTTCTATTTACATGCTTGATATGGGCCTGTTAAGATGGTTTAACTCATCTTGGTTTAGTTTTGGCATGTCAATATTTGCTAGTAAGAGGTCCATTTCTGTCAAGTTCTCAAACTTATTAGCATAAAGTTTTGAGAAGTATTCCCTTATAATGTTCTGAATCTTGGTTGTTTCCATGGTGATGTTTCCATTCTCATCTCTGAGTTTATTTATTTGTGTCTATTGTCTTCTTTTTCTGATAAGATTTGCTAAGGGTCTGTCAATTTTGTTAATTTTTTCGAAGAACCAACTCTTTGTTTTGTTGATTCTTTCTATAGTTTTTTTGGATTCTAATTCATTTAATTCTGATATAATTTTAATTATTTCTTTCCATCAAATGGATTGGGGTTTATCTTGCTGCTCTTTTTCAAGGCGGTTTAGATTTGTCATTAAATTGTTGGTTTCAGATCTCTCCAATTTGTTGATATAGGAGTTCAGAGCTATAAACTTGTCTCTGAGTACTGCCTTTGCTGTGTCCAGAGGAGCTGGTAATTTTTGTGTTCATTTTTGTTGAATAGCATGAACATTTGAATTTCCTTTCTAATCTCTTCCATGACCCACTCGTGATTCAGCATTGTGTTGTTCAGCCTCCATATGTTATCGGACTTTCTTTGGTGGCTTTTGGAGTTGAGTTCTAATTTTATTCCCTTGTGGTCAGAGAGAATGCAAGGTATAACTTCAATGTTTCTGAATTTAGAAAAATTTGCTCTGTGGCCTAAAATGTGGTCTATTTTAGAAAACGTTCCATGGGTTGCTGAGAAAAACGTGTATTCTGATGATGCTGGGTCAAATGTTAGGTAGATGTCTGTTAAGTCTAGTTGATCTATGCAGCTGTTTTGATCTGCGGTTTCTCTATTGAGTTTTTGCCGAGTTGATCAATTAATGTCTTTGGATCTATAGGGGATTTGACGGAAAGTAGTGTTTCTTGGATAAATTTGTGTGCTCCATTGTTTGCCGAATGGATATTTAGAATTATAATATCCTCCTGAAGGAGAGATCCCTTAATTAGTATGTAGCGACCTTTTTTTTGATCTCTTCTCACGAATTTTAATTTGAAGTCTATTTTATCTGATATTAGGATTGCAACTGCCGCCTGTTTATGGGGGCCGTTTGCTTGGTAGATTTTGTTCCAGCCTTTAACATTGAAAATGTGTTGTTTTTTTTTTTTAACGGGCAAGATGTGACTCCTGAAGGCAGCAGATAGAAGGATCTTGTTTTTTAATGTTAAGTCCGTCAACATTAAGACATAGGACTTAGAGGTATTTGGGAGTTCCTAGCATGTTATCCACCTTCTTGGGAGCTGCGAAAACTGGGTTCTTCCTATGGTTCTTGGATTCTCAGTTTGGGTGCAGTTTCTTGGCTTTTATTATGGTCTTGTTGGTTTTCTATGTGTAGGACATCTTTAAGAATCTTTTGTAGGGCTGGTTTGGTGGAGATGTTTTGTTTCAATTTTTCTTTTCTATGGAAGACTTTTATTTGGCCTTCAGTTATGAAGGAGAGTTTAGCTGGGTAGAGTATTCTTGGTTGATAGTTGTTTGTTTTTAGGGCATGGCATATATCATTTCAGGCTCTTCTTGCTCTGATTGTCTCTGCTGAGAAATCTGAGGTGATTCTTATTGTTTTCCCTTTATAGCTGATTAATCTTTTCTCCTTTACAACTTTAAGGATCTTTTCCTTGGCCTGAGTTGATCCTGTGTGGATTATAATGTGACGGTGGGATGTCCTATTCTGCTCTGGTCTATTTGGGGATCTAAAAGCTTCTTGTATATGAATAGGCCTATCTTTTTGCAGGTTTGGGAAGTTATCTGCTAGGATCCTGTTAAACAAATTTCCTAGACCATTAACTTCTGTTTCTCGGTGCTCCTCTACCCCCATTACCCTTAGATTAGGCCTTCTGATGGTGTCTTCCAAGTGTTGGATAGATCTATCATATTTCTTGGACTTGTCTTGGATGGTTGTACGTTCGTTCTCTATAATATCTTGGCTGACTTCAATCCCTGAGATTCGATCTTCTGCATGGTCTAACCTGCTGTCAAGAGTTTCTACTTTGTTTTTTTAACTCTTTTCCTTCTAATTGGTCAGCTTTGATGGCTTCAAATTCTTTGTTGAAGCTTTGTTTTAGATCGTGTATGGATTTCTTTACTTCCTTTTTTTTGGTGTTCAGTGTTTATTCTCAAATCACTTAGATGATTGGTTATGGTTTCCTTGGACTCCCATTCCTTCTGTTGGATGCCATTCAGCATTCCCTTTATGGTCTCCCTGACTTCCTTCAGCTCTTTGTTAATGGATTCCATGAATGCCTTTAATGATCTTTATGTATTCGCTTCCTGCTCTCTCAATTCCTGTATTCCTCTTTGATTAGCTTCCTCCCGTTCGTGGGATTCCTGTAGTTCTCTTTGAGTGTTCTCAGCCTGCTCACGCCATTCCTGCCTTTCTCTTTGATTATTCTCAAGCTGCTCACACAAATCCTTTATCAGTTTTTGAGTAGCTTCCTCACGGTTATGATATTCCTGAATAAACTTTTGGATTGCCTCCTCTCTCTCCCTATCACGCTCTACAGAGTCCTTTTTATGTTTTCAATCTTTTCATTTAACATGTTTGCCAGCAGTGTTTGTATAGCTATTTGGGAACTCTCCTCTGGATTACTCATTATCTGTTCTGTCCCCTGATTATCAAGATTGGGAATTGAGATACCCGGACTTACCATTTATCTTGTGTTTTCACGGCTTCCTCTGCCCACTTGAGATGAAAATAGCACCAGTTTTGTGCTAGAACACTATCTTAAGGTAACCATCAACCAAAGTCTAAATTTGCAGTCAATAGTCTACAGATACGATGTAGTTAAACAGATACATCTATTCAACATCAAACAACTATATAGTAAGGGGCTACGAACCACAAAGTAGAATTTGGAAACCAAAAATTATTAGATTTAGTTAGAGATGTGGGTAAAAAATAGGAATAGATTGATGTGGGTAGGCACAGGTAGAGTTAACTAAGTCCTACTCTCAAAGCAGGAAATAGGTTGGGTAGGATGAAAGTAGAGCGAGAGAAAAAAAGATGAAAGGGAAAGGGAAAAGAAAAGAGACCAGAAAAAATAGAAAAGTAAAAATTAATAATATTCTGCAGAATCGAAAACAATCTAGAGAAGAACGTGAATATATTGAGAGACAGGGAGGGATATAAAGGAGATGTGAATAACTTAAAAATAAATATGCTTGAAATATTATATAGGTATAAAGAGTTAGTACTGCTATTAAAGAATTTAAGTCTCAGAAGTTTTGAATTGAGTAATAAATTTGTGGATTAAGTGTGTACACAATGTGGGACAGGGTCTAAGAGACAACTACAGGTTTATCTGAGGATGTGCAGGACAAGAATTAAGTTGCTTAAAGAAGAACGAAAGAGAGGGAATGGTGAAAAGGATAAGAAAGGAAGAAAAAAAGATCAGAACTTCAGTAGAGCTAAACAAAAAACAAAAAATAATTGAAGAAAAAAAGAGAAAGAAAAAAAAAAGAAAGAAAAACGCACACCCTCGTATCCCTAAAATAAAAATTATAAGAGGAAAATTAAGTTACTGGAAAACAATTTTTTTCAAAAAATGCAAAATTAAAGATTAAAAAAAGTTTTAGAAAAGAAAATTTTTTATATATATAAGGTACAGAAGAAGAAGAAGAAGAAGAAGAAAAAGAAGAAGAAGAAGAAGAAGAAGAAGAAGAAGAAGAAGAAGAAGAAGAAGAAGAAGAAGAAAGAAGAAGAAGGAAGAAGAAGAAGAAGAAGAAGAAGAAGAAGAAGAAGAAGAAGAAGAAGAAGAAGAAGAAGAAGAAGAAGAAGAAGAAGAAGAAGAAGAAGAAGAAGAAGAAGAAGAAGAAAGAAGAAGAAGAAGGAGGAGGAGGAGGAGGAGGAGGAGGAGGAGGAGGAGGAGGAGGAGGAGGAGGAGGAGGAGGAGGAGGAGGAGGAGGAGAAGGAGGAGGAAGAAGAAGAAGAAGACGAAGAAGAAGAAGAAGAAGAAGAAGAAGAAGAAGAAGAAGAAGAAGAAGAAGAAGAAGAAGAAGAAGAAGAAGAAGAAGAAGAAGAAGAAGAAGAAGAAGAAGAAGAAGAAGAAGAAGAAGAAGAAGAAGAAGAAGAAGAAGAAGAAGAAGAAGAAGAAGAAGAAGAAAAGTTCTTTCATTTTTTTGGGAGGGATGGGAAAAATCCTGTATCTCACTTGTGTCAGTAACCAGAGTCTTACTGGAGTCTCTGATCTGCTTGTGGTCCTATGGCTTGGTTGGTTTCTCAAGTCAGTTTGTTCGAACAGGCAGAAAAATGCTCTGCTTTACCTAGGATTTTACGATCCTCCTCCCAGGCTAGTTCAATAGGAGGCAGATCTGCTTTGAGTATCACAAAAGAGGGAGATGCAGTGATAAGGCTAGGTTCTGGGTAGAGTTGAGGCCTTTCGACAAACAGTAGATTTTCCCAGGGGCTAGTTTGTGAAAAACTCACAGAGCCCAGGCTGGAGCCATTCTCAAGGTTTCTGAATTTCAATTGATTGTCGATGCTGCTAAAGGGAGGGGCAGCCTCTGGCTCTTATTACCCAGTGAAGAAAGCTACTCCTAGGGCTGGCGCCCAAGCTGGGTGACTTTTCCCTGGGTGGAGCTGAGTCTGGCAGGTCACGCCGTCGTTAAGTTGTTGTGACCTGCTAAATGACTCATTTTATTCCAAGGCTTGAGTTGGAGCTAGCAGCTCCGCCAAACTTTGTCGGTATCCAAGATGGAGATCTCCGGTACTGGGGGTGGAGGGGTGGCCTTCCCTCCTCTGCTCCCTGACAAGGAGTGAGGACGTCAGGCTTCTACTCATGCCGAGTCTTGGTTCCTGGTTCGTCTCTGGTCTGCAAACTGCAGGATGAAGATGTTCGCTCTTTGTCAGTTATTGCTGCTGTTGAGTAGAATCCGCTCGCCCATGCATCTGGCTCCTTTGTCTCAGACTCTCTGTGATTCAGGTATGGCGCCTGTGGTCTCCACCGCCATCGCCATCGCTGCTGCCGCCGTGGCAGCTGCTGGCAAGAGCTCAGATCTGTCTCCTTGCCTGAATTTTCCCTCTCTGGCCTGACTCTCTGTCCTGTGATGGCACACTTGGTGTGATTCTCTGGCTTAGGACTGTTCACTGGAACTCTAAAACTGCTTTCTAAGTGAGAGCTTGTTTAGACTCCAGCTTGTCCTCTGCCATCTTCCCGGAACTCTCCTGTAAGGTGATTTTCTTTTTAATCAAAACTAATTCTAATGGAAATAACATTTAAACTGAGATCTGAGAATCATGGTTTCATGATTTCATAGTTTGAAGCCAGTCTGGTTAGGAATGTGTGCCAGACTGTTATTTTCACTAAACCAAAAAAGGCTGAAAGTGGAGCTATTCTCAAGTGGTAGAGGACTAGCCTTGAGAAAACTCTGGGTCAGTGCCCAGGTCTTGAGTTCATGCCCCAGGACTGGAATAAAAAAATCCAGTTTGCTATCTTCTCACAGATCTAAGGAAGTCTCTCTACTTTTGGAAATTTCTGACAATGCAAAGCACTTTATTTTACATTTGAAAAATAACCCACAGTTTTCCAAGGCTAGCTATCTTTAGGAATGCACAAAACAGTTAATTTTTGCTGGATCATTATGGTAGGTTAAACAATGGTCTCCCAAGAAATAGTTACATTCTAATCCTTAGTAGCTGTGCATGTTTGTGGTAAAGACAGAGAAGATTTAATTAAGAATCTTGAGACTGTGTTTCTTTGGGCCTGGCTTACTTCACTTAATATAATTTTTTAAGTTTTTCCATTGCCTAAGAAATGGGGCAATGTCATTCTTTCTGATGGAGGCATAGAATTCCATTGTGTATATGTACCACATTTTCTTGATCCATTCATCTACTGAAGGGCATCTGGTGGATCATTCAAATAGATCCCTCATGTATACAATCATGACTGTCCTCAAACTAAACACAGAGAAATATAGTTTCAATATTTCCTTCATTTGTGGTAGCTACAATTTGCCTATAATTTTCTGGAGCATAAGCCGCGGGTGAGACATGGGTTACAAATGAATTAACTGAAGTTGATTAGACTCTATGATAGAGACTGCAAATAAAATAATTCTTTAAAAAAAACTCTAACGTTTTTTAAAAAGTCAAAGTCCAACAAAATAAGTGCCTGGAAATGTATTCTTGTAAGAGGGGCAATTGTAGTCAAGTGGAGGAGTAAAAGAATGGAGAGGGAAGGGATAGAATACAGGCAAGTATTAATTGTATATACCACAGAATTGAGAACTGTAAAGGAAGGAGTGGGCCAAAGGTGTTGATGATGTTGAAGTGATGACACAGATTAAGATGCATTGTACACATAAACTGCTGGGTTAAATGCAAACAAATTTAGTACATAACGTAAAAATAAGATAAATGAGGGAAAAGGTGTGTTGGGAGTATTTTTACAAAAGAGTTTCCATTCACCAAAGCAAAGGTATATTTCATTCAAGAGGGGTTGATGTAATAAAAGCAGGTGATGTGATGAAAGCAGTTATGGTGATATGCTTTAGTGATAGAATATACCACAAAGAAAGAAATTTTAATAGTCACTAGAAGCTGGAAAAAATAAGCTAACAATTTTCATTCAGCCTCCAGAAAGAACCTGTTCGACGTTTTCTAGTTATTTTGGAGATGGAATCTCATAGACTTTTCTGCTCAGATTGGCTTCAAACTGCCATGCTGTAAATCCGGTATAGGAAGGATTACAAATATGAGCTACTGATAGCTGGTTTACCAGGGTTTTTGTTTGGTTTTGTTCTGTTTTTACATCAAATTGCTACTTGGCCCATTATTTCGAGCCTCCTTCACTTTTTATCATTTTCCATCATTCTTGTTTTATATCACTGGTACGAATTTATATGGCTCAATTTTAGAGAGCTCTTCAAGTAAAAGTTACTACTTTTCTAAGAAATTCGATAAGCTTCATTATACTGCTTTCTGTTGGAAAGTTTTAAATAATCCTTGCCCAATAAAATTTTTGTTATCCAGGACAATAGATTATTACATGCAAAATAAAAATTTTGGGATAGTACTCCAAAAATAGGGCATTTTATTTTGAAATAAATGATCTATTACATGCTCTCAGAGTGTATTTCAAGGACTAAAAGAAATCTCTAGGGAAGGAGTTAAACAGAGACCTTAGTAGTGTTTTGAGCAGCAGTATTATTTTGATTCTATTTTATTTTTTCTTTGAATATGGTCAGTTTCCAACTCTACAGCTTACCTAAGTATGGTCAATTTCCTGTGTTCAGTTTTTATTGTACTTTACCCCTTAACTGAGTATACTGGCTATTTCATTTTAGCACTCTTAAATACAGTTTATTTTTTTTTATTCTGGACTTTGCATTATATTCACAAATAGCATTGTTGAAAGGGCAACTCCTTTGTACTACTAAAAGATTAAAATAAAATTTAAAATAAAATCCCAAAGTTCAATGAGTTTCTAAGTTGTTAAACCCTTGGTTGGCAGAAAAGTGGCACATCTGGAGAAAATATGGAATATCCGAATTCCTGCTTGATGTCCTATTATAATCCTTAATGTAGGAGTAAACTTTTTCTGAGGATTGTGAACCATTCTAGAAAATGTTCTAACAATGAAGGCATGATGACTGACATCTGAAGGTGGACAACCTTCTAAGTTTCATCCCTTAAGTGGTTGGACTTGATGATTTACCAATGTGTATCAGATGACTGAATTACATATTTTTGAGAAAAATTCCCACAGATGTCCAAAAGAGTCAAGTTTGAGAATAAAATTGTCTTTTTCCTACAGTTGGGCAAAAAATGTAATGGGGAACAGTATTTAAGAAGCTAAGAGGAGTTACAAATGTGAAGTCCAATGACCAGTAAATAGTTAACGCAAATCTGAACTTTTTGTGATTCCTAGTCCAATTTACGTTCTTTTTAGTTGGCTTTTTTCTAAGTTTCAGTAGCAGTTTCTGGATATAGTGAAATTTGTTGACCATATATAAGGTAAAGTTCCCAAAGTTCCTCCTTTTCTTCAAGGACCTGATCTGGAAACAGTAGAGGAGATCATCTGTGCCAATTTAAGGTCTCCCCTTCCAAGGAAAATTCCCCAAATCTGAACACTTTTATTTGAGTGGGCTAGGGTCACAAGGTTACTCATTGGAGGCCATGTGAATCAAAATATCTACCATCCTGGTAGATATTGGTTTTTCAGTTAAATTAATTTTGCAGCAAGAAATGAACTTGACAAATGGTTAATTATTAAGGGTGATATGGGTTCTCAGATCCAAGTTGGAGAGTGGATATCATTGTTAAAAAAAATAGACAATTGGGTTTTCAGTATTCCTTTAGGGGAGCTCTGGATGTTTGGATCACCATACTTTTATTATCATTATTATTGTGAAAATATCATACAGAGGGGTTGCAATTTCTTATCCAGCATTATTGCCTCCTCCTTTGTTTTCCCATACCATCCCTTCCCCTCTCTACCCATCCACCCGCACAACCTGTACCACCCCTCACCCCACACCGCACCCCACCAACATTGTAAAGTTTATTTTTCAACGTAACATCTTGTATATCTCATTGTAGTAATGGGTACACTTGTAACCCTATTTAAACAGTTTGTTTTTTCCTTTCCCCTCTACCAATTATATCAACATCAAACAGTGAAAGCAGGGATCATACCCTGGGGAAGGTATATAAAAAGCAACAAAGGAATCATCTTATAAGTATGTTACAAACAATCGCAAGAAAGAAAAAAATTTGAATCCTTATCTTGGGGTTCATTTAGCTTAACATCAACGTATCTGATAGTTTTTGTTTGTCTCAGACATATACTAGTTATTGCAAATAAGGGAAACCATGGGACATATATTTTATTTAGGCCTGGTTTACTTCACTTAATATGTTTTTTTTCCAAGTCTTTCCATTTCCTAACAAATGGGGCAATGTCATCTTTCTTTCTGATGGAGGCATGGAATTCCATTGTGTATATATGCCACATTTTCTTGTGGATCACCATACTTCTTGATGACATCTGAAAACAGCTACCAAATGTGATGACAGGTCAGATTTATAGCTAAAAGCATTGGATATGTTGCAACTCGAGAGGTTACAAGTGACAATTTCTGAAAGGGAATTTATGGTCTGGGTGGCATGGATTATGATGATGAGTCACTCTATGATTTCAAAATTATCATGATGACCTATAACCAAGAAGTGTAAGTATTTGTTGAAGCTACAGGCATTTGTTGATGACATTGGTGAAGTTAAATTTCTCAGTGTTCACATTCTTCAGAAACACTGAAATACCAGAGAAGGGACACAAATGATCATCTTTTTGGCTTCCCTCTTTAAGCCCATCCTCCTCCTCGTGAAGACATCAGAGAACTACACAAATAGTTCCAGGGTCACCCCTTTGATGTTGGTGGAAGATGAGGAGGGGTTTTACATTGATGACAAGCTTCTCAGTCTCAGATATGATTGTGCCACCCATGGGCTCAAACTGGAACATATAGTCTATGTAGTTGTTCAGAAAGGTCACATTAATGACTATCGTATGCACTTTGTCATAGTTAAGGCATGTCTGTTTACCAGGTACCCAATAATAGCCCAATATATTTGCTTTGACCTTCAGTGTTGCGTCTTGAAGACTTGGTGGAACTTTATGCAGAGGAGTAGAGGATCTACCAATTTTGAAATTCCATTAGGTATTAATTTCTTTGCACACAATGGGTCCTATTTTTTTATACAGAAATCCTGTTACTTTGTATCATTTCATTTGATAAAATAGATCAAATGTCATCACTCTCTATGATTGTGAGCATGAGGAAATGAGTAAATCTACCTTGTTTGTAAAATGACTTGGATCTGTTCCCAGTTCATACAAATTTCTTCTTACCATCAACTTTTGAATATGATACTTCTGCTTTGTTGATCTCATTAAGCACCTTTGGAAACAAAGAACTTGATGGAGAGTACCTAGAAGGGTCATCACCACTCTTGAAATATCAAAGGAATCTGGCAATGAAGGAGCAAGCATCACAGTTAACCAGTGTTCCCCATAAATTTATTTTGTTACATCATACAACATGAGGGAGGGAATGGTAGTTTTAGACTACTTTGTCATAACAATGATAATCTCCCCTTTATTAAAGGAAGGGAAGAATCAAGCTTGAATTTTTACTGGGAAACCTCATCTAGCTAGTTTTATTTTTTAAAAGATGCTCTGTTTTGTATATGAAATTGTAGCTTATTCCAATCCCCTGAATTACAAATAAGTGTTCAAAATAAAGACCTAGTCATGCTGTCTCCTCTACTAACCTCCCTAAAATGAAAGGCCCTTTGTCTCTTTGTTTTTTTTATCTCTAAAAATTTCTTTGGTGTCAACATCAACGTATCTGATAGTTTTTGTTTATCTCAGACATATACTAGTTATTGCAAATAAGGGAAACCATGGGACATATATTTATTTAGGCCTGGTTTACTTCACTTAATATGTTTTTTTTCCAAGTCTTTCCATTTCCTAACAAATGGGGCAATGTCAGTTGACACCTGTTTTTATTGTATTCAGGCCACCGTTTCTGCAGGTGTCTTCATTTGGTTGTCAAAAGGCATTTCAACCATCCAACCTGTGTAAAAGTAAACTCAACTGAAATATACATGTTTATAACTGAGACAAGTTTATTGATGAAAAACATAAGTTTAAATGATTTTGTAGTAATAAGTTCTGCACATTTAACCTAGTTAAATCCAGATGATTTATTATCTAATATCTGTAGGTGCAATGGCTAGAGTTAAATGAGAATGTAGTCAGTTGATTGCATTAAGGTTTATTAAATGCCAATTATTTAACAGTCACTATGTTTAACATTGAAAAAGTCAAGTAAATTAAATATATTAATAGCTTTAATTTATGTAAACTTTTAATTCATGATACTAGTTTTACAATATCCATCTAAATTTTATCAATGCATAAGGTTTCAAGAGTTAGGTAATATATTCAATGGCATAAAGAAGTCAGGCCCAGAGTTGAAATATACCCAAGACTAATCCTTGTGTTCTTCATGCTACCTTATTTTACCTCTCAGAATCTCAAAATCAAAACTTTTACAACTTTATCAAAGACATTCACTTAGTATTTGCAGTCTAAGTTGCTATTTTTATAACTTTACACATGGCCATGTTTCATAACTGAATGGAAGGTAAATAGTTTGGAGTAGTCACACTTCTTTGAATCCTATATTTTATCAATTGAAAAAGAAGTAGGTTTCAAAGAAGTTTAGATGGTTTGGAAGATGCTCAAGGCAGGTAAATGCAGATGCACAAAAAAAGATGAGAAGAGAAAAACTAGGAAATGATAGACTCTTGATGATTAGATGAGGGTATATATTGCTTAGCAGAGGGAGAAGAAAAGAAAGATTAAAACTTTAAATGAAGTTGACTCACTAAAGATCTTAAATAGGAGGACTATGTGAAGAACTGTGTTTTAAAATCCATCTGACAAGAATGAACAGGATGAATCAAGAGGTAGAGGAATAGAAGAGTATGGAAACTATGTCTGAGCACATGTAAATAACTTCATGGTGGTGAAGGCATGGACTGAGAGGCAGTCATGGAGTCAAAAAGAGAAGACACTTCCAACTACTTACTAACTGTCCTGAGATTATATATCTGCAGAGCTGCCAGGCACTCGTCTCCTCTCTAGAAAAAAGATGACAACAGAGTGTTGGAGAGATGAGCAGAAGACCTGCCCCAATGTGTGAACACCAAAGGAAATGTTCTAAAGTATCAGGGCAAGTGAGATACCAAAGTACATGATAGGAAACAGTTGTACCTCAAGGAACTACCAGGAGGGACAGAGAAAACAATCAGAATCAGATAAGCCCCTATAAGCCAAGATAGGCATGCTTCAGGAAAACAGCAATTATTCTGTTTTTTATTTCCTGGAGATCTTGATGAAATTAAGACTATAGAAAAATATTTCACACCTTTGAAATACTACCTCTACAAGGTGAGGTGACATAAATCAGGGAAAGAGGGATGGGAACAAACATCATGGAATTCAGAGGCACTTTATTAGTAATTCTATTACAAGCACAAAAGCTTTACCTTTAAGGCCTACCTTCCATTATAAGCTGCAGTATTAGTTAAAAGAAAAAGAATAAAGGAAAAGTGTAGATCTCTTCCTCTGACTTAGCCTGCTTGTCCAATATAAAGAGTGATCTGAAAATTGAACAACAATATCTTAAAGAGACTCATCCTGTTATAAGATGTTTCACATTATATTAGTAAAGTTAATGAGCATGGTTTATGTCTTGTCTTTAAATAGGGATACAGGTGGACCCATTGCAACAATGGGATTACAAGGTACTATGTCAAAAAACGAACTTTATAACTTTGGCGCAGGGGTGGGGTGGGGTGGGTAGGTGTGGGAAGACATGGATGGTAAGGGGAAATAAAGGAGGAGGCAACAATGCTTGATTAGAAATATACTCATTTCCAGGCTGGGAAGGTGGCTCAGAGGTAGAGCGCTTGCGTTGCATGCATGAGGTCCTGGGTTCGATTCCTCAGCACCACATAAGCAAAAAGGAAAAGCTGGAAGTGGCACTGTGGCTCAAGTGGTAACTCACTAGCCTTGAGGTGAAGAGCTGAGGGAGAGCGCCCAGACCCAGAGTTCAGGCCCCATGACCGGACCCCTCCCCCCAAAAAAAGAAATATACTCATTACCTTGCTCATATAATTTTAACCCTTGTGTATGATATTTTCACAATTAAAAAACAGAGACATCCTGGAAAAAACAAACACTTGAGAAAAATAACTTTTCTTGATAAGAACTTTACAACTTTGAACAGGGGTGGGAGGTGGGATGTGGATGTGGGGGGGAAGAGAGGAATATGGGAAGGGTTTGGAAGGGGAAACAAAGGAGGAAGCAACAATGCTTGATAAGAAATGTACTCATTATCTTTCCCAAGTAATTGTAACTCCTCTGTACGGTATTTTCATAATAAAAATACTTCTAAAAATTAAAAAAAAAACGTGCTTAAAAGTTTTATTTATCTTATGGTAAACCTTGGACTATGTGGCAAAATTCATCTTTTTTTTTTAATTGTGAAAATACTGTACAGAGGGGTTACAATTACATGGGCAAGATAATGAGTACATTTCTTATCAAGCATTGTAGCCTCCTCCTTTCTTTCCCCTTCCCATCCCTGCCCATCCTCTCCCTGCCCCCTCCACCCAATGCCCCTCAATTGATGAATGGATCAAGAAAATGTGGTATATATACACAATGGAATTCTATGCCTCCATCAGAAAGAATGGCACTGCCCCATTTGTTAGGAAATGGAAAGGCTTGGAAAAAATTATATTAAGTGAAGTAAGCCAGACCCAAAGAAATATAGGTACCATGGTTTCCCTTATTTGCAATATCTGGTATATGCCTGAGTCAACAGAAAAGGTCAGATAAGTTGATGTTAGGGAAATGAACCCTAAGATATGTATTCATCCTTTCTTTTAAGGGCTTACCAGATATCAATGACGAAAATTGAACAAATAGTTCAGTCTAGAAGCCTCTCAGCCTAATTGATGAAAGTGTACCTTATGTGTTTAACTCTGTTCTCAGATTTGGTACATTTGATCACTCTCAACCTCCCTTTGAACACAGGTATGCTGAATGCTTTAACATCATGAAGTGTTTATGGTCAGATATTCCCATACACATGTCTGCGTTGCGCACTATCTTTTTATCTTTGCTTCACTCTGCTTCACTAATAAACGTTCTTGGCCTTTATTTTGTATCCTCAAATTCTTTTCCGAGACAACATAAGGAACGCAGTATGCAGGCAGATGAGTCTTCCCTTTTGGAGACCTCCTCTCTGGGACATCAGGTATCAGGAATCCTGTAACAGTGGTATTATCTTCATTGTGCTCTTGCTGTGGGTTGCTTGCTAGAAAATTACTGTGCCATTTGAAAATGGCTGCCTAAGCAGGGTTAGGTGTCTCAGACTTGAATTCCTAGCTACTCAGGTGGCTGAGATCTAAGGATTGCAGTTTGTAACCAGTCTGAAGAAGCAAACACTGTGAGATTCTTATCTCCGATTAACCACCAAACCCCCCAGAACTGGACCTGTGATTCAAGTGTTAGAATGCTAACCTTGAGTAAAAAAATTTCAGGACACAGTCCAGGACCTGAATTCAAGCCTTAGAACAGGCACAGAAAAAGGCTCCCTGTTTCTACATTCTAATTTACAGTCATATATATTTTCTATTTTCCTTATTTGACTCTCCATTTATGAAATATAATTAGGTTCTAGTAAGCTATACAAAAAGGTAGAGGTATACTTGTTGTAGATTCTTTCATGTGATGGATTACACTTGGCACAAACTGTACAGTTGCATGAGTTTCTTAAATAAAAGCTGCATAATGATCTTTCCATCTGTCAAATTTGCATAAATAAAGGCATCAGTAGTGCATAGAATAAGCACTTCATTTTTTTTCGGCAGGTTAGGACAGTATTCATCATCAGTTCGACAGATGGAATTGTATTTTGTTTCTTTTTTTGTTCTTCAATTTGTTCTCAATTCTATAGCTACACAGTCCCTTTTCAGGGCACCATGGAAGATAAAAAGTCATGAGCCCAGGATAATTGTCTGTAGGCATTCACGGTTACCTTGCTTCATTATTTGTCACCAGAAACTCTTAATTATGTGCCATTAAAGACCAATCTGCCAAGTCTGATATAGGAGAGAACTATTAACGAGCACAGAAGGATACTTTGCATTCTCTAGCTGCAAATATAAAAGATGACATCTTTGTTTGGTGGAAAAAATTTTCTGAGAATCTCTATGTACTTAGTTCTAGGTGTTACTACAAGAATTATAGATGGTTTGTGCTTGCATGTGTACATTTTAGCTTTAGTTATCCTTTTAATCATAATTACTAGAGGTGTTGACATGTCACAGGCTCTGTCCTCTCATGTTAAAGCTGAAAAAACTTGAGAGCTAAAGTCACATGCTTAGTAACAGAATCATAGTATATAGAACAACCTATATAAGTAGATACATGTAGCTTAGTAGTAGGCAAAATATTTTATTTTGTTTTCAGATATGTAAGAAATTCCATAAGGAAGATAGAGCAGAAAAATAATCAACCGTAGATAGAAGTATAGGCAATATTCAAATCAGAGGGAGAGTTCTAAAACTATGTGCTATTAGACATTTATCCATGGAATGGTATGAAAATATGGCCATTTTGGGTCGGTTGTGGGGCCTGAATTCTGGGCCTGGGCATGGCATGTCAGCTCTTCAGCTCAAGGATAGTGTTCTATGAACCCTAGGAGTCCTAAGAGTCCTGCAAGTCTTAACACTGTACTTCCCTAGTGATGTATAGTATTTCCAGCCTTCTTGGACTAGTATTGTTTTCTACATCATTTTCTAGCACCTGGCCAAAATTATAATACATAGTTACAGAATGAAAATGTAATGCCATCTTAAGAAATTCATTTAGGGCTCTGGGAATTTGGCTTCATGGTACACTGATTGCCTAGCATGCACGAAACCCTGGGTTCAATTCCTCAGTACCACATAAACAGAAAAAGAAACACTGGAAGTGGTTCTGTGCCTCAAGTGGTAGAGTGTTAGTCTTGCGAAAAAATATGCCCAGGAATAATTCCTTAGTCCTGAGTTTAAGCCCCAGGACTCACAAAAAATATTAGTGAATGCACAATAAAGAACCCATACTTAGAACATATAATTGCTCCTTCCATACTGATACCTGACAATAGTCTCTAATTCATGTACTTTACCTATATTAGGATACTGTGTTGAAAAAAAAGTTTTGTTCATTAGGTCACGGAAATTAATGCCAGGAATGTGCTTAGATATCAGGTGAAGATTAATACTGGAAATTCAAAGATTCCATGCATTTGAATGGATTGCTAATCACAAGAGAAGTGCAGTCCAAGTAAGATTTGGACTTTGTTTTGCTCAGTCGTGGCACCAAAAAGGCAGAGGCTAATTAACAGTTGTGACAGAAGAGAAGGAATAACTCCAGATGGAAGGAATAAATGATAGTAACTAAGAAGTTGCAGAGCATCTGCATGGCAAAGGATAGCTAGCAAGATCAATAGAAAGCCCACGGATTGGGAGAAGATCTTCACTAGCCATACAACGTACAAGGGTCTCATATCTAAAATATAATTGGAATTCAATAAATTAAATCCCCCAACAACAAATCCTCAAAGAAACAACTGCCCAATAAATAAGTGGGCTAATGACTTGAAGAGAAACTTCTCTGAAGAAGAAAGAAGGATGGCCAATAGACACATGAAGAAATGCTCAACCTCCCTAGCTATAAAAGAAATGCCAATCAAAACAACATTGAGATACCACCTCACCCCAGGTAGAATGGCAAAAATCAAGAACTCTAATAACAACAGATGCTGGAGGGGATGTTGACAGATGGGAACCTTACTTCATTGTTGGTGGGAGTGTAAACTTTTTCAACCACTTTGGAAAGCAGTAAGGAGGTTCCTGAAAAGACTTCATATAGAGCTCCCCTATGACCCAGCAATCCCACTTTTGGGCCTTTACCCAAATGTTTACAAACAAGGCCACACTAAAGCTACCAGCACAACTATGTTTATTGTAGCATTATTTACCATAGCTAAGATCTGAAACCAACCCAGATGTCCCTCAGTAGATGAATGAATCAAGAAATTGTGGTATATATACACAATGGAATTCTATGCCTCCATCAGAAAGAATGACCTTGCCCCATTTGTTAGGAAATGGAAAGGCTTTGAAAAAATTATATTAAGTGAAGTAAGCCAAGCCCAAAGAAACATAGGTCCCATGGTTTCCCTTATTTGCAATATCTAGTATATGTCTGAGTCAAGCAAAAAAGGTCAGATAATGTGATGTTAGGAAAATGATCCCTTAGATATGCATTTCAATTTTTTTTTAATTTCATGCGTTTGTTTCTAACACATTTATAAGATTATCTCTTTGTTGCTTTGTATGTCCTCCCCCACAGTATCACCCCTGCTTTCAGTATATTTGATGTCGGTATAATTTGTGAAAGGGAAGGGGAAAAACAAGTTCTTTAAGGATACAGATGGACCCGTTGCAACAATGAGAAGTACAAGTTGTCATGTCTAAAATGAACTTAACAACTTTGTTGGTGGTGGGGAGAATTGGGTGGAGGGGCGGGGTGAGGCTGGAAAGGGATGTGAAGGGTAAACAAAGAAGGAGGCTGCAATGCTTGATAAGAAATGTACTCATTATCTTCTCCATGTAATTGTAACCCCTCTGTACAGTATGTTCACAATTTTAAAAAAAAGTTGTTTGAAAAGCTATAAAAGATAAATCCTTACCTAATTTGACTAAAAGGAAAGAAAAATCCAAATAAATAAAAGTAGTGATAAAAACATACACAGCACAAAAATACCAATGAAATTAATACAATCATGAAGGAATTCTTTGAAAAATCGATATTCAAGCAAATTGGAAAACCTAAAATGTGGGTACATTTCTAGATACATTGACCTACCAAAATTGAGCCAATAGGAAGTAACCACTTAAATAGACTTAAAACAAATGATTAGATTAAAGCCTTAATAAGCAGTCTAACAAAGAAAGCCGAAGAACTGATGGATTTACTGCCAAAATCTACCAGACTTCTAAAGAAGAATTACCATTAGTACTCCTGTACCTGCTGGTGAAATAGATGAAAAAAGAAAAACTACCAAACTCATTCTATGGAACCCATATTATACTAATTCCAAAGCCAGATAGGGTGACTAGAAGAAATAAACTTATAAACCACTTTCTGTACTGAAGATAGGTCCAAATATTCTAAACAAATATTTACAAACAGAACTCATCAACATATTAATCGATCAGTTGAGTATCAGTAGCTCACACTTATAATTCTGCCACTCAGGAAGCTGAGATCTAAGGATCATAGTTTAAAGCTAGGCAGAAGAGTAAGATTTTACCTCCAATTAAGCAGCAACCAAGCTGAACTAGCAGTGTGAGTCCAGTGGTGGAAGGTCATCCAGGAACGAAAAAGCTGAGTGAGAGCAACAGGTGAGTTCAAGTTCCATTGCTGGAAAAATAAAAAACAAAAACAAAACGCAAACAAAAAATATACAAAAACAAAAATTCTCTCACTTTTGGATCAAGTTGGCTTCATTCCAGGAGTGCAAGCATGGTTTGAATTGTAATTTATCATCTGTAATTTTAATTGTAATTTACCATCTAAACAGAATCAAAACTTAAATCCTATGATCATTTCAGTTGTTACAGAAAAAAAAAGCCTTTGACAAAATTTAGTGTACTCTTATGATTAAAAAAAGCTCTGAAGAAAGTAGGAATACAATCTTTAGGATATCTATGACTTCATATATTGATCCTATTTTTGGTGGTGAGAACATTCTTTCTTGTGGAGTTTGCTAAATATTCAATAAAGAGTTTCCTCTGTTTTCAATTAAAAAAAAAAAAAGAAAATTCCTTTATTGCCAATAAAATGCAGGATAGTTAAAGAAATACAATTTCCTAAGGTAAAGCAAATTGCTATATGTTTGCTGGGATAAAATGTCCAGCAGCAAACTTAAGGGAAAAAAAATCAAATAACAATGGTGAATTCAAAGAACACCTTCTGTTATTCAAATCACTTAGTAGACAAAGAACCATTTAACATAATATATATTGAATATTCTTTCATCTCTCAATACATTACCACCTTCATGAAATAGAGCATTCCCAGTTTAACTACTTTGATGACTGAGTTGAAATTAGATGAAAGGGGTGGGGGTGTAATTGACAGATGATTCTGGTTTAGGGGCCGAAAGTTGCTCTGGAAATTATTCCCACTTGTCCAATCATTCTTTGATTTGTTGTGGTTCTGGGTCTCTATTAAGAATATTTCGGCCTGCGCCAAGGAGACCTAGGGTTTCTCCTATTCCAGCCTGCAATGTTTTCAGAGTGTCTGCTTTGACTCTGAGGTCTTTGATCCATTTGGAGTTGATTGTGGTGCAGGGTGACATATAAGGGTCTAGCTTTAGTTTTCTACATGTAGTTAACCAATTTTTCCAGCATCATTTACTGAAGAGGCTGTCTTTCTTCCATTCTATATTTTTAGCTTCCTTATCAAAGATTAGATGGCTATAGGTCAGTAGGTTCATTTCTGGGTTTTCAATTTATTCCATTGGTCCTGAGGTCTGTTCTTGTGCCGGTACCAAGCTGTTTTGATTACTATGGCTTTATAGTAGAGTTTGAAATTTGGTATTGATATTCCTCACGCAGAGTTCTTTCCGTTGAGGAGTGTTTTTGCTATTCGGGGTCTTTTATTGTTCCATATGAAGTTTTGGATTGCCTCTTCTATTTCCTTGAAGAATGAGGTTGGAATTTTGATAGGTATCGCATTGAATTTGTAGATAACCTTGGGAAGTATTGCCATTTTCACGATGTTGATCTTTCCAGTCCAGGAGCATGGGAGGTTTTTGCCATTTTCTAAGTTCTGTTTGTTTTCCTTTTTCAAGTTTTAATAGTTTTCATCATAGAAGTCCTTCATTTCTTTGGTTAAGCTAATTCATAGGTATTTTATTTTTTGTGGGGCTATTACAAATGGAGTTGCTCTCCTAATTTCAGCCACACTTTTCTCATTGTTGGCATACAGAAAAGCCATTGATTTTGGGGGTTAATTTTATACCCTGCTAATTTGCCAAAGTTTTGAATCAGCTTGAGAAATTTGGGAGTAAAGTCTATGGGATCCTTTAAATACAAGATCATGCCATCTGCAAAGAGGGAGAATTTTATTTCTTCTTTCCCTATTTGGATCTCCATTTTATTTGCATCTTGTTTTATTGCTGTAGCTAGGCATCCTAATACTAGATTGAAGAGAAGTGGAGAGAGTGGACATCCTTGTCTTTTTCCTGAGTTAAGAGGAAATGGCTTTAGTTTTTCACCATTAAGTATAATGCCGGCTGTACGTTTTTAATATACAGACTTTATTGTATTGAGGAATGTTCTATGGATTCCTAATTTTTCCAAAACCTTCATCATAAAGGGGTGTTGGATCTTGTTGAATGCTTTTTGTGCATCTATTGAGATAACCATGTGGTTCTTATCCTTGCTCCTGTTGATGTGATGAATAACATTCATTGATTTGCGTATATTGAACCAGCTTTGCATCCCCTATGATCACCCCTGTTTGATCATGGTGTATGATTTTTTGGATGAATTGTTGAAGTCGATTGGCCAAATTTCATGAAGTTTTGCAACAACGTTCATCAAAGAAATAGGTCTATAGTTCTCTTTCTTTGATGAGTCTCTGCCTGGTTTTGGGATGAGGGTTATGATGGCTTCATAGAATGTGTTCGGTAGTGATCTTTCTCTTGTGATTCATTGAAGAGTTGGAGGAGTATTGACGTGAGCTCTGCTTTGAAGGCCCTGTAGAATTCCGCTGTAAAACAATCTGGTCCTGGACTTTTCTTAGATGGAAGGGCTCTTATTGCTGTTTCTATTTCAATGCTTGATTTGGGCCTGTTAAGATGGTCTAACTCATCTTAGTTTCGTTTTGGCATGTCAATATTTGCTAGAAAAAGGTCCAATTCTGCCACGTTCTCAAACTTATTAGCATAAAGTTTTGAGAAGTATTCCCTTATAATGTTCTGAATCTTGGTTGTTTCCGTGGTGATGTTTCCCTTCTCATATCTGAGTTTATTTATTTGTGTGTGTTCTCTTCTTTTTCTGATGAGATTTGCTAAGGGTCTGTCAATTTTGTTAAGTTTTTCGAAGAACCAACTCTTTGTTTTGTTGATTCTTTCTATAGTTTTTTGGAATGTAATTCGTTTAATTCTGATTTAATTTTAATTATTTCTTTCCGTCTACTGGATTGGGGTTTATCTTGCTGCTCTTTTTGAAGGAGGTTTAGATGTGTCATTAAATTGTTGGTTTCAAATCTCTCCAATTTGTTGATGTAGGAGCTCAGAGCTATAAATTTGCCTCTGAGTACTGCCTTTGCTGTGTCCCAGAGGAGCTAGTAATTTGTGTGTTCATTTTTGTTAAATAGCATGAACATTTGAATTTCCTTTCTAATCTCTTCCATGACCCATTCGTGATTCAGCAGTGTGTTGTTCAGCCTCCATGTGTTACCGGAATTTCCTTGGTGGCTTTTGGTGTTGAGATCTAATTTTATTCCCTTGTGGTCAGAGAGAATGCAAGGTATAACTTCAATGTTTCTGTATTTGGAAAAGCTTGCTTTGTGGCCTGAAATGTGGTCTAATTTAGAAAATGTTCCATGTGCTGCTGAGAAGTACGTGTATTCTGATGCTATTGGGTCAAATGTTTGGTAGATGTTTGTTAAATCTAGTTGATCTATGCAGCTGTTTAGATCTGCGGTTTCTCTGTTGAGTTTTTGCCGAGTTGATTTATCTAGTGGGGAGAGTGTTCTGTTAAAATCCCCAACAATTCATGTCTTTGGATGTGTGAGGGATTTGAGGGAAAGTATTGTTTCTTGGATAAATTTGTGTGCTCCGTTGTTTGCGGAATGGATATTTAGAATTGTAATATCCTCCTGAAGGAGAGAGCCCTTAATTAGTATGTAGAGACCTTCTTTATCTCTACTCACAAATTTTAATTTGAAGTCAATTTTATGTGATATTAAGATTGCAACTCCCGCCTGTTTATGGGGGCCGTTTGCTTCATAGATTTTGTTCCAGCCTTTCACCTTGAAAATGTGTTTGTTTTACGGCAAGATGTGACTCCTGAAGGCAACAGATAGAAGGATTTTTTTTTTAATCCAACTAGACAGTCTATGTCACTTAATTGGAGAGTTAAGTCCGTTAATGTTAACAGATGGGGCTGAGAGGTATTTGGGAGTTCCTGCCATGTTATACACCTTCTTGGTGGCTGTGATAACTCGGTTCTTCCTATGGTTCTTGGATTCACAGTTTGTGTGCAGTTTCTTGGCCTTTATTGTGGTCTTCTTGGTTTTCTATGTGTAGGACATCTTTAAGTATCTTTTGTAGGGCTGGGTTGGTGGAGATGTACTTTTTCAATTTTTCTTTGCTATGGAAGGTTTTTATTTGGCTTCCAGTTATGAAGGAGAGTTTAGCTGGGTACAGTATTCTTGGTTGATAGTTGTTTGTTTTTAATGCATGGCATACATCATTCCAGGCTCTTCTTGTTTGATTGTCTCTGCTGAGAAATCTGAGGTGATTCTAATTGTTTTCCCTTTATAGGTGATTAATCTTTTCTCCTTGACAGCTGTAAGGATCTTTTCCTTGGTCTGAGTTGTTTCTGTGTGGATTGTAATGTGATGGTGGGATGTCCTGTTCGGGTCTGGTCTATCTGGAGTTCTAAAAGCTTCTTGTATCTGAATAGGCCTATCTTTTTGCATATTTGGGACGTTTTCTGATAGGATGCTGTTAAACAAATTGTCTAGCCCATTAACTTCTGTTTCTAAGTCCTCCTCTACACGATTATCCGTAGATTAGGCCTTCTGAGACTTCCAAGTTTTGGATAGATCTATCATATTAATTGGACTAGTCTTGGATGGTTGTATGTTCTTTCTCTATAATATCGAGAGTGTCTTCAATTCCCGACATTCGTTCTTCTGCATGGATTAACCTGCTGTCAAGACTCTCTACTTTGTTTTTTGTTCTTTTCCTTCTAATTTGTCAGCTTTGATGGCTTCAAATAATTTGTTGAAGCTTTGTTTTAGATCTTGTATGAACTTCTTTACTTCCTTAATTTGGTGCTCAGTGTTTATTCTCAAATCACTTAGTTGATTGGTTATGTTTTCCTTGGACTCCCATTCCTTCTGTTGGGTTCCATTCAGCATTCCCTTTGTGGTCTCCCTGACTTCCTTCAGCTGTTTGTTAATGGATCCCATGAATGCCTTTAGTGATATTTGTGCATTCTCATCCTGCTCTCTCAATTCCTGTATTACTCTTTGCTTAGCTTCCTCCCATTTACGCCACTCCTGTAGTTTTCTTTGAGTGTTTTCAGCATGTTCATGCCATTCCTGCCTTTCTCTTTGAGTATTCTCAAGCTTCTCACACAAGTCCTGTATCAGTTTTTGAGTAGTTTCCTCACACTCATGATATTCCTATATAAACCTGTGGATTTCCCCTTCTCTCTCCCTCTCATGCTCATACAGAGTCCTATGTAGGTTTTCAATCTTTTCCTGCATTGACCTTTTGTTTGCCTCATCTCTGTCCCTATCACGCTCATACAGAGTCCTTTGTATGTTTTCAATCTTTTTATTTATCATGTTTTCCAACAGTGTTTGTAGAGCTATTTGGGAACTCTCCTCTGGATTATTCATTATGTGTTCTGTCCCCTGATAATCATGAGTGGGAATTGTGATACCCGGAGTTGCCATTTTTCTTGTGTTTTCACGGCTTACTCTGCCCATTTGGGATGAAAATAACACCAGTTTTGTGCTAGAACACTAACTTAAGGCAAGCATCAACCAAAATCTGAATTTGCACAATCAATAATCTGCAGATACAGTCTAGTTCAACAGATACATCTATTCAACATCAAACAACTATATATTAATGGGCTCCGAACCGCAAAGAAGAATTTGGAAAACCAGAAATTATTAGGGTTAGGGAGAGATGTGGGTAAAAAATAGGAAGAGAATGATGTCGGAAGGCACAGGGAGAATTAACTAATGCCTAATCTCAAAGCAGGAAATAGGTTGGATAGGATGAAAGCAGAGAGAGAGAAAAGAAGAAGAAAGAGAAAGGGAAAAAAATAGAGACCAGAAAAAATAGAAAAGTAAAAATTAAAAATATTATGTAGAAACGAAAACAAACTATGCAGAGAAGAATGTGAATATAATGAGAGAAGGGAGGGGGATATAAAGAGATGTGAAAAATTTAAAAATAAAAATACTTAAAATATTATATCAGTATAAGGAGGTAGTACTGCTATTAAGAAATTTTAGTCTCAGAGGATTTGAATTGAGTAATAAATTTATGGATTAAGTGTGTACACCCTGGTGGATAGGGTCTAATAGTCAACTATGTGTTTATCTGAGGATGTGCGGAACAAAAATTAAGTCACATAAAGAAGAATGCAAGAGAAGAAAAGGTAAAAAGGGTAAGAAAGAAAGAAAAAAAGATCAGAAGTTAAGTAGAGCTTAACAAAAAACAAAAAGAATTTTTTTAAAAAAAGAAAGAAAAAAAAGGAAAGAAAAACGCACACACATACGTACCCCTAAAATAACAATTATAAGAAGAAAAAAAAAGTTGCTAGAAAATATTTTTTTTTCAAAAATGGTAAAAATTTAAAATTAAAAAAAGTTTTAGAAAAGAAAAAAATTTTTTATAAAAGGTACAAAAAAAAAAGAAGAAGAAAAATTCTTTGATTTTTAAGGGAGGGTTCGGAAAAGTCCTGTATCTCCCTTGTGGCCGTAAACAGCTTCTTGTTGGAGTCTCTGTTCTGCTTATGGTCCTGTGGCTTGGTTGGTTTCTTAAGTCAGTTTGTTCGAACAGGCAGAAAACATGCTCTGCTTTACCCAGGATTTTGCTATCCTCCTCCCAGGTTAGTTCAATGGGAGGGAGATCTGTTTTGAGTAACATAATAGAGGGAGATAGCTTTTTCCTCAAGTTTGGAGATGCTGTGATGAGGTTAGGTTCTGGGTAGAATTGAAGCCTTTCAGCAAACAGTAGCTTTTCCCAGGGGCTAGTTTGTGAGAAACTCACAGAGTCAAGCCTGGAGCCATTCTCAGGGTTTCTGTTTACTGAATTTCAATTGATTGTCAAGGCTGCTAAAGGGAGGGGCAGCCTCTGGCTCTGATTACCCAGTGAAGAAAGCCAGTCCTAGGGCTGGCGCCTGAGCTGGTTGAGTTTTTCCTGGGTGGAGCTGAGTCTGGCAGGTCAGTTTAGGTTCTTGTGACCTGCTTAATGACTCTAGTTTACTTCCAAGGCCTGAGTTGGAGCTAGCAGCTCCGCTGAGCTTTGTCAGTATCCAAGATGGAGATCTCTGGTACTGGGGGTGGAGGGGTGGCCTTCTCTCCTCTGCTCCCTGAGAAAGAGTGAGGACGTCAGGCTTCTACTCCCGCGGAGTCTTGGTTCCTGGGTCGTCTCTGGTCTGTGAATTGCAGGATGAAGATGTCTACTCCTTGTCGGTTCTTGCTTGTATTGAGTGGAATCTGCTCGCCCTCTGTGTCTGGCTCCTTCGTCCGGGACTCTGTGTGATTCAGGTATGGCGGGTTTGGCCACCACTGCCACTGCTGCCTCTGGGTGGCGGCGGCTTCTGGCAAGAGCTCAGATCTGTCTCCTTGCCTGGATTTTCCCTCCCTGGCCTAACTCTCTGTCCTGTGATGGCACACTTGGTGTGATTCTCTGGCTTAGGACTGTTCACTGGAACTCTAAAACTGCTTTCTATGTGAGAGCTTCTTTAGCCTCCAGCTTCTCCTCTGCCATCTTGACCTCAAATCCAAAAAAGGAATTTTCAAAAAAGGAGCAAGGTGGAACTATCATATTAATCAGTTTTCTAATTCTCCAGGTTCATTTCCTATTCTTACCTATAAAAGACAATTGATGTTTTCCTATTTATATTGATATTACATGAGCAAGGTAATGAGAGTATATTTCTTGTCAAGCATTGTTGCCTTCTCCTTTGTTGCCCCTTAAGATTCCTGCCCTCCCATTCCCCCCAAAATTGTAAAGTACATTTTTTTATAACGTCTCGTACATCTCATTGAGTGCTCATTTTAAACAGTAACCAATAAATATTTATTAACAAATATTTATTGAGGTGCTGCTATATGCTAACTTTGGTCTTAAGATCTAGATGACAATCAAGAGAAGCCATAAATTCTATGTTAAGAAGCTTACATTCTAAGATGGAGAAAGGCAGTAAGATGTAAAAATACAGAGAAGGAGGTAATTGTGGGAAATTAAAACTTTGAACTATGGCTGGGCACTTGTGGCTAATGCCTGTAATCCTAGCTATTCAAAAGGCTGAGATCTGAGGATCATGGTTTAAAGCCAACCTAGGCAAGAAAGTCCATGGAACGCCTATCTCCAATTGAACACCAAAAAACTGGAAGTGGCACTGTAGCTCAAGTGGTAACAAGGTAGTTTGGAGTACAAATGCTCCCAGGCCATGAGTTCTAATCCAAAGACCCATAAAAAATAAGATAAACTACTGTAAATTCACAGCTTGGTGAAGACCCAGAGAAAGAGTGGTCCAAGCAGGAAAACTACAATTGCAAAGACTGAGGGTTTTGTTTGTTGGTAGTATGTCACAGAGGTGAATATGACCAAAACAAGGTGAGGGAATGGACAGGTGAAACAATAAGGTTAGACAAGTCAATAGAGAGCACAGAAAGATAACATAGAAAGGCCTAGTTGTAAGCATGTTGCTCACCTTTGGTCCTTAGCTCCACCCAGACCTGAGCTCCTCCCAGCCCTGGAGTTCCCGCCATACAGCTGGCCCCTCCCTCTCTCTCTCTTCCAGGACCCACCTGATCTCCCACCTACCTCACTTCCTGCCCCAGAACCTCCTGCTACCTGCATTTGGACAGGTGCCATGTGCTCCCTCTTGGAGGAAATATGGCTCATCTAATAAACTTTGTAATAACCTTTCTGCTGTGCCTGCTTGCCTCCACGTGGTCCTCTGAGGCAGATGTGAAGATCTTTCATTGGTGGCCTTTCAATAGTGAGACTAATAAATGCTTTGGCACCTTAAAAGTCAAGAGGAACAAAGTCTAGGTGGACAGATGAGGAGTGGTGTTAAAAGCCACTCGGAATCAAGGTATATTTGAAGGTAGAAGTTAAAGGGTAGAGGTTAAAATGTGAAATCTAGGGCAACTCCAAGCAGCCAGAGTAGTATGGTATCATTTGCTGTATTAGAAATGATTTGATGATATTTATTCATTCAAACATTTATTTAGTCATTATTTTGTATCAGATACTATAACCCTCCAAAGCATTCTAATCTAAGCAAGGCATTCTGAGGGCTGGCATTAGGCAGAAAAAGAAGGATGTAGAGGAAATGACAATTTTAAGAAGTATGTGGGAGTCAGAGTTGGTAGGATGTGGTGCCTCATGTTGAAAGTGAGAACGATTCTGGGAGCATTTTAAACTTTCTGATGCAAGTGATAGTTGGAATTGCTATTAACAAAGACATGGAATGTGTAAGAGGAAATTAGTTTGTGGTGAGATATTAGTATAGACCTGTAGATTTGGGTGATGTCAGTGCCATCATTTTACCAACTTTAAAGTTTCCTCATAAACCTCTCTCTTAATATCATATGCAAATCTCAAAGATGGTGACCAGAGACATTATTTCATTTGGGATTAATAAATGGTGAGTTTCTAATTTTTAAAAAGTAAGAAAAGAAATTGGTTTGTGTCATCAACATTGACAGATCCTTAGTGAGTATTTACTGCTTCCAGTGTAATAGGCACTCCTCTTGCTGCTTAACATAAACAACCTCATTTCATAATTAAAACATTTATGTTGATGGCATTGTTATTGTTCCTGTTCTTGCGTGAGCATTGCCTGGAACTTGGAGAAGTAATTTATTCAATGTCAACATAGTCAGGGATTAGGAGTGCTAGGACTTGGATGTTTTCCTTATGTTTGTAGCAGTTGGGTTTCAGAAGTTTTGTAAATTTGGACTCTGAAGCTGAGATACAAGCTGGAGACAAATAGTTGAAAATCATCAGCATCAGCCCTGACCGCATACCCTCAATGGCTGCCTTCTTCCTATCTCACTGTTGTGCCACTCCTGTTGTATGACCCAGGATCATTTTCCATTTAAGCTATTTGCATTTGAATCCATGTCCCAGAGTCTGCTTCTGAGGAGCCAGACCGCAGATAGAAACTGATGAAGAGGTAATAGAGGACAAGGAATAAAGGACACTAAATGTTCTCTTAGGGACTTAGTTAAGAAAGTAGGGAAATAAACAAGAAAATAATATCCCAAGAGAATTCAGGACAACTTTTTAAGAAGGGAAAGAATTAACAGAAAGGGAAACACAGAAGAGGTCCTGGAAAAGAATTTTCTCAATAGTTAAGCAAACCAAAAGCAGCAGAAGAAAACAAAAATAGCACTAACATAGAGGAGGAAAATCTAAGAGTACAGGAAAGGAAAATAGTGACCAGAAAGGCATGAACAGGTTAGACAGTCTTAATTCCTCTAAGGTTTTGCTGACTTGATCAAAGATCACTTGAATAAGATTAGACTTCTTAACTATCTCTGCTTTACCTTTTCAAATTCTCTACACTTAATTTGATCCACCACTGCTTTAATCTTGAGACTTCACCAATAACCTTTTTGTATTCCTTTTCATTAAAATTAAGGAAATTGTGGAGTTCCTCACTTGAAGAATCTTTACAAGTAGAAATGTTTTTTATACAAAGAAACTGAATCCTTGATAAGATGTCAGTTTTCATGTTTGTGAAATCAAGTGGTAGGAAACCAAAAGATGGTCTTTTCTACTACATTAGGAACAAGAAAAAGCAAAGAAGTTATGTGTAAAAAGAAAGCGTGTGGAGTTTTCCAGTAAGCAATTTGCATTTCTAATATCATGTAAGTCTGAATTCTTCTCTGCTGATTACATCCTTGTAACCTAGCTCTTCAGGAGGCTGAGATCTGAGGATCATGACTCAAAGCCAGCATAGGTAGGAAAGTCCATGAGATTGGTATCTACAGTTAACCACCAAAGAGTCACAAATGGAGTTGTGTATTGCACGGCAAAGCAATATTCTTGAACAAAAACACTAAAGGACAGTGTTCAGGAACTAAGTTCAAACCCCAGTACTGGTACAAAAAATAAAGATTAAAGGGCAGAAAAGTGCTTGAAGCAGATAGAACATAAGAAAAACCGAGAAGAGACTCCTATGAGCTGGGATTTTCTTTTATTGGGTCCTCTACTGGGATCATGAGTGGGAATGGGTCCTTCCATGACCATGGATGGGGAGACAGGTGCTTCACTCCAGCACATGTCAGGGGAGTGCGCTAAGTCATCTGAGCCCGTTACTGATGGAACAAGAGGGACATTCTGCACAGTATCATAGTTCTTGTCGTGTTGCCATTCATTCCAGCTGCCTTTTTATGTCCCTAACTACCTAGCCAGGGCAATTAGCTATCCCTTATTACTTTTGTCTTCCTTTTTGCAAAGTATTTTATTTTCATGTTTTCCTATTTTGCTTTCCATCAGCAACCAAGTATAATGATCTAACCTTCTCTTGGGACCATAATCTCCTTGTCTTTCAAAGAATGTCCTTCCCTCAGTTTCAACAAGAAGAGAGGAGGTGGATGAGATCATGGGGTTCAGATGAAGAGTGTGGCCTCCACAACAGGAGGACTCCTGCCTGTCCCTCAAGGAAGCACCTCTGCATCCAGCTCTTCCCCAGAAGAGGCAGAAATAAAGAGGTCCACCAGGCCAATTAACTATGATCTCTCCCTTTGGCCATAAAATTCATTAATCATGGAGGCTCCACATGGTCACTGATCTTTTAATGATGATGATAATTTGCACACTAACAGTCTCAAGAATGTTGTTTTTAGTAGAATTTGAGAGCCATGCTTAAGCAGGTTATTCCAAAGTCAATTACATTTTAATACTTTGTTTGATAAGTTGCTCTTTTCATCTTGACAACTTTATTCTATGAATATCATTATTTGGGGTGTTATTTTTTTTTTTTGGGTCCGGTCGTGGGGCCTGAACTCTGGGCCTAGGCACTATCCCTCAGCTCTTCAACTCAAGGCTAGCACTCTACCACTAGAGCCACAGCGCCACTTCCGGCTTTTTTCTTTTTGCTAATGTGGTGCTGAGGAATCGAACCCAGGGCCTCGAGCATGCAAGGGAAGCGCTCTACCACTGAGCCACCTTCCCAGCCCCTGGGGTGTTATTTTCATGGTGCTGGGGAAGTTAACCACAGCCAAGTATTTAGTAACTTAATAAAAGAAAAAAAAACCTAGAAAACACACTTTTAAAGTAATTGCTGGGTATTAGTCGCTCCCACCTGTAATCCTAAGTACTCAAGAGGCTGAGCTCTTATGAATACATTACAAAGCAAGCCCAGACAGAAAAGTCTGTGAGACTCTGATCTGCAGTTAACCACTAAAAAGCAAGAAGTGGAGCTAAGGCCCAAGTTGTAGGGGCCAGTGCCTAGGCCTTGAGTTAAAGACCTAGAATCAGCATACAGAACAATTATAATAATTTAAAATAGTCTAGATTTTAAAACTAGAATGAATCTTAAATCTTTAAATAATATTTATTCTGAGTGATTCGCAAATAAAATTAAATCCAAAGACATTATGTGACTTTCCAGCAGTCATAAATATCAGAAGTTGTTGAGCTGGATCAAAAGTCTGGTATTTTCCCCTCATCTTATTTATGAAATTAAATACATTAATGTAACATAGCATTCCAAAAATGAAGTTCTTCCATAATCAATTAAATCATACATAGTTGAATGTTCCTGCATTCCAAATTATACAGATTGCCTCACAAGTGTTCCTGCTGTCAAAAGTTATGTCATGTTTAGATAATGTTCTTAATTTAAAAAGCAAAATCCTTTTACTTGTTTTTCTTAAAGTAATAATACTTTTCATGAGGTGATATGGCCACCAAAAACTGGAATCATGATAAAAAAACAATTAATTACATGCAGAACGATGTTTAATGAAACAGTCAAATCTCCATGATGTTAGAGGATAACATATAGGAAATAAAGAGTCTGTCTTCATAATAAAAGGCAAGACATTACAAGTGATTAAAGTTTCCCATGTGATTTCACATTTGCCTTCATATAATCCTTATTCAGTGATTGTCACTGTCTGGACTCTGTTATTCAGTGCTGAAATCAAGTTCGAGGTCTCAGACAAGATAGGTCAGTGCTCGGCCCTTGAACTACAACCCAAGCTCTGTTACTGTCTTTGATTACTTTAGATAGAGGGTTGATATAAGAGTTATAGTACTAGTGTTAAGCAGGAATCATTCCTCACCTCTCCATCTCTTGGCTGTAAATTCTGGATTTCTTCCACATGACATGTTTGTTATGGAGCATGGGTGATATGGTCATTCTGTGCTAGTATTAAATTTTTAAATGGCTGGCTGCTCAAGTGGTGAGAGTAGAGGAGAGCCTAAACTAGGACTGGGTCAGGATGAATTGTCTTCTTCTCATGGATCCTCTGCAGTGTGCATGCACCCTGTGCAGACTCTGGCTTACTCAACCTCCTGGCCTGCCTGCCACAGGACCACATCCAGTAGACAATACGACATCATCTTTAAAAGTGTCCTTCCTTCACCTACTGGATAACATTTTCATAGTTGAGAACATGGATGCTTAAGAGGTGTGGAAGGAGGAATAAACCATTCTGAAAGTAGCTACCTAACATTAAAAGATGAGAGAGGGAAAGGAACCACAAAGATGTGCAGACCATGAAAGCCACAACTTGAGAATTTCTTGAATAAGGAAGGAGTGAAGCAAGGCAAGGGTTTACGCTCCAGTAGTGGCACAGGCCTGTGGCTTGGGACATTCCCCATCACACTCCTGTGTATCACAGCAGGCAACGTCTTCAACATCTGCTCGGATTCTCCATCCCAAGCACTCAGGAAAAGGGAGCTTACTTCAAATCTTTGATGCTCTGGTCAACTGAGGCTAATTCTAACTATCTCAAACTGTGCCACCTACCCTGTAGATCTCTACTCTCTCTATATACTAAAAAAATTCTCTAACATAACCTTTTCACTAAAAGGGCTGCTTCTGTTATAGCAAAACCAAATCAGCTAATTCAATTAAGGTAATCTTTGCAATATTGAGCTCTATTTTTGTGGAGTTTGCTTCTTCTCAGCCATATACTTCATTGTTTTCCCTTACAATTATCAGGAAAATCCTCTCTCACCTTCACAGTGTTTCTCTTTGAAACAACAAAATTGTGTGGTTATGCTTCGTAAAGTATATTTGCAATGTATGGAGATCTTCCTACCTATAAAAAATATTGTAGAAACTATAAGGTCTGTTAAAGTAAACAAAATCTCATTTCAATTTTGTCAGAATGAAAATAAACTGAAAAGAATAAATATATGGCACATAGAAATATCACTTATAAGAGAAATTTCAATACTGTGCTGTGGTACATGAGGAAGAGAGATAATCTGGGAAGTTTTAATGAAGGCTAAGATTTGAGCAAGCATTACAATTAATAAGAGAAAATAATAACTGTGACAATAAAATTGGAAGCCAGATGTTGCTGGTGGCTTAAACCTGTAATTCTAGCTACTCAGGAGGTTGAGATATAAGACTCACAGATTGAAGCCAGTCCAGGCAGACAAGTCTATGAGATGCTTATCTCCAATTAACCAACAAAAAGCTGAAGTGGAGCTCTGGCATAAGTGGTAAAGCACAGCCTTAAGCAAAAAGCAATGGGACATTTCTGTGGCACTGATTTCAAAGCCCAGAACACACACACACCACACACACACACACACACACACACACACACACACACACAGGCACACATACATCTAGTAGAAGGTAGAGTGCATTAATGAATCTTTCAGAAACTACACAAGATGCTTTCAATTCATATACCTAACAAATTTAATTGAATTTATATTTGTATTAAGTCAGCTAGATGACTGATGTTAGAATCAAGAAAAGCATATATCTGAAAAGATTTTAAGGTATCTTACTATGAAGATGCAGGAAATGTAGTTAAGTGGTTAAGATTAAGATTTCAATCTTCAGGCAAAAAAAAAAAATAAGACTTTAAGCTAAGGATAGATGATAACAAGGAGATAGGGACCTGTTCAGTGGCTATTGTAATGGTCCAGCTAAAACAAGGAATTGAAGCAAAGAAGAAATGTGAGAGGAATAAGGTGCCCAATCAAATTAACCTAACCTATCCATTTGGTAATGGACGCCATTCTGTCTGACAGGAAAGCTGTTTGTTTTGTAGAAAGTGTCCTGAAAACAAGCAGAGCCCTAAATGCTCTGGAGGAGGTCTCATCAGAGGAAATGTGCTGACAGAGAAATACTGAAGCCAGATGAAATGTAGTGATGATCAAGTGCATGAAATAGGACAGATAAGATGCAGATATAAGAATCCCCCTCTCAAGCTGTTCCCCATGTCCAAAATTTGAACCATGGTCCAAGAAAGAGCCAGCCAGTCAATAGGAATACAAATAAGGAGCTAGCCATTCAAAGATAACCTAGCCAAAAATACAAACTTCACTTCCAAGATTTATAAAATTTGATTTCAAACTATTGTCTATGTTTAAGAGCTGAAGTTTATGTAAAATTTGTGAAGTTTAGAATCAGAAGCCAACAAGAGGCAAATATTTGCCTTTCAACAGTTTGTAAGGACAAACCGTGGAAAATATATATACCCTCCTCCTCTACAACCCCAAACATTGCTCACTTTCCTATGAACAAACAAAAAGTATGATTTTAATTTTATATTTATTATAATCTCCAGCCAATTTATTTAATTCTTAACATATAATAGGGTTGCAATGTATATTTTATGTAAGTTATTTAATTTTTTCTCACTATAGGCATTTTATTTTCCAAATTTATTGACTTGCTAAAGTAAGAAAAGTTTGTTCATTAAAGGAACTTTTTATACATTTCTTCACCCAAAAAACTTAGAATATGAGCTGGGTGCAGGTAGCTCACACCTAGCTACTTAGAAGACTGGGATCTGGTTCAAGGTCAACCCACACAGGAAAGTCCTTGAGACTCTTATCTCTAATTAATCACCAAAAAGCAGAAGTGGAGCTTTGGCTTAAGTGATAGAGCACTATCCTTGAGCAAAACAGCTCAGAGACAACTTCTAAGCCCTTAGTTCAAGCCCTGAGTCTGAACACAAAACCTGGTAAGATGGTAAGTGCCTTAGGTCAGGCCTAAGCAAAGTCAAAGAGAATGGAAAGGGAAAAGGTGGTGTTGTGATTCACTTTTAGGCAAACCTGTGAAGAAAATGTTTCTTCTTTACCAGAGAAGACGGGTGACCGACCTGATAGAACAGCTTGAGTACTTGAAATATTTTTGTAAAAGGCTGCACTCCAGCCAGGAACACATACAACGGATGAGTATATAATATTTCATAAACTACTAAGCTTTCAAATTTTGGAATTTATTTGTTAAAGTGCTAGAGTTACCTAACTAGGTATTCATTTGGAAACAAAAATTAGGAAAAATAATCATGCAAACCACACCCAATGAATTTCTTAAATCTGTGAAAGTACCTAAGAAAAATAATTTGATTCAAAACTTAGTGCCTTTTTGGTTTGATCTCAAGTTCTTAAGTTTGCTAAGACTAGCACTTTACCACTTGAGCCGCAACTTCAGTTCTCAAAGTTATGTGTATATTGATCAGTAAGAATGTTACCTCTGCACAGATCGTACTGTTTGTGAAAGATAATGGTAGACAGGGCATGAATATGTTTTTTATTTATTTATTTTTTTTATTGTGAGAATACCGTACAGAGGAGCTACAATTTCATGGGCAAGATAACTAGTACATTTCTTATCAAGCATTGTTGTCTCCTCTGTTTCCCCTTCCCATCGCTTCCCATACTGCTCCCTCCCCCCACCCGATCCTCCCTTCCACCAAAGTTTTAAAGTTCATTTTTTGACATAACGACTTGTATATCTCATTGTTTCAATGGGTCCACCAGTAGTTTTTGTCAAAAAGTATTTGCTGTACATCTTTAGGGACATAGATTCTAATTTTAACTTTTAAAAGGCTTGTATTTTAGTCTGATCTCAAGTATCAAGTGCAGATTATTTATTATTTTGATACATGCTAATTAACATACACTATTATGGTGTTGAAATAGTTTTAATTATTTATTTTCCCATCAAGAGTAATTCATTTTTATATTATTTTCTTGCTAGGAAAACTTCAGGACTCTATTGTGAAGCTATGATGTATTACAAAAATCTTCCATGGTGCTTCTTCAAAGACCCAATCACATCCACGTGACAGATGCACAGATGCACAGAGACATGATAAATTATACAGGACTGTAGGCATTCACACAGAGACCAAAGACAGATATTCAAAGGCACAGTAGCTGTGTTGGGGTGTTTTTATACATTTCCATAGCTTGTGGCACTCCTCAGCATTAGTCTTTTCTTCTGTTTCTCATACACTCTTTGGTCTGTGAGGTAAGGGATCCCGTATTATTATTTATTGAGATTATTAATTATTAAGGGATCCCTTTCTACAGAAATATCAAATGCGTACTCTAAGCCATATTTTAAATATACAATACTCAAAATGCATTTATTGATTGACAAATGATAACGTGAAAGGAATTCTGGAAAAACACATTTTACAGGCATTTTTTTCTCCCTGAAGTTGTGGGGCTTGAACACAGGGCCTGGGTGCTGTCCCTGAGCATTTTTGCTCAAGGCTAGTGCTTTGAGTGCTTTGAGCCACAGCTCCATTGCTGTGTTGTTAAGTGGTTACTTAAAGATAAGAGATTCACTGGGACTTTCCTACCAGGGCTGGCTTTGAACCACAACCCTCAGATGTCAGCCTCCTGAGAAGCTAGGATTATAAGTGTGAGCCATGGACCGTTCCTAGGTAAATGTGTGTGTGTGTGTGTGTGTGTGTGTGGTCTTAGGGTTTGAACTCAGGGACTGGGCACTGTCCATGAGCATTTTTGCTCGGGAATAGTTTTCTACCATTTTTGCCACAGCTCCAGTTCTGACATTTTTGGTAGTGAATTGTAGATAAGTAAGTTCGGTAGGTCTGGGCTCTGATGGCTTAAACCTGTTATCCTAGCTATTCAGGAGGCTGAGATCTGAGAATTGTGATTCAAAGCCAGCCAGGAGAGGAAAGGCCATTAGACTTGTATCTCCATTTAACTACCTGAAAATGACAAATGGAACTAAGTCTCAAAGTGGTAGAGCACTAGCCTTGTGCAAAAAAGCTCAGGGACAGCTCCCAGGTCCTGAATTCCAGACTTATAATCTACAAAAAATGTCTCATAGGCTTTCCTGTCTAGGCTGGCTTCAAATTGTGATCCTCAGATCTAAGTCTCCTGAGTTGCTTGGATTACAGGTATAATCCACTAACATCTGGTGAATTTTAAATTCTTTGTAAATGATTTTATTTTTAACGATTTCAAATATCCTCCTTAACATTCTACCCAAACTTCTCTGAAAACACCCTAATAGAAAAGTGACTGAGTTTTATTTTACCATTTTTAGTAGATGAAAGCACATTAAATTCTTTTCCACTAATTTCTAATTTTGTGAAAATTTAGACAAGGACTGAACTCGTTTGGCAAATATGTCTTCAAAATTATTACAATTTAACTTTTAGATAAATATGTTTAAATTATTCAGGGACTAATAATCTCAGTAAAATTATATAGTAATTATCATTCAACTTAATATATACATTAATCTATAAACATAAATAGATAAAATAGATAGAATAAAGCCTTCTGTTAATACTTTTTTTCAGTTCTTAAGTGGTATCTTTGGAAACAATAGGGCTAATTCAGAATGTTTTATAACATCTCAGACAAGATCACATAAAATGGGAATGAATATAACACAAAGAAAGTTCTGCTAGTATTTAGCTAAATGACTTAAAAAAAACTTACCCTCTAAGTCTCAATACATTCATTTGAATTATACCGAACTCTTTCTAAGCATCTAAGTACCTCTTGCCCCTCCACTCCTCCTTGATGTACTTTTCCAGTCTCAATGTGGTGACTGAAGTGGCTGCTTCCACTTGTGCTTAGAAACATTACATCTCCATTCCATCTATTGACAGGAGTTAGTAGAAAACTGGTCAGGAAATTGAAGCTGATACAACTTGCAGATGACAGAATAAGCTGATAAACCAAAACTTGCCTAATGATAACTTGCCTGAGGACAAGGGCTACAGAAGAATAAGGAAGGAAGACGTTTGTTAAGTAAGAAAAAAAAAAGAATGAAAAACTAAAGCTAGGATATTAAATCATTGGTGCCATAACTTGACAGAGAAAAGAAGGAACCTCACTAATATGGAGGTCTGTAGTTCTCCCTATTCTCCCTGAGGCTAATATCTCTATCCCTGAAGATGGGTGAAGATGAGCTGAAGTACTGTCTTCTCCTAGCATAGCTATTCTATATGTTCTCTCATATTGCTTATGTTCAACTTTTGCCTGACCTCTTTTGTTGCCAGATACAAAGACCCAAGGTCAATTTAGCTACCCTAAATTTCTGGTAACATGATCAACTTCTGGTTATATTTATCCTTCCTGGTTTCATTCATCAAAACTTACCTGGTTATTCCTTTATTTTTAAGTAGTTGTACAAAGGGATTTCAATACAAAAGTCAGACTATGAGTACGATGAATAATGATCAATGTCATCTCTTCTCACTAGAGATTATTTAGAAAATGAAGTATATAACTTGCAAGTGGGGACAGGAGGGAAAAACTGGAAGAGAGGGAGAGAAGGGGTAATATTTTTGAAAAGGAAATGTACTTGTTACCTGACATGTAACTGTAAACCCTCTGTACATCATTTTACAGTAAAAATTTAAAAAATATTACCCACATAAATGGAAACAGGGTTTATCTCTATGCATCTGTCTCTTATCTCTGTCTTATATGTGTTTTGACTTCATTTTATCCTTCTTCAGATGAATCTTTCCATCCATTAACAGCTCTAATTCATGGTATCCTCATACATCTGGACCCAAGAAGAAAAGACTTCTATTCTTAATATCCCTGTAGCACATAAAAGGAAAGAATCTGATTGGATCTATCTGGATTAGCTCAGAATCAATCACCAAACCAATAAATATGGAAATATTTTATTCTTCTTGAGTGAATTTGGATCTTGACATCATGACAATGAATAAAAATAAAGTTGAGCCCACCTAAACCAATGAATAAAAATATACTTGAGCCCATATAAACCAAAGGAAAAGGAGAAATTTCCCAAAGGAAAGGGCACTTACCTATTGATAAAAACGTAATAGTACACAAACAGATATCTGTTCAAAAGACAAGTTGTACTTAATGGAATCCAACACTTAAAATTAGAAAACTATATTTGTATTTCCTTACCTTAAAAAGAATATAATTTTAATCATATCAGGAACTACTAGGGATACTTAGCAGATATAAAAGGCTCTCATGATTCTAGATCAGATTATAATAATAGTAGTAATATCTAGTTAACACTGAATGATTGGGGAGGAATAACATTAATTACATTCTTAAAATAAGTCTTCATGTAAATTACATTTTCAAATGAATGTATTGAGACTTAGAGGGTAAGTTTTTTTAAGTCATTTAGCTAAATACTAGCAGAACTTTCTTTGTGTTATATTCATTCCCATTTTATGTGATCTTGTCTGAGATGTTATAAAACATTCTGAATTAGCCCTATTGTTTCCAAAGATACCACTTAAGAACTGAAAAAAGTATTAACAGAAGGCTTTATTCTATCTATTTTATCTATTTATGTTTATAGATTAATGTATATATTAAGTTGAATGATAATTACTATATAATTTTACTGAGATTATTAGTCCCTGAATAATTTAAACATATTTATCTAAAAGTTAAATTGTAATAATTTTGAAGACATATTTGCCAAACGAGTTCAGTCCTTGTCTAAATTTTCACAAAATTAGAAATTAGTGGAAAAGAATTTAATGTGCTTTCATCTACTAAAAATGGTAAAATAAAACTCAGTCACTTTTCTATTAGGGTGTTTTCAGAGAAGTTTGGGTAGAATGTTAAGGAGGATATTTGAAATCGTTAAAAATAAAATCATTTACAAAGAATTTAAAATTCACCAGATGTTAGTGGATTATACCTGTAATCCAAGCAACTCAGGAGACTTAGATCTGAGGATCACAATTTGAAGCCAGCCTAGACAGGAAAGCCTATGAGACATTTTTTATAGATTATAAGTCTGGAATTCAGGACCTGGGAGCTGTCCCTGAGCTTTTTTGCACAAGGCTAGTGCTCTACCACTTTGAGACTTAGTTCCATTTGTCATTTTCAGGTAGTTAAATGGAGATACAAGTCTAATGGCCTTTCCTCTCCTGGCTGGCTTTGAATCACAATTCTCAGATCTCAGCCTCCTGAATAGCTAGGATAACAGGTTTAAGCCATCAGAGCCCAGACCTACCGAACTTACTTATCTACAATTCACTACCAAAAATGTCAGAACTGGAGCTGTGGCAAAAATGGTAGAAAACTATTCCCGAGCAAAAATGCTCATGGACAGTGCCCAGTCCCTGAGTTCAAACCCTAAGACCACACACACACACACACACACACACACACATTTACCTAGGAACGGTCCATGGCTCACACTTATAATCCTAGCTTCTCAGGAGGCTGACATCTGAGGGTTGTGGTTCAAAGCCAGCCCTGGTAGGAAAGTCCCAGTGAATCTCTTATCTTTAAGTAACCACTTAACAACACAGCAATGGAGCTGTGGCTCAAAGCACTCAAAGCACTAGCCTTGAGCAAAAATGCTCAGGGACAGCACCCAGGCCCTGTGTTCAAGCCCCACAACTTCAGGGAGAAAAAAATGCCTGTAAAATGTGTTTTTCCAGAATTCCTTTCACGTTATCATTTGTCAATCAATAAATGCATTTTGAGTATTGTATATTTAAAATATGGCTTAGAGTACGCATTTGATATTTCTGTAGAAAGGGATCCCTTAATAATTAATAATCTCAATAAATAATAATACGGGATCCCTTACCTCACAGACCAAAGAGTGTATGAGAAACAGAAGAAAAGACTAATGCTGAGGAGTGCCACAAGCTATGGAAATGTATAAAAACACCCCAACACAGCTACTGTGCCTTTGAATATCTGTCTTTGGTCTCTGTGTGAATGCCTACAGTCCTGTATAATTTATCATGTCTCTGTGCATCTGTGCATCTGTCACGTGGATGTGATTGGGTCTTTGAAGAAGCACCATGGAAGATTTTTGTAATACATCATAGCTTCACAATAGAGTCCTGAAGTTTTCCTAGCAAGAAAATAATATAAAAATGAATTACTCTTGATGGGAAAATAAATAATTAAAACTATTTCAACACCATAATAGTGTATGTTAATTAGCATGTATCAAAATAATAAATAATCTGCACTTGATACTTGAGATCAGACTAAAATACAAGCCTTTTAAAAGTTAAAATTAGAATCTATGTCCCTAAAGATGTACAGCAAATACTTTTTGACAAAAACTACTGGTGGACCCATTGAAACAATGAGATATACAAGTCGTTATGTCAAAAAATGAACTTTAAAACTTTGGTGGAAGGGAGGATCGGGTGGGGGGAGGGAGCAGTATGGGAAGCGATGGGAAGGGGAAACAGAGGAGACAACAATGCTTGATAAGAAATGTACTAGTTATCTTGCCCATGAAATTGTAGCTCCTCTGTACGGTATTCTCACAATAAAAAAAATAAATAAATAAAAAACATATTCATGCCCTGTCTACCATTATCTTTCACAAACAGTACGATCTGTGCAGAGGTAACATTCTTACTGATCAATATACACATAACTTTGAGAACTGAAGTTGCGGCTCAAGTGGTAAAGTGCTAGTCTTAGCAAACTTAAGAACTTGAGATCAAACCAAAAAGGCACTAAGTTTTGAATCAAATTATTTTTCTTAGGTACTTTCACAGATTTAAGAAATTCATTGGGTGTGGTTTGCATGATTATTTTTCCTAATTTTTGTTTCCAAATGAATACCTAGTTAGGTAACTCTAGCACTTTAACAAATAAATTCCAAAATTTGAAAGCTTAGTAGTTTATGAAATATTATATACTCATCCGTTGTATGTGTTCCTGGCTGGAGTGCAGCCTTTTACAAAAATATTTCAAGTACTCAAGCTGTTCTATCAGGTCGGTCACCCGTCTTCTCTGGTAAAGAAGAAACATTTTCTTCACAGGTTTGCCTAAAAGTGAATCACAACACCACCTTTTCCCTTTCCATTCTCTTTGACTTTGCTTAGGCCTGACCTAAGGCACTTACCATCTTACCAGGTTTTGTGTTCAGACTCAGGGCTTGAACTAAGGGCTTAGAAGTTGTCTCTGAGCTGTTTTGCTCAAGGATAGTGCTCTATCACTTAAGCCAAAGCTCCACTTCTGCTTTTTGGTGATTAATTAGAGATAAGAGTCTCAAGGACTTTCCTGTGTGGGTTGACCTTGAACCAGATCCCAGTCTTCTAAGTAGCTAGGTGTGAGCTACCTGCACCCAGCTCATATTCTAAGTTTTTTGGGTGAAGAAATGTATAAAAAGTTCCTTTAATGAACAAACTTTTCTTACTTTAGCAAGTCAATAAATTTGGAAAATAAAATGCCTATAGTGAGAAAAAATTAAATAACTTACATAAAATATACATTGCAACCCTATTATATGTTAAGAATTAAATAAATTGGCTGGAGATTATAATAAATATAAAATTAAAATCATACTTTTTGTTTGTTCATAGGAAAGTGAGCAATGTTTGGGGTTGTAGAGGAGGAGGGTATATATATTTTCCACGGTTTGTCCTTACAAACTGTTGAAAGGCAAATATTTGCCTCTTGTTGGCTTCTGATTCTAAACTTCACAAATTTTACATAAACTTCAGCTCTTAAACATAGACAATAGTTTGAAATCAAATTTTATAAATCTTGGAAGTGAAGTTTGTATTTTTGGCTAGGTTATCTTTGAATGGCTAGCTCCTTATTTGTATTCCTATTGACTGGCTGGCTCTTTCTTGGACCATGGTTCAAATTTTGGACATGGGGAACAGCTTGAGAGGGGGATTCTTATATCTGCATCTTATCTGTCCTATTTCATGCACTTGATCATCACTACATTTCATCTGGCTTCAGTATTTCTCTGTCAGCACATTTCCTCTGATGAGACCTCCTCCAGAGCATTTAGGGCTCTGCTTGTTTTCAGGACACTTTCTACAAAACAAACAGCTTTCCTGTCAGACAGAATGGCGTCCATTACCAAATGGATAGGTTAGGTTAATTTGATTGGGCACCTTATTCCTCTCACATTTCTTCTTTGCTTCAATTCCTTGTTTTAGCTGGACCATTACAATAGCCACTGAACAGGTCCCTATCTCCTTGTTATCATCTATCCTTAGCTTAAAGTCTTATTTTTTTTTTTTGCCTGAAGATTGAAATCTTAATCTTAACCACTTAACTACATTTCCTGCATCTTCATAGTAAGATACCTTAAAATCTTTTCAGATATATGCTTTTCTTGATTCTAACATCAGTCATCTAGCTGACTTAATACAAATATAAATTCAATTAAATTTGTTAGGTATATGAATTGAAAGCATCTTGTGTAGTTTCTGAAAGATTCATTAATGCACTCTACCTTCTACTAGATGTATGTGTGCCTGTGTGTGTGTGTGTGTGTGTGTGTGTGTGTGTGTGTGTGTGTGTGTGTGTGTGTTCTGGGCTTTGAAATCAGTGCCACAGAAATGTCCCATTGCTTTTTGCTTAAGGCTGTGCTTTACCACTTATGCCAGAGCTCCACTTCAGCTTTTTGTTGGTTAATTGGAGATAAGCATCTCATAGACTTGTCTGCCTGGACTGGCTTCAATCTGTGAGTCTTATATCTCAACCTCCTGAGTAGCTAGAATTACAGGTTTAAGCCACCAGCAACATCTGGCTTCCAATTTTATTGTCACAGTTATTATTTTCTCTTATTAATTGTAATGCTTGCTCAAATCTTAGCCTTCATTAAAACTTCCCAGATTATCTCTCTTCCTCATGTACCACAGCACAGTATTGAAATTTCTCTTATAAGTGATATTTCTATGTGCCATATATTTATTCTTTTCAGTTTATTTTCATTCTGACAAAATTGAAATGAGATTTTGTTTACTTTAACAGACCTTATAGTTTCTACAATATTTTTTATAGGTAGGAAGATCTCCATACATTGCAAATATACTTTACGAAGCATAACCACACAATTTTGTTGTTTCAAAGAGAAACACTGTGAAGGTGAGAGAGGATTTTCCTGATAATTGTAAGGGAAAACAATGAAGTATATGGCTGAGAAGAAGCAAACTCCACAAAAATAGAGCTCAATATTGCAAAGATTACCCTAATTGAATTAGCTGATTTGGTTTTGCTATAACAGAAGCAGCCCTTTTAGTGAAAAGGTTATGTTAGAGAATTTTTTTAGTATATAGAGAGAGTAGAGATCTACAGGGTAGGTGGCACAGTTTGAGATAGTTAGAATTAGCCTCAGTTGACCAGAGCATCAAAGATTTGAAGTAAGCTCCCTTTTCCTGAGTGCTTGGGATGGAGAATCCGAGCAGATGTTGAAGACGTTGCCTGCTGTGATACACAGGAGTGTGATGGGGAATGTCCCAAGCCACAGGCCTGTGCCACTACTGGAGCGTAAACCCTTGCCTTGCTTCACTCCTTCCTTATTCAAGAAATTCTCAAGTTGTGGCTTTCATGGTCTGCACATCTTTGTGGTTCCTTTCCCTCTCTCATCTTTTAATGTTAGGTAGCTACTTTCAGAATGGTTTATTCCTCCTTCCACACCTCTTAAGCATCCATGTTCTCAACTATGAAAATGTTATCCAGTAGGTGAAGGAAGGACACTTTTAAAGATGATGTCGTATTGTCTACTGGATGTGGTCCTGTGGCAGGCAGGCCAGGAGGTTGAGTAAGCCAGAGTCTGCACAGGGTGCATGCACACTGCAGAGGATCCATGAGAAGAAGACAATTCATCCTGACCCAGTCCTAGTTTAGGCTCTCCTCTACTCTCACCACTTGAGCAGCCAGCCATTTAAAAATTTAATACTAGCACAGAATGACCATATCACCCATGCTCCATAACAAACATGTCATGTGGAAGAAATCCAGAATTTACAGCCAAGAGATGGAGAGGTGAGGAATGATTCCTGCTTAACACTAGTACTATAACTCTTATATCAACCCTCTATCTAAAGTAATCAAAGACAGTAACAGAGCTTGGGTTGTAGTTCAAGGGCCGAGCACTGACCTATCTTGTCTGAGACCTCGAACTTGATTTCAGCACTGAATAACAGAGTCCAGACAGTGACAATCACTGAATAAGGATTATATGAAGGCAAATGTGAAATCACATGGGAAACTTTAATCACTTGTAATGTCTTGCCTTTTATTATGAAGACAGACTCTTTATTTCCTATATGTTATCCTCTAACATCATGGAGATTTGACTGTTTCATTAAACATCGTTCTGCATGTAATTAATTGTTTTTTTTATCATGATTCCAGTTTTTGGTGGCCATATCACCTCATGAAAAGTATTATTACTTTAAGAAAAACAAGTAAAAGGATTTTGCTTTTTAAATTAAGAACATTATCTAAACATGACATAACTTTTGACAGCAGGAACACTTGTGAGGCAATCTGTATAATTTGGAATGCAGGAACATTCAACTATGTATGATTTAATTGATTATGGAAGAACTTCATTTTTGGAATGCTATGTTACATTAATGTATTTAATTTCATAAATAAGATGAGGGGAAAATACCAGACTTTTGATCCAGCTCAACAACTTCTGATATTTATGACTGCTGGAAAGTCACATAATGTCTTTGGATTTAATTTTATTTGCGAATCACTCAGAATAAATATTATTTAAAGATTTAAGATTCATTCTAGTTTTAAAATCTAGACTATTTTAAATTATTATAATTGTTCTGTATGCTGATTCTAGGTCTTTAACTCAAGGCCTAGGCACTGGCCCCTACAACTTGGGCCTTAGCTCCACTTCTTGCTTTTTAGTGGTTAACTGCAGATCAGAGTCTCACAGACTTTTCTGTCTGGGCTTGCTTTGTAATGTATTCATAAGAGCTCAGCCTCTTGAGTACTTAGGATTACAGGTGGGAGCGACTAATACCCAGCAATTACTTTAAAAGTGTGTTTTCTAGGTTTTTTTTTCTTTTATTAAGTTACTAAATACTTGGCTGTGGTTAACTTCCCCAGCACCATGAAAATAACACCCCAGGGGCTGGGAAGGTGGCTCAGTGGTAGAGCGCTTCCCTTGCATGCTCGAGGCCCTGGGTTCGATTCCTCAGCACCACATTAGCAAAAAGTAAAAAGCCGGAAGTGGCGCTGTGGCTCTAGTGGTAGAGTGCTAGCCTTGAGTTGAAGAGCTGAGGGATAGTGCCTAGGCCCAGAGTTCAGGCCCCACGACCGGACCCAAAAAAAAAAAAATAACACCCCAAATAATGATATTCATAGAATAAAGTTGTCAAGATGAAAAGAGCAACTTATCAAACAAAGTATTAAAATGTAATTGACTTTGGAATAACCTGCTTAAGCATGGCTCTCAAATTCTACTAAAAACAACATTCTTGAGACTGTTAGTGTGCAAATTATCATCATCATTAAAAGATCAGTGACCATGTGGAGCCTCCATGATTAATGAATTTTATGGCCAAAGGGAGAGATCATAGTTAATTGGCCTGGTGGACCTCTTTATTTCTGCCTCTTCTGGGGAAGAGCTGGATGCAGAGGTGCTTCCTTGAGGGACAGGCAGGAGTCCTCCTGTTGTGGAGGCCACACTCTTCATCTGAACCCCATGATCTCATCCACCTCCTCTCTTCTTGTTGAAACTGAGGGAAGGACATTCTTTGAAAGACAAGGAGATTATGGTCCCAAGAGAAGGTTAGATCATTATACTTGGTTGCTGATGGAAAGCAAAATAGGAAAACATGAAAATAAAATACTTTGCAAAAAGGAAGACAAAAGTAATAAGGGATAGCTAATTGCCCTGGCTAGGTAGTTAGGGACATAAAAAGGCAGCTGGAATGAATGGCAACACGACAAGAACTATGATACTGTGCAGAATGTCCCTCTTGTTCCATCAGTAACGGGCTCAGATGACTTAGCGCACTCCCCTGACATGTGCTGGAGTGAAGCACCTGTCTCCCCATCCATGGTCATGGAAGGACCCATTCCCACTCATGATCCCAGTAGAGGACCCAATAAAAGAAAATCCCAGCTCATAGGAGTCTCTTCTCGGTTTTTCTTATGTTCTATCTGCTTCAAGCACTTTTCTGCCCTTTAATCTTTATTTTTTGTACCAGTACTGGGGTTTGAACTTAGTTCCTGAACACTGTCCTTTAGTGTTTTTGTTCAAGAATATTGCTTTGCCGTGCAATACACAACTCCATTTGTGACTCTTTGGTGGTTAACTGTAGATACCAATCTCATGGACTTTCCTACCTATGCTGGCTTTGAGTCATGATCCTCAGATCTCAGCCTCCTGAAGAGCTAGGTTACAAGGATGTAATCAGCAGAGAAGAATTCAGACTTACATGATATTAGAAATGCAAATTGCTTACTGGAAAACTCCACACGCTTTCTTTTTACACATAACTTCTTTGCTTTTTCTTGTTCCTAATGTAGTAGAAAAGACCATCTTTTGGTTTCCTACCACTTGATTTCACAAACATGAAAACTGACATCTTATCAAGGATTCAGTTTCTTTGTATAAAAAACATTTCTACTTGTAAAGATTCTTCAAGTGAGGAACTCCACAATTTCCTTAATTTTAATGAAAAGGAATACAAAAAGGTTATTGGTGAAGTCTCAAGATTAAAGCAGTGGTGGATCAAATTAAGTGTAGAGAATTTGAAAAGGTAAAGCAGAGATAGTTAAGAAGTCTAATCTTATTCAAGTGATCTTTGATCAAGTCAGCAAAACCTTAGAGGAATTAAGACTGTCTAACCTGTTCATGCCTTTCTGGTCACTATTTTCCTTTCCTGTACTCTTAGATTTTCCTCCTCTATGTTAGTGCTATTTTTGTTTTCTTCTGCTGCTTTTGGTTTGCTTAACTATTGAGAAAATTCTTTTCCAGGACCTCTTCTGTGTTTCCCTTTCTGTTAATTCTTTCCCTTCTTAAAAAGTTGTCCTGAATTCTCTTGGGATATTATTTTCTTGTTTATTTCCCTACTTTCTTAACTAAGTCCCTAAGAGAACATTTAGTGTCCTTTATTCCTTGTCCTCTATTACCTCTTCATCAGTTTCTATCTGCGGTCTGGCTCCTCAGAAGCAGACTCTGGGACATGGATTCAAATGCAAATAGCTTAAATGGAAAATGATCCTGGGTCATACAACAGGAGTGGCACAACAGTGAGATAGGAAGAAGGCAGCCATTGAGGGTATGCGGTCAGGGCTGATGCTGATGATTTTCAACTATTTGTCTCCTCCAGCCCCTCCTCCTCCAGCCCATTCTCCTCCTCCAGCCCATTCTCCTCCTCCTCCTCCTCCTCCTCCTCCTCCTCCTCCTCCTCCTCCTCCTCCTCCTCCTCCTCCTCCTCTCTCCTCCTTCTCCTCCTCCTCCTCCTCCTCCTCCTCCTCCTCCTTCTCCTCCTTCTTCTTCTTCTTCTTCTTCTTCTTCTTCTTCTTCTTCTTCTTCTTCTTCTTCTTCTTCTTCTTCTTCTTCTTCTTCTTCTTCTTCTTCTTCTTCTTCTTCTTCTTCTTCTTCTACTGTGTGTGTGCATGTGTTGATGCGCATGCACATGCATGTGCTGGAACTGGTGCTTGAACTCTTGCTTAGTGTTTTCACTCAAAGCTGCATGCTGGAATTGGTGCTTTTACTCTTGCTTAGTGTTTTTACTCAAACTGATGGATCTACCATTTGAGCCACACCTCTATTTCTTGCTTTTTATTAGTTAAATGGAAATAAGTATCTCTCCAATTTTTCTATCCTAGGCTGGCTTCAAACCTCAATCCTCAGATCTGTACCTCCTGAGAGCTAGAATTACAGGTATAAGCCACAAGGGCCTGGTGAATGATACTTTCTTAATAAGCCACCCTCCTTTTCTGCACTGCTCTTCCTCAAGAGAAAGATTATACCATCTATATGGACCAAAGTTCCTGACTTTCCCATAATACAGATTGAGAATAAGCCTCATCAGGCAAATGACAGTATAGAATCCCTATCTCTGAAAAAGATCCAACTCAGAAATGTTATCCCTTAATCCATCTGAGCATGTGCAGTCCCAAGTGTCTCAGTACCCTCAAAGTGCTTTCTCCATGTTAATGCAAAGAAATTAAGTAAACTTTCTGAATAAAAGCAATTTTGTTCAGCATTGCCTTTCCATGGCTAGAAGGAGAAAATAGGTCTAGCCAAGGACAATAAAGGGGAGGATTAACACAAATAGAGATTAAGCAGGTGACATTAATATTAAGTGGTTGTTAATCAAATGAAGTAAGTAAAAAGGACAAACACAGCTAGGGATATAGTTTAATGGCAGAACACTTTTCTCACATACATGATACTTTGAAGAGACAAACTCATGTTGAAGAAATACTTATAAACATTTTATTAGGAATGTAATAGTACCCAAAATATAGGAAATACTTTCAAAAATTAAATAAGTAAAAAATGAGTAAATAAAAACTTGGGTTAGCTAGGTGCCCATGGTTCACACCGGTAATCCTAACTACTCAGGAGGCTGAGATCTAAGGGTTGCAGTTCAAAGCCAGCCCAGGCAGGAAAGTCCATGAGACTCTTATCTCCAATAAACCACCAGAAAACTGGAAGTGGCACTGTGGCTCAATTGGTAGAGTGCTTGCCTTGAGCTGAAGAGTTGAGAGCCAGCACCCAGGCCCAGAGATCAAGGCCCATGACCTACAACAACAAAAACAAAAACAACCTCGGTTAGAGACTAGTGTCTATCAGAATAGACACTTTACTAAAAATGTACAAAGAGTCAATAAAGTATGAAATGATTCTTCACTTAATTAGGATCAGAAAACTGTAAGTTAAAACCAAGTGCTGACCTGAGGAATAATGGAATAGAATTCAAACCCAGAAATGATCCCGCAGATCTCTCCTTGATAAGGGAGTCAAAATTCTAAGATGGAAGAAAGACAGCCTCTTTAAAAAATGGTGCTGGCAGAATTGGCTACATGTGCAGAAAACTGAAGTTAGATCCTTATGTATCACTCTGTACCAGAATCAACTCCAAATAGACCAAAGACCTCAATGAAAGACCAGATACCCTGAAAATATTGCAGGACGGGATAGGGGATATACCAGGGATCAATGGCACAGGTAGAAACTTCATAAAGATCCAGAAACACAACAAATCAGAGAAAGACTGGATTGATGGGACTACATTTAACTGTAAAGCTTCTGCATGGCAAAGGACATATCTAGCAAGATAAATAAAAAGCCCATAGATTGGGAGAAGATCTTCACTAGCTATACAACAGACAAGGGCTTCATATCAAAAATATTCCTAAAGCTCAGGGGCTGGGAATTTTGGCCTAGTGGTAGAGTGTTGCCTAGCATGTCTGAAGCCTTGAGTTCAATTCCTCAGTACCACATACACAGAAAAAGCCTGAAGCAGTGATGTGGCTCAAGTAGTAGAGTTCTAGCCTTGAGCAAATTAATCTCAAGGACAGTGTCCAGGCCTAAAGTTCCAGCCATAGGTTTGGCAAAAAATACTTCAAAAAAAATTTAGCCCCCCCAAACAAATCCTCAAAAAAAAAAACCCATCTCACAGCCAAAGATAAAAACAAACTCCAAGTGAAGGGATAGAGGAAGATCCACCATGCAAATGCTCCCTGCAAGAAGGTAGGAGTTGCCATCCTGATATCTGACAAAATAAACTTTTCATTAAAATCAACACAAAAAGACAAAGAAGGACACTTTATATTAATACAGAGAACAATCCAAGAAGAGGATATCACCAGTTTAAACTCTCCAAACATTGGTGCATCCATATGTTAAGTAAATATTCTCAAAATAGATCCTAATACTCCGCTCTTACCAAAGGACAGGTCTACCAACCAGAGGATTAGTAAAGAAGCCACTGAATTCAATGATACAATATCTCAGTTTTCAACCCAACAACAACCCAGTACACATTCTTTTCAGCAGTCCATGGAACTTTCTCCAAAGTAGCATCATAGTTTGTACAAAGAATATAAGCAAATACAAGAAGATCGACTAATTCCTTGTATTCTATTCGACCACAGTGGAATCAAGCTAGTTCTCAGTAACAAGGCATACCACAGAAATTACTAAATACATGGAAATTGGACAACACACTTCTGAGAAACACCTGGGTCACAGAAGAAATTAAATAAGAAATTTTAAAGTTCCTACAATTTAATGAATTTAAAGAAATATATGGGTCACTACAAAAGCGGTCCTGAGGGGTAATTTTATCACTGTCAGTGCACACATCAAGAAAATAGAGACAGGGGTTGGGAAGATGGCTCAGTGGTAGAGCACTTGCCTTGCATGAGGCCCTGGGTTTGATTCCTCAGCACCACATAAGCAAAAGGGAAAAAGCCAGTAATGGCGCCGGGGCTCAAGTGATAGAACGCTAGCCTTGATCTGAAGGGCTGAGGGACAGCGCCCAAGCCCAGAGTTCAGGCACCACGATCGGACCCCCCCGCCAAAATAAAAGAAAGAAAGAAATTAGAGAAAGACCAAGTAAGTAATCTCATGATGCAACTAAAACTGCTAGAAAAGCAAGAAAAAATTCAACCTAAAAATAATACATGGAACAAGTTAACCAAAATAAGAGCTGATATTAATCAGGTAGAGATTAAGAAAACTATAAATAAAATTAACAAGAAACTTTTTTCAAGACATTAATAAAATTGATGGACCTCTGTCAAGCTTAAGGAAAAAAGAGAGGAGACCCAAATCAATAAGATCAGGGATGCCACAGGAAAAATTACAACAAACATCCAAGACATCCAAACACTCAGAAAGAACTATTTCCAGAATCTATACTCTCTAAGGTAGGGAAACCTAGCAGAAATGGATGAAGTTTTAGAGTAATACAAATTGCCCAAACTGAACCAAGAAGATATCAATCAAATAAGCCAAGATCTTACAATGAGAAAGAGGAAGCAATTAGAAGTCTTCAAATAAGGAAAAGCCCAGGTACAGATTGATTCACTATGGAATTTTATAAGACCTTCAGAAAGGAACTAATACCCATACTCCTCAAGCTCTTCCATGAAATAGAAGTAGAGGGAGACAACCCAAACTCATTCTAGGAAGCCAATATCACAATTATCCCCAAACCAGGCAAAGATACAGCAAAAATAGAACTACAGACCAATTTGTTTGATGAACACAGATTCAAAGGTCCTCAATAAAATATTAGCAAACAGAATCCATCAACATATCAAAAAATGAAACATTATGATCAATTAGGCTTCATCCTAGAGATGCAGGGATAGATTAACATATATAAATCAATAAATGTAATCCATTACATCAACATATACAAGGTAAGAACTACATGATTATCTCCATTGATGCAGAAAAGACCTTGGATAAGATACAATATTCATTCATGCTAAAAGCTATGGAGAAAATAGGAACAGAAGGAACATTCCAAAAAAACAATAAAAGCCATATACAACAGAAAAATGGCCAATATTGTACTCAATGGGGAAAACACAACCAATTCTCCAAAAATCAGGAACAAGGCAAGGATGCCCACTCTCACCACTCCTCTTCAATATAGTTCTGAAATCCTTAGCCAGAGCAATAAGGCAAGAAAAGAACATTAAAGGGATCTCCATAGGGATGGAAAAAGTTAAGCTATCCCTTTCTGCAGATGATATGATATTATACCGTAGCAACACCAAAAACTCCACTCCCAAACTCCTAGAACTTATGAATCATTTCAGCAAAGTAGCAGGATACAAAATTAACCCAAAAAATCAGTTGCCTTTCTGTACACCAACAATGTACAAGCAGAAAGGGAAATCAGGGAAACAACTCCATTCACAATAATCACATAAAATAAAATATTTAGGAATTAATCTAATCAAAAATGTAAAGTACCTATTTAGTGAAAAGTATAAAAGCCTAAAGAAAGAAATCAAAGAGAGCACCAGGAAATGGAAAAACCTTCCGTGTTCTTGGAGAGGCAGAATCAATATTGTGAAAATGGCCATACTGCCAAAGTTGATATACAAATTCAATGCAGTTCCCATCAAAATCCCAATGATGTTCTTTACCGAAAATAGAAGAAAAAAAAAGCAACCCAAAAATTCATATGAAACAACAAACGACCTAGAATAACCAAAACAATTCTAGGCAAAAGAGACAACATGGGAGGGACCTCGATGCCAGATTTCAAACTGTACTATAAAGCCATAATAACAAAAGTTGCTTGCTATTGGCACAAAATGGACCTAAAGACCAATGAAATAGATTAGAAGATCCCGAAATAAAATCACATATCTATAGTCAGCTGATAATTGACAAAGGACCCAAAGACACACAGTGATAGGAACATAGCCTCTTCAACTATTGGTGCTGGGAAAACTGGGTGGTCACATGCAGAAAACTGAAAATGGATCCTAGCCTGTCACTGTGCACTAACACCAACTCAAAATGGATTAAAGACCTAAACATCAAATCTGAGTAAGAGAGACGCATGAACTTATAGGCACAGGAAGGAACTTTCTGAACAAAGTCCCAGGGTCACAATAAATTGGAGAAAGACTCAACAAATGGGAATCCCTTAAAATAAAAATTTTCTGCACAGCTAAAGATATAGCTACCAAACTAGAAAGACAGCCAACAAATTGGGAAAAGATATTTATTAGCACTATATCAGACAAAGACCTAATATCCAAAATAAAAAAGGAATTCAATAAACCAATCCATCTCAAATCCAACAAACCAATCATTAAATGGGCAAGAGAACTAAAGAGACACTTCTCAGAAGGAGAGATAAAAATGTCAAAGAAGGGCTGGGAAGTAACTCAGTGGTAGAGTGCTTGCCTTGGATGCATGAGCTCCTGGATTTGATTCCTCAGAACCACATAAGCAGAAAACCCTGGAAGTGGAGTTGTGGTAGAGTGCTAGACTTGAGCTGCAGAGCTAAGGGACAGTGCCCAGGCCCAGAGTTCAGACCCCACAACTGACAAATAAAAAAAAGAAAAAAGTGGCAAAGAAACACATGAGGAAATGTTCACCATCCCTGTCCATAAAGGAAATGTAAATAGAAACAATCCTGAGATACCACCTTACCTCTGTCAGAATGGCCTATATCCTAAATTCAGCCAACAACAAATGCTGGTGGGGATGCAGAGGAAGAGAAACCCTACTTCATTGCTGATGGGAATGTATACTAATACAACCATTCTGCAAAGCAGTCTGGAGGCACCTCAGAAAGCTAAATATAGACCTCCCCTATGACCCAGTCATACCACTCCCAACGCATCTACCCTGAGCAACAGGAACCAGGATACAAGGACACATGCACCTCCATGTTTATTGCTGCGCTATTCACAATAGCCAAGATATGAAAACAACCAAGATGCTCCACTACAGATGAATGGATCCAGGAATTGTGGTATCTGTATACAATGGTATATTATGCAGCCATTAGAAAGGACAAAATAATGACATTCACAGGGAAATGGATGGAACTAGAACAAATCATGTTAAGCGAGGTAAACCAAGATCAGAGAGACAAATGACACATGATCTCCCTGATATGTGTATGTTAATCCAAAATGAAAGGAGATATGACAATGTAAACACGACACAAGAATCAAAGGACCACTACTGAATTTGTCATATCATTTCTAAATGACTTCATGTTCTTGACCTCATATATGGTATATACATGTGCACATCTGAGGGAAGCTAAGAGGAGGACATAGAATTAGGGGAAAATATGCAACAGAGGGGCCCATCAGCTGCACTGGACATTGATGAAAATGAGCTAAGCAACTCAAGGGCAGTGATGGGAAGGAGGGAATGAGAGGGAAAGAGGGAACAGCTGACACTAAGAAAAAGTAAAGAAATGTACATATCACCCAATTTGGAAGACATAGTTGTATTGCCAAAGCTTATAAAATTCACAAACTTTATACACCATGATAAAGGCAAGTTGCCTTGTGAAGCTTAAAATGTGTTTGTGACTATAACTATGTATCACAATTCCACAGTACTGTGAAATTTTTGTAATCACAACTTCAATAAAAATTATTTTTTAAAAAAGAAACAACCACCCTATTAAAAATGGGCTAAGGAATAAAAAGGAGATTTCTCTGGAGAGGAAATAAGAATGGCCAATAGACACATGAAGAAATGTTCAACATCTCTGACCATAAAAGAAATGCAAATCAAAACAACATTGAGATTCCACCTCACCCAGTGAGAATGTCTATAATCAAGAAGTCTAATAACAACAGATGCTGGAGGGGATGTGGCCAAAGGGAACCCTACTGCACTGTTGGTGGAAATGTAAACTTGTTCAACCACTTTGGAAAGCATTATGGAGGTTCCTTAAAAGAAACCACATAGATCTCCTAATGATCCAGTAATCCCACTCCAGGGCATTTACCCAAACATTTGCAAACAAAGCCACATTAAAGCTACCAGCACAACTATGTTCTTTGTAGCAACCAAACCAGATGCCCTTCAGTAGATGAATGGATGAAGAAAATGTGGCATATATACACAATAGAATTCTATGCTTCCATCAGGAAGAATGCCATCACCTCATTCATAAGGAAATGGAAAGATTGGGAAAAATCATATCAAATGAGGTAATCCAGGACTAAAGAAATATAGGCTCCATGGTTTCCCTTATTTGTAATAATTAGCATATGCCTATGATAGTCCTAGCAGAGGATCGCAGTAGCTCAATGTACATATGACCAAACATACATATGACCATATAAGATGATGCTAATTGAAATGAACTCCGTGGAAATGAGGGTTTTTGTTTGTTTTTAATTTTTATGTTCTGTGTGAAATTCTTTTTTCTTTCATTTTCCCTCTTGTAGTTTATTCCCTATTGTCACTGTTCTTCATTTTGGTACCCCATGTCTTGTGTATGTATTTATGTGATTTGGGGAATGGAAAGGGGCTAACAAAATGGTGAGACAAAGGACAAAGAACCAATGCAATAGCAATACTCACAAGACACAATGGTGGAAATGAACTTTACAACTTGGTCGGGGAGGGAAAGTGACAGAGGAGGTAACAATGTTCGACAAGAAATGTACTCATAGCCTTACTTGTGTAATTGTAACCCCTCTGTACATCACTCTTACAATTAAATTAAATTTAAAAAAAAAACCAACCAAGTGCTGTACCAGTGTATTTGAAGAAAGCCAAGAATGGAAAGAAATGTGAATGCGAGCAGAATGCACTGCAGCTGCAGACATTGAAGGTTAAATCCAATTGTGGAACACTACCTTGTAACATTGATGCTTAAGGGTAACTATTAATTCATTATAGGGTCTGGCATCTCACTCGTAGAAATGCATGTGTGTGTGTGTGCATGTATGTGTATGTGTCCAACTGAAATACATAGGTATACATAAAAAGAAACCATGAAGAAAATAAGTAGCATTATTATATAATAGACTAAATCTGAAAACACTGTGGTATGTTGGGTTAATATGTTGGACTAATACTACATTGTGGTACATTTACAAAACAACTACATTGTGATGTATTTGCATTACAAAAGAAATAAATTAGACCTTGTGTTGCCTGGTATTTCTTGAAGATTGTCATTCCATACGATATTTTAGAATGTAGAGAATATTTTTAAACAATCAATGATTCTTACTAAGAGACACCAAAGAAACACCCAGACTCCCTTTCCCAGACTACATATACACCAGAGGGGTGCTTAGCTTGAGATTTTGGGGGACAAAAGAAAATAGATGTCTTATTCTCAGACAAACCTGCCTCTGGGGACTTGAAGGCTAAATTGTTTAGATGGCAATTCCAAAAATATATGAGGTGTTGAAGAAGGAATATTCGTTGTTGTCATTCAGTATATTGATAGGGTTTTTCTTTGATCTTCAAGTTGTAAGTAAAGACCGAAATTTTCCACAGAGTGCAAGTTGATGGTGGGGGTGGGGCTTGTCATCAGTGATGTTTACAAGCATTTTCAATTTTCCCTCACTCTGGATACATGGAGTAATTGGGCTTCTTATGACCCAAAAACTATTAAGTAGTTCAGGCCAGTGAACTTAGAGTGGAAATAGTATGTTACTACTGGAAGGTACCAAATGGCCGGTGGGGGGAAAAATAGACAACTAGGTTGAGGAGCACCAGACATCAAACAATATTATAATTATCCAGAATGGATACAAAGAAGGTAATCTATGATGATAAAAGTTAGGATAGGGCTGGGAAGGTGGCTCAGTGGTAGAGCGCTTGCCTTGCATGCATGAGGCCCTGGGTTCGATTCCTCAGCAACACATAAGCAAAAAAAGAAAAAAGCTGGAAGTTGCGCTGTGGCTCAAATAGTAGAGCACTAGCCTTGAGCTGAAGAGCTGAGGGACAGCGCCCAGTCCCAGAGTTCAGGCCCCACGACCGGACACCCTCCAAAAAAATGTTAGGATAGAAATTGGGGTGAAGGGGCAAATATAAGCAGGTAACTTTTATTTCCAATTTAATTTTGTGACCTGAAAGGTGGGTATAAGGGAAGCTTCATTTGTGATAATTCTTCTAGCTATTTAGTTATTTATATGTTATGTATCATATAAAGGTTTATTTTTTTTAAATCATAGAAATAACTAGATGTCAGTTGTTATTTAAATTAGTCTGTTGATTATCTCCCTGGAAAATTCCTACTCATTCTTCAAAAGATTGTCACTCTCAAAGATGAATAACTTTTCTTCAGCCTACCTACAAGCCATTCAATGTTCCCATTGCTGATCCTGTGACACTGTACTCTTCTCTTTACTTTATATTTAGAGCTCCTTGAATACAGAATTCATATTTTATGCATCTCTACATATCAAACTCCTTTTCCAATGAATACATCATAAATTATGTTCAAGAAATATTTTCAGGTACTCAGGAGGCAGGAGGATCATGAGTTGAAAGCCAGCTTGAACAAAGATAGAAGTGGGACCCTGTTTCAAAAACAACAGAACTTGAGGAAAGAAAAAGAAAAAAAAAACAGGATAAAGGCATATGTAGACTCCAGTAGTAAAATATGCTGGGCTAATATAGCAACTCTAGGTTCAATCCCAGAAAATAAAAGAAAGATTCTTTTCTCCTTCACAAATAATTTGTCAAAGAAGAAACTCATATTCAAATGGCTACCAAGCATATTTTTAAAACTCAATCTCACAACTCTATGATATTGACTATTCAGGAGGCTGAGATCAGCAGGATTGCAGCTTTAAACCAGTCAGGTAGAAAAATCAATATGAATCCATGAATATAACTAGCAAATTATGTGTTGGTGGCATGACCCAAGTGGTGGAACACCAGCCAAGAAAGCTGAGTATGGTCAACAGCCTTGAGTTCAAATTCCAATACCAGCAAAAACAAAACAAAACAAAAAAAAAACTTTCAACACTGGTAAAAATAAATAAAAGCTGATATAATACACATTACTTTATTGATTAGAGATAAATATTTTTAAAGGCTTATATTTTATGCATTTAATTTTGATGCTTAGTGTATAAGGAAACAACCAAGCAGTATAAGCAAATATGAATACACCAAGATAGCTATATTGTTATTTATAGTAAAACTAATGCTATTTTTATCAAAGGGCCCAACAGTGAAGCAATATTTCTATAATTAAGAAATATTATAACATTATGAGCATTGCACCTCTGCATGTTTACTGACATAAGAAAATCCTTAAAATGCAAAATTAACCAAAAGGCAGGATAGTAATATGCATAGTGAACATAGTACAAATTTAATATTTATAAATAGCCCATTAACTGTCTAAAGGAAGCCAGATATTGGTGGTCCATGCCTTTAATCCTCACAACTTGGGAGGCTGAGATTTTTGGGATAGTGGCTCAAGGCCAGCCCAGATACAAAGAAATTAATGAAACCTCTTTTTAATGGATCCCTGGATGTCGTGACATAGATATGCTACACTCACTACCAGCAAGCCTCATGTAAGTGGATCATGCCCAGGGATGAATGCAGGCAGAAAGTGAGAGCCTAACTCAAAAGTAATGATCAAACATAAAGACTCAATGCACGGCTCCACAGTTAAAGAGGGTCTACTCAGCCTCCAGCACAACCTTTATTTCCTGAATGGGAAAAAAATAAGCACAGAAAAAAATATGCCAATAATTTTGCAGTGGTACTATTCAGGAATGAAGCTAAGAAAAATAATTTCTGCTTCCTTACAATATTCTCATAATAATCTGGTCGTCAGGAGAAAACGATCTCATTCCATCCGCCGCACCCCCACCTCATTGTGATTTTGGAGATAAATATAAGAAACACAAGAAAAATTCCTTTCTAATTCAAGTAAACTCACAACAGGGTAACAAGGCATAGTTTGTTAAACATAATTTTGTAGGGCTGAGGGCATAGATCAAGTAGCAGTCTACTTGTCTAGTAAACACAGGTCCTGAGTTCAAACCTCAATATTGAGAAAAAGTACTGTCATCAAATAATTTTTTTCTTTTTTTATTGTGAAAATATTGTACAGAGGGGTTACAATTACGTGGGCAAAATAATGAGTACATTTCTTTTCAAGCATTGTAGCCTCCTCCATTGTTTCCCCTTCACATCCCCTCTGCTCCCCACTCCCCAGCCAACCCTCCTCCCCACCACCCCACCAAAGTTGTAAAGTTCGTTTTCAACATAACGATTTTTACGTCTCATTGTTGCAATGGGTCCACCTGTATCCCTGTTTAAACGGTTTGTTCTTTTCCCTTCCCCTCCAAAAATTATAACAACAAGAAATAGAGTGAAAGCAGGGGTTATACCGTGGAGGAGGGACACACACAACAACAAAGAAATAATCTTATAAATGTATTAGAAACAATCGCATGAAAGAAAAAAAAAACATTTGAATACATGCCTTAGGGTTCATTTCCCTAACACCAACTTATCTGACTTTTTCTGCTTGACTCAGACATATACTAGATATTGCAAATAAGGGAAACCATGGGACCTAAGTTTCTTTGGGCCTGGCTTACTTCACTTAATATAATTTTTTCCAAGCCTTTCCATTTCCTAACAAATGGGGCAATGTCATTCTTTCTGATGGAGGCATACAATTTCATTGTGTATATATACCACATTTTCTTGATCCATTCATCTACTGAGGGGCATCTGGGTTGGTTCCATATCTTAGCTTTGGTAAATAATGCTGCAATAAACATAGTCGTGCTGATAGCTTAATGTGCCAAAAATTCATATGGAACAATAAAAGACCCCGAATAGAAAAACGAACCTCAACAGAAAGAACAGTGCTGGAGGAATATCAATACCAATTTTCAAACTCTACTATAAAGCCATAGTAATCAAAACAGCTTGGTACTGGCACAAGAACAGACCTCAGGACAAATGGAATAGAATTGAAAATCCAGAAATGAACCCACAGACCTATAGCCATCTAATCTTTGATAAGGGAGCTAAAAAATAGAATGGAAGAAAGACAGCCTCTTCAGTAAATGGTCCTGGCAAAATTGGTAAACTACTTATAGATAACGAACCTGGATCTTTATATATCACCCTGCGCCAGAATCAATTCCAAGTGGATCAATGACCTCGGAGTCAAAGCAGACACTCTGAAAACATTACAGGATGGAATAGGAGAAACCCTAGGTCTCTTTTGTGCAGGCCGAAATTTTCGTAATAGAGACCCAGAAACACAACAAATCAAAGAAAAGTTGGACAAATGGGATTGCATGAAGTTGCAGAGCTTTTGCATGGCAAAGGACATAGCTAACAAGATCAATAGAAAGCCCACGGATTGGGATAAGATCTTCACTAGCCACACAACAAAGGTCTCATATCTAAAATATACTTGGAACTCAAAAAATTAAATCCCCCTACAACAAATCCTCAAAGAAACAACCGCCCAATAAACAAGTGGGCTAAAGACTTAAAGAGCACCTTCTCTGAAGAGGAAAGAAGGATGGCCAATAGATATTTGAAGAAATGCTCAACCTCTCTAGCCATAAAAGAAATGCAAATCAAAACAACATTGAGATACCACGTCACCCCAGTTAGAATGGCTATAATCAAGAACTCTAATAACAACAGCTGCTGGAAGGGATGTGGAGAGAAGGGAACCTTACTGCATTGTTGGTTGGAGTGTAAACTTGTTCAACCACTTTGGAAAGCAGTATGGACATTCCTCAAAAGACTCCACATAGGGCTCCCCTATGATCCAGCAATCCCACTTTTGGGCATTTACCCAAATGTTCGGCAAATAATTTTGAAGTGCAGAAAACTTAGAGTAACATTTATTACTCTCCAGTAATTGTAACAATAATTTGATGCTCCGAGATGGAGTATGTCCACATGAATTAGTCTCATGTTACTTGTGAATGTAGAACCAGGCAGCAGACCAAGCCTTCTTAAGTGATCCTCAGGTACTCACCATGGAAATACAAGAGTCAATATTATTGTCCACAAGCTGGTGATTTTCCCCAAACCATTCCGCTAGTAAATGACAAAGTCCTATATTGTTCCAGAACAAGCTGTTGAAAATCTTTATTATTTCCATTAAAATTAAATGTCTCTTTAAACAAAGTAAGAGTTTTATGCAGCTAACTTTAATCAAGTGATATATATATATATATATATATATATATATATATATATTGTTACATATGTAGATATAGATTGAAGTCAGTTGCCAGTGGCTCATCCTGGCCAGGAATTAAGATTTAAGGATCACTATTCAAAGTCAGCCTAGGCAGGAAAGATCATAAGATTCTTATCTCCAGTTAAACACAAAGAAAACTGTTAATGGAGCTCTGACTCAAGTGGTAGAGCACTAGACTTGAGCATAATAGCTCAGGGACAGCGGTCAAGATTCTGAGTTCAAGCCCCAGGACCAGCACACACAGAAAAGAATTACAGTGATCCATAAAATTTGCCTATTATTTATTTGTTTATTTATTATCAAATAGACTTATTTCATTTGCTCCCTAAATCACAATTTGCATAAAGAACAAGAAACAAAGTCCTTGAAAGTAGAGACAGTATGAGAGATATTATGCATTTTCACCCTGGGCTCAGCTCTAGGTCATGTGCAGCTGTAGGTGGTGGGCAGGAACTGGCTGAGTTTAATTAATTAGATCCTCTTGCAGGAACCTAAATCTTTCCCAGACCAAGTTTTCCTTCTAAATTCAAATTAGGTCAAACTAACTAACTAATTAACTAAAGTTATATTGCCTTTTCTCAGATATATTTTTTCTGAGAACTCTTTTAACCTTGAAAGCAGATTTTACTGTTAAGAAGCATGCCTCTCCGAAAAATTTGGTGCAGCCACTAAAGGCTCTCTATTTGTAGATTTATGAAAAATTATGTTTCTATCTTACCAGCAAGGATTAGCTGCTACTGACTTGTCTTTCATAACACTTTTACATTGATCTTTGTGAGCATTCTTACAAGCAGTACCTTGTCAGGGACCTCTAGCACAAATGTGAGCTTTAAGTAGTTGTTTCTTTGAGGAAGTTTTAGGTTCTGCTGATGTTTTTGATCAAATAACCAAAATGAAAGCACTGCCAAAAAAGATTTTGTGGAGAAGTTCACTTTAGAATCATTAGCCCCTTCACCTCTCTAGGAAAACCAATGCTTAAAAAGGAATAGATCTATGTCCAGACACTATGCATATATATTAATGCATTTAGAATTATGAAAACCCTATGGAGTAAATGTCCATTATAGATGAAAAAGTAGACTCTGTCAGTGCAGTATTTCAAGTATTGTGGATAAGAATTTGAATATGGTGTCTTGAGTGTGTCTTTGCTCTCAGATGTATCCTCTGCCCTCTTCTTGCCCACCCCTTGTCCTCCACTCTTTGGCAGGAGCTCTTGCACACAGCTACTTTTGAATGGCTTCCATGGAGTGGGATGGTTAGGACCAGTAGATACTCGGAGACAAGAGGACTCAAGATTGAATACCTCCCCTGTTTTGCTTTGCTTGAAATAACCTTTCTAGAAGCAGCTCCAGCTCGAAAAACTACAACTAGACCCACTGGACCTGAAAGTAAGGTTTGAATTCCCATGGAACCTTAGTTCCACTGGGGGAATCTAACTAAAGTTTTAGCTTCATTACATGGCCTCCACTTTGAAGCTCTGGTAACTCAACTGCCACCCTGAGTTGTAGCCTATTGCTTGTCATTGCTTCTGTGCACACTAATCTTTGAATTGCCCACCCTACCTTTTCCTGTCATCTATGTAAGCAATTCCTTGCTCCATAGAACTGCAAATACCTAAATAGACAAATAGATAAATGAATAAATAATATTTCTCTGCTGCTGACTGCTCTTGACTAATATAAGGTCAAATATAAGTCTGAGCCAGGCCCTGATAGCTCTCAACTGTAATCCTCACTATTCAGGAGGCTGAGATCTGAGGATTGTGTTTTGAAGCCAGCCTGGGGAGGAAAATCAGAGAGACTCTTATCTATAGTACACTATTCACAAAAGGCCAGAAGTGGCACTGTGGCTCAAGTGTTAGAGTGCTAGCCTTGAGCCAAAGAAGCTCAAGCACAGCGCCCAGGCCCTGAGTACAACCATAGAACTGTAGTAATATATCTATACCTGTAGCTCTATATCTATAGATATAAGCATTTATATCTATAGATATAGAAATATAGATATTAATATATGTGTATATATATAAACATACATAAACAGACATATAAACACACACACAAATATGTGTATGTGTGTGTGTCTCTCTTTGATACCATTTCTTTTTTGCAATTTTTAAATTGTGATTAAGTGATTGCATAAATTTCACAAATTTCACTGTATTGTGGGATAGTTAAGTCACAAACACATTCTAAGATTCATGGGGGCAATTGTCTTTATCATGGTCTATAAAGTTTATGAGTTCTATGAGGTTTGACAACACAGTTATTTCTTTAATATCAGGTGATATGTATATTTCTTTCCTTTTGCTTAATGTCAGCTGTTCCCTCTTTCCCACTCATTCCTTCCATCCCATCACTGCCATTGAGTTGCTTATTTCGTTTTGATTGATATCCAGAGCAGCTGATGGGTCCCATTGTTATATGTTTTCCCCTCTTTCCCTCTATTTTTGTGTCCTCCTCCAATGTGCACATATATGCCATATATGTGGTCAGCAGCATGAGGTCATTTAGTAATGATTTGACCAGATGAGTGGACGTCCTTTGTTTCTCAAGTCTTATTTACTTTTTCTTTTCTCTTTACATTTTGTATTTAACATCCACCTATCAGGGAGACCATGTGCCATTTGTCTCTTTGCTCTTGGTTTACCTAACTCAACATGGTTTCTTCTAGTTCCATCCATTTCCCTGTGAATGCCATTATTTTGTCCTTCCTAATGGCTGCATAATATTCCATTGTATATTGGTACCACAATTTCTGGATCCATTCATCTGTAGTGGAGCATCTGGGTTGTTTGCATATTCTGGCTATTGTAAACAGTGGTACAATAAACATGGAGATGCATGTGTCCTTGAATCCTGGTTCCTGTTGCTCAGGATAGATGCCTAGGAATGGTATGAATGGGTCATAGGGGAGGTTTATATTTAGCTTTCTGAAATGCCTCCAGATGCTTTCCAGAGTGGTTGTATAAGTGTACATTCCCACCAGCAGTGTAATAGGGCTCTTCTTTCTCTGCATCCCCACCAGCATTTGTCACTGGCTGAATTTAGATTGTGGGCCATTCTGACTGGGATAAGGTGATATCTCTGGGTTGTCTTTATTTGCATTTCCTTTACAACCAGAAAAGGCGAACATTTCCTCATGGGTTTTTTTTTTTTTGCCATTTTTATCTCTTCTTCTGAGAAGTCTTTCTTTAGTTCCCTTGCCCATTTGTAATTGGTTTGTTGGGTTTGGGATGAATTATTTTCTTGAGTTCCTGCATATACTGGATATTAGCTCCTTGTCTGATATATTGCTGGTAACTATTTTTTTCCCAGTTGTTGGCTGTCTTTCTAGGGTGATTGCTATGCCTTTAGCTGTGTAGAAGCTTGTTATTTTAAGGTAGTCCCATTTGTCGAGTCTCTCTCCAATTTGTTGGACCTCTGCTCAGGAAGTTCTTGCCTGTGCCTATTATAAGTTCAAGTGTCTCTCCTACTCTGTTCTGCAGTAGTTTCAGTTTCAAGTTTGATGTTATGGTCTTCAATCCATTTTGAGTTTACATTACTGCATGGTGACAGGCTGTGGTCCACTTTTAGTTTTCTTCAGGTGGCCACCCAGTTTTCCCAGCACCAGTAATTGAAGAGACTGTGCTTCTTCCACTGTGTGACTTTGGCCGCTTTGTCAAATATCAGCTGATGTATGTGTGTGGTTTTATTTCTGAATCTTCTATTCTATTCCATTGGTCTTTGGATCTGTTTTTGTGCCAATACCAAGCTGTCTTTGTTATTACGGCTCTATAGTAGAGTTTGAAGTCTGGCATCAAGATCCCTCCAGTGTTGTCTGTTTTGCCTAGAATAATTTTGGGTATTCTAGGTCCCTTTTTGTTCCAGATGAATTTTTGTATTTGTTTTCTCTATTTCAGTAATGAACGGTCATTGGGATTTAAATGGGAACTGCACTGAATTTGTATATCAATTTTGGCAGTATGGCCATTTTTCACTATATTAAGTCTGCCTATCCAAGAACATGGATAGTTTTTATAGGCTTCATTAAATAGTTCTTTTACATCTTTGGTTAAGTTAATTTCTAAATTTTTTTGAGGTTATTGTGAATGGGGTTGTTTCCCTGATTTCCCTTTCTGCTTGTATATTGTTGGTGTACAGAAAGGCAACTGATTTTTGTGAGTTAATTTTGTATCCTGCTACTTTGTAGAAGTGACTTATAAGTTCTAGGAGTTTGGGGTTGGATTTTTTTGGATCATGGAGGTATATGTACCATGTCATCTGCAGAAATAGGTAATTTAACTACTTCATTCCCTATGGAGATCCCTTTAATGCCTTTTCCTGCCTTATTGCACTGGCTAAGGATTCCAGAACTATATTGAAGAGGAGTGGTGAAAGTGGGCATCCTTGCCTTGTTCCTGATTTTTGGAGAATTGGTTGTAGTTTTCCCCAATGAGTATAATATTGGCTATTGTTCTGTTGTATATGGCTTTTATTGTTTTAAAGAATGTTCCTTCTATTCCTATTTTCTCCATAGCTTTTAGCATGATTGAATGTTGTATCTTATCCAAAGCCTTTTCTGCATCAATGGAGATAATCATGTAGTTCTTGACCTTGGATTTGTTGATGCGATGGATTGCATTTATTGATTTATGCATGTTAAACCATCTCTGCATCTCTGGAATGAAGCCTACTTGGTCGTAATGTATGAATTTTTTAATGTGTTTCTGGATTCTCTTGGCTAGAATTCGGTTAAGATCTGTGTTTATCAAGGAGATTGGTCTGTAGTTCTCTTTTTTTGTTGGGTCTTTGCCTGGTTTGGGGATGAGTATGATATTGGAATCATACAATGAGTTTGGGATATCTCCCTCTGTTTCTCTTTCTCTGAAGCATCTGAGGAGTATGAGTATTAGTTCATCTTTAAAGGTCTTATAGAGTTCTGTAGTGAATCCATCTGGTCCTGGGCTTTTCCTTCTTAGGAGACTTCTGATTGATTCCTATTTCTCATTGTAAGATCTTGGCTTATTTAATTGTTCAGTTTGTACAATTTGTACTTCTCTAAAACTTCATCCATTTCTGCTAGGTTTTCTTTCCTTAGTATAGTTTCTGGAAATAATTCTTTATAATTGTTTGGGTGTCTTTGGTATTTGTTGTAACTTTTCCCGTGGCATCCCTGATCTTATTGATTTGGGTTTCTTCTCTTTTTTTTTGTTTATCTTGCTAAAGTTCTATCAATTTTATTATTTTTTTAAAACAGCCTTTTGTTTTATTAATTTTATTTATGGTTTTCTTAGTTTCTCTCTCATTGATCTCAGCTCTTATTTTGATTATTTGCTCCATCTAGTAACCTTAGGTTCATTTATTTTCCCATGCTTTTCCAGCAGTTTCAGCCACAACATGAGATTATTTACTTGGTCTGTGTCTATTTTCTTCATGTGGGCACTGAAAGCTATAAATTTACCCCTCAGGATTGCTTTTGTCCTGTCCCACAGGTTTCTTTGTGATGTGTATTCCTTGTCATTGAATTGTAGGAACTTTTAAATTTCTTCTTTAATTTCTTGTTACCCAGATATTGCTCAAAAGTGTGCTGTTCAATTTCCATGTATTTGAGCAATTTCTACAGTGTCCTTTGTTATTGAGAACTAGCTTGGTTCCATTGTGGTCAGACAGGATTCAAGGGATTATGTCAGTCTCCTTGTATTTGTTTAAATTCCTTGTATGAAGTTTGATATGATCTATTTTTGAGAAAGTTCCATGAGATTATTAGAAGAATAAGCACTGTGTCATTTTAGGGTTGCAAACTCAGTAAATGTCAATTAATTCCACTTGAAATATGGCCTCACTTAACTCTGTGGCTTCTCTGCCAATCCTCTGGTTGGTAGACCTGTCTTTTGGTGAGATTGGGGTACTAAACTCTCATAGTATTGACAGGTTATGAGGCAGTGACCATTTGTTGCTTGTTTCACCTAGCAGAGCAACACATGGTGTACACCTGGTTGTGAGACTTTATAAGCCCTGCAAATCCTTAGCTCGGGGCTCTCCTTCAAGGCTCTGATGTGTCAGAGTGTAGGAGGAGGCCTGAGCTGAGGTCCATCTAAATAAAACCTTAAAACAGATGTAATGTCTGACTCTCAGTGGTCTTCTTGGTGGGGGTCCTGCGACCTGGACACAACATATTAGTGGGGACTCATTCAAGATCCCCCCAAAGACCCCTGAGACCTCAGACTCCAAAGGTAAAACAGCGCTGTCTTTGTTAATTTGTCTTGTCCTGTTGTTGTCTGTTTGTACTTTCATTTTCCTTTGTGAGGACAAACGCTCCGATTCATATTGTGTAAAGGGTTGTTGAAATAGACACGCTGGCACAACAAACCTGGAGGAACTGGGAGAAGTCCCAGATCCTCTTGTGGGGGGGGGGGTTCTTGGAACCCCACCGTGAGAATTGTGGGGTATGGGTTTGTTTGGTGTTGGGCCAGAACTGACCAAGAGGGCCTCCTAACCAAGGCCCAATTCGCCCACTGTGGATCTGCTACTGCTGCTGTCAGGCGTGGGGTGTTGTGGAACCCTGCCGTGACAGGAGTCAGGGGACCAATTTGGGAGATCTCCACTTCATAATTGTCAGGACTGCATGTGTTTTGTTTGTATTATTTATTGTTTTTTTGGACTGTACCACTGACGGAACTGGAAACCATGGGCAACCCTCCCTCTAGCTCCCTAGACTTACAAAAAGAAACTAAGAAAGAGGAAAAGAAATTGTACCCCCCCCTGCTTTTTCAGGGAGATGATTTGGAAGAAGAAATGTTCCTCCCCCATACTCCTCTTCCCAGGTTCCTTCTGTGGAGCCTGAGAATATTTAAGAGGAGGAGGCAGCTATAGAACCAGCAGCCGAACACTCAGCACCTGCCCTTAAAATTTCTGAGGGGCCAGTTACTCGACGACGCCATCTAATGCAGCTGTTTTTCTCTTATGCACTGTAGATCCTGTGGATGCGGATGGTCGACAACAATTCCAAAAATGGCCATTTTCTACCATTTTGGTTTGCCCAAAATGCCCCCTTTTCTGAGAAACCCCAGAATTTAATTCGTTTACTTGAAACTATTCTCTTTACTCATCAGCCCACTTGGGATGATTGTAGTCAGCTTTTGCAGGTACTTTTTACCAGTGAAGAGAGAGACCGTATCCGAGTGGCATCCTGGAAACATATCCCTGGGCCCACAGGAGCGCCTATCACAGATCCTGCCCTGATTGCTGCCTATTTTCCTGAGATCTGACCAACATGGTACTACAATACTGTTGAAGTTAGGAAGTGACTCCTCCTCTATCGCCAGGCTCTGTTGGCAGGTCTCAAGTTGGCGGCTCACTGACCTACTAACATGGCCAAAGTTTATGATGTTAGGGAGGAAGTGAACGTCTGGCAGCATATCATGGAAGTTTTTAGTCAAAACCTTGAGACCCAGGAGTCGACTCAGATGATTATGTTTGCCTATATAAATCAAGCTGCACCAGACATAAAGCGAAAGTTGCAGGCTCTAGACAGACTTGGTGAAAAGTTTATTAGGGATCTAGTACCCATGGCGGAAAAGGTTTACAATATGAGAGAGACAGAGAAGCAAAGACAGGAAAGGAAGGACAGAGAACATGAAATTGAGCGTGAAAAGAGAGACTTGGCCAAAGGAAAGAGGCCAGACTTGTTGGACTTGCCACTATGGCATACCGAACATACCTGGTTCACAAACGGCAGCAGTTTCATTCAAGATGGAAAAAGGTACGCGGGCGCAGCAGTCACCACAGACACTGAGATAGTGTGGGCAGAAGCACTCCCTAAGAGAATGTCTGCATAAAGAGCAGAACTAGTGGTGCTAACAAAATCCCTAGAGATGGGAAAAGGGAAGAGACTAAACATTTACACAGACAGTTAGTATGTTTTTGCCAACATGCATGTCCATGGAGCCATTTACCAAGAGAGGGGACTACTGACAGCTGAGGGAAAGGCTATTAAAAACAAACAAGAAATTTTAAGCCTCATCCCGGCCTTATGGGAACCAACAAATATTGCCATTATGCACTGCCGAGCCATCAAAAGGGAACTGATTTTTTTTTTTTTTTGGTCGGTCCTGGGGCTTGAACTCTGGGCCTGGGCACTGTCCTTCAGCTCTTCACCTCAATGCGAGTGCTCAAACATTTGAGCTACAGTGCCACTTCCGGTTTTCTGGTGGTTTATTGGAGATAGGATTCTCACGGTCTCTCCTGCCCGGGCTGGCTTTGAACCGCGATCCTCAGATTTCAGCCTCCTGAGTAGCTAGGATTACAGGTGAGAGCAACCAGCACCCGGCAAAAGGGAACTGATTCTATAACCAAAGGACATAACTTGGCCGATCAGGCAGCTAAGGAGGTGGCCCTCCAGCCCAGAGCTGAAGTACTGACTCTAGTAGATCTAGGGCCATGAGCTTTGCCTCATGACCCTCAGTACTCCCAAGAAGATGGGAGTGGATAAAGAAAATTCCCATGGCCTATAAAACCCGGGCTGGTGAAAAACTGGTGAGGGGAAACTTATCTTGCCACAAAGGTTAGGAAAGGGGATACTTAAGAAAATCCATTGGACCGCTCACATGGAAACCCGAAGAATGCAGGACTTGCTCTGACACTCAGAAGTAAAAATTAGGCAAGGAAATCAAGTCATTGAGGACATTGTTAAAAACTGTAAATCCTGTCAGCTCACCAATGCCCCCACTCAACCGGTTACAAAAGAAGCTTGCCTCCATGGAGATAGGCCAGGTGTGTATTGGGAAGTAGACTTCACAGAAAATAAAACTGGAAAATTTGGATATAAATATTTGCTAGTTTTTGTTGGGTTGAAGCTTACCCAACAAAGCATGAGACCGTGAATGTCATGGCTAAGAAGATCCTGGAAGAAATCCTACCCAGGTATGGCTTTCCATCCACCATCGGGTAGGATAATAGACCGGCCTTCATCTCAAAAGTAAGTCAGGGAATAGCCGCAGCACTGGAGATGGTTTGGAAATTGCACTGTGCTTATAGACCCCAGAGTTCAGGGCAGGTAGAAAGAATGAATCAGACTCTAAAAGAGACCTTAACTAAATTGGCTTTGGAGACTGGTGTAGACTGGGTATCGCTCCTTCCTTTTGCCCTGTTTAGAGTAAGAAATTCACCCTATCAGCTTGGCTTTACTCCTTTTGAAATAATGTATGGACACCCTCCACCCATTATCCCTAGCCTTCAGACTGAATTGCTTGCTGATTTGAGTGATACTCAATTTCTATGTAAACTTGACTATCTACAGCTTGTCCACAAAAGTGTGTGGCCCCAGTTTAGAGCATTATATGATTCTGCCTCTATTCCTACCCCCCATTCGTTTAAACCAGGGGACTGGGTGCTTGTTCAAAGACACAACCTGAGATCTCTGGAACCACAGTGGAAGGGACCTTACATGGTGCTACTGGCTACTCCTCCTGCCCTTAAGGTAGATGGCATTGCTGCTTGGATCCACTGCTCCCATTCCAGACCAGCTGACCTCTTTGCCCTGGATGACCAGGGGAAACATGGGAAGTCTCCAAGCATCCTAACCAACCATTTCACATATGCTTCAAGAAAAGAAAAATGGACTGATTGTTATTGGTATTGTTGTTTATGGCTATTGTCAGAGAGGGACTAGAAATATAAGAACTCATTCAAGATTGAGAACTGTTGGAGTTAATTTTGGGCCGGAGCCACAAGATTGTGTCTCAGGACCATAAGTCAAGCGGGGTGGGGCGGGGCGAGGAATGAATGGTTATGAGGCAGTGACCATTTGTTGCTTGTTTCAGCTAGTAGGGCAACACGTGGTGGTACATCGGGTTGTGAGCCTTTATAAGCCCTGCAAATCCTTATCTCAGGGCTCTCCTCCTAGTCTCCGTTGTGTTGGAGTGTAGGAAGAGGCCCGAGCTGCAGCCCATCTAAATTAAAACTTAAAACAGCTGTAAAGTCTGACCCTCGTGTTCTTTTTGGTGGGGGTCCTGCGATCTGGGCACAACAGTATTATAGTATTTGGATCTATTTTATTCTTTCAGTTTGAGAGTATTTGCTTAACATATTTGGGTGCACCAGTATTTGGGTAATATAAACTAATAATGGTAATATATTCTTCTTGGATTGTTCCCTGTATTGATTTTGATGAAAAATTTATTTTGTCAGATATCATGATAGCTACTCCTGCTTTCTTGCTGGGAACATTTGCATGGTAGATCTTACTCCAACCCTTCACTCAGAGTTTGTTTTTATGTTTGTCTGTGAGGTGGGTCTCCTGAAGGCAACAGGTGTATAGGTCTTGTTTTCTGATCCAATCTTCAGTTCTTTTTCTTTTTATTGATGAATTGAGCCCATTAATATTTATGATTATTATAGAGAGATGCATTGTGTTTCCGGTCAATTTCCTGCTTTCCTAACTTTTTCTTCTTTCCTTTCTTCCTGAGCTTATTAAATCAGACTTCTAGTGATATCTGCTGATGTGAATTTCTGTTCATGATTACTTTCTTCAGGTTGTGTTCCCCATATTGATATTCTTTGTAATGATAGCTTATTGTTTATGAATCCATTTATTTTTTTCTTTGTTATTAAAAATTTTAGTTTCTCCATTGGATGTGATTGCTAGCTTTCCTGGTTAAATCAGTCTGCGCTGGCAGTTATTGGTTCTCAAAGCTCAGATCATACTTTCCCAGTCCTTTGTTGCATTCAGTGTGGAGAGATCTGTAGTGATTCTGATTTTTTTCCCATTATAGTATAGTGGTACTCTACACAATCAGCAGAGTTTCTCTAGTAACAAACTATAAAAATGATCGCTGAAAGTAGTCTTAATGCCATCTCTTTATTTACATGGAATAGCACACTTCCAACAAATATAATCGTTTTTTTAACTTAAATTAATAATCACATTTTAGTGCATAACAATTCCTTTTGTATATTTTTATTAGCATCAATTAGTTGTAGAGGAACAATTTGACATGTCCATACTTATACCATGCACTTCCATTAGACTCAATCCCTCCTCACTCTCCCTCTTTTCCCTTCCACCTTTCCCAAACCAATCACAACAAGCTTCATTAACCATTATTCATACCTGAGCATAGAGTAGTTTGATCTTATTTACTCTCCTTTTCCTTCTCCCTTCCCCTTGCCACTAGTACCTATACCCTGGATAAGACCTGTTTTTCCTGATTGTCATTCACTTGTTTCAGTGTATGGTTATTATTCAAACGGGTTTCACCATGCCCTTTTACATGTGTGTAATTTACTCTATTGCTATCCTCTTTTGCTCTAATTTTCTCCTATCTCCAGTACTATCTATTACTCAAATGCTTTCATTGAATTTCATTCTGGTCTCTTCACAGGTGCACTGTATTTCTATATTGTTCATCAGCTAACATTTGTTTTTCCTTTCCTTTATATCATTCCTCAACCATCCCCTAAATTACAAACATTCTTTATGTGTTTATGTATATGTTAATTTTTTAGGTCTAGCATTAACATATGAGAGAAAACATTTGACCTTTGTCCTTCTGAACATGGCTTACTTCAATTAATGTGTTTCCAGTTCCAACCATTTCTTCTTTCTTCTATTTAGAAATAAAATACATTTTCTTTCTTAAAAATTCTATTGTAAAGGTGATGTACACAGGGGTAGCATGATTCAGGTAATGAGTACATTTTCTTTCGAACAGGGTCACCCCATCCATCATTCTCTCCCAGTTTTCCACCTTCTGACTTCTCTCCCCCCAAAAGTTGTATAGTTCATATCGAACTGCCAATTGGTTTTCCTATTGTCCCACTATTTCTGTGTTCCCCCTGCCCAAATCAGATGAGCTTATATACAAGATGAAGGTTGCAGAAATCTTATACCACAACGGAAGGGAATAAAAGAAAGAAGACTGACATCAATATTCATCAAAGAAATGTGTCTATAGTCCTCTTTCTTTGATGAGTCCCCACCTGGTTTTGGGATGAGGGTTATGATGGCTTGACAGAATGTGTTCGGTAGTGAGCTTTCTCTTTCAATTTCATTGAAGAGTTGGCAGAGTATTGGTGTGAGCTCTGCTTTGAAGGCCTTGTAGAATTCTGCTATAAAACCATCTGGTCCTGGACTTTTCTTACATGGGAGGCCTCTTATTGCTGTTTCTATTCCAGTGCTTGATGTGGGCCTGTTGAGATGGCTTAACTCATCTTGGTTTAGTTTTGGCAGGTCAATATTTGTTAGGAAAAGGTCCATTCTGAAACTTATTAGCATAAAGTTTTGAGAAGTATTCCCTTATAATGTTCTGAATCTTGGTTGTTTCTGTGGTGGTGTTTCCATTCTCATCTCTGAGTTTATTTATTTAGGTGTGTTCTCTTCTTTTTCTGATAAGATTTGCTAAGGGTCTGTCAACTTTGTTAATTTTTTCGAAGAACCAACTCTTTGTTTTGTTGATTCTTTCTATAGTTTTTTTGGATTCTAATTCATTTAATTCTGATTTAATTTTAATTATTTCTTTCCGTCTACTGGATTGGGGTTTATCTTACTGCTCTTTTTCAAGGAGGTTCAGATGTGTCATTAAATTGTTGGTTTCAGATCTCTCCAATTTGTTGATGTAGGAACTCAGAGCTATAAACTTGAATTTGAGTACTGCCTTTACTGTGTCCCAGAGGAACTAGTAATTTGTGTGATCATTTTTGTTAAATAGCATGAACATTTGAATTTCCTTTCTAATCTCTTCCATGAACCACTCGTGATTCAGCAGTGTGTTGTTCAGCCTCCTTGTGTTACCGGACTTCATTTGGTGGCTTTTGGTGTTGAGTTCTAATTTTATTCCCTTGTGGTCTGAGAGAATGCAAAGTATAACTTCCTTTGTGGCCTAAAATGTGGTCTACTTTAGAAAATGTTCCATGTGCTGCTGAGAAAAACGTGTATTCTGATGCTGCTGGGTGAAATATTCGGTAGATTGTCTGTTAAATCTAGTTATCTATGCAGTTGTTTAGATCTGCAGGTTCTCTTTTGAGTTTTTGCCGAGTTGATGTATCTAGTGGGGAGAGTGGTGTGTTAAAATCCCCAACAATTAATGTCTTTGGATCTATGTGGGATTTGAGGGAAAGTAGTGTTTCTTGGATAAATTTGTGTGCTCCGTAGTGCGGCGAATAGATACTTAGAATTGTAATAACTTCCTGATGGAGAGATCCATTAATTAATCTGTAGAGACCTTCTTTATCTCTTCTCACAAATTTAATTTGAAGTCTATTTTATCTGGTATTAGGATTGCAATTCCCGTCTGTTCATGGGGGCCGTTTGCTTGGTAGATTTTGTTCTAGCCTTTCACATTGAAAATGTGTTTGTTTTTATGGGCAAGATTTGACTCCTGAAGGCAGCAGATAGAAGGATCTTGTTTTTTAATCCAACTAGACAGTGTAGGTCGCTTAATTGGAAAGTTAAGTCCGTTAATATTGATAGAAAGGACTGAGAGGTATTTGGGAGTTCCTGCCATGTTATCCACCTTCTCTGGGGTTGTGAAACCTGGGTTCTTCCTATGGTTCTTGGATTCTCAGTTTGGGTGCAGTTTCTTGGCCTTTATTGTGGTCTTGTTGGTTTTCTATGTGTAGGACATTTTTAAGAATCTTTTGTAGGACTGGTTTGGTTGAGATATATTGTTTCATTTTTTTCTTTGCTATGGAAGGTTTTTATTTGTCCTTCAGTTATGAAGGAGAGTTTAGCTGGGTAGAGTATTCTTGGTTGATAGTTGTTTGTTTTTAGGGCATGGCATACATCATTTCAGGCTCTTCTTGCTCTGATAGTCTCTGCTGAGAAATCTGAGGTGATTCTAATTGGTTTTCTTTTATAGGTGATTAATCTTTTCTCCTTGACAGCTTTAAGGATCTTTTCCTTGGTCTGAGTTGATCCTGTGTGGATTATAATGTTGTGGTGGGATGTCCTTTTCTCGTCTTGTCTATTTGGGGCTCTAAAAGTTTCTTGTATCTGAATAGGCCTATCTTTTTGCATGTTTGGGAAGTTCTTTGCTAGGATCCTGTTAAACAAATTTCCTGGACCATTAACTTCTATTTCTAGGTGCTCCTCTACACACATTATCCTCAGATTATTCCTTTTGCTTGTGTTTTCCAAGTGTTGGATAGATCTATCATATTTCTTGGAATTGTCTTGGATGGTTGTATGTTCTTTCTCTATAATATCTAGGCTGTCTTCAATCCCCGAGATTAGATTTTATGCATGGTCTAACCTGCTGTCAAGACTTTCTACTTTGTTTTTTATTTCTTTTCCTTCTAATTGGTCATCTTTGATGGCTTCAAATTCTTTGTTGAAGCTTTGTTTTAGATCTTGTATGAACTTCTTTACTTCCTTAATTTGGTGTTCAGTGTTTATTCTCAAATCACTTAGTTGATTGGTTATGGTTTCCTTGGACTTCCATTCCTTCTGTTGGGTTCTATTCAGCATTCCCTTTACCCGACTTCCTTCAGCTCTTTGTTAATGGATTCCATGCATGCTTTTAGTGATTTTTGTGTATTCTCATCCTGCTCTCGCAATTCTTGTATTACTCTTTGCTTAGCTTCCTCAGGTTCACGCCAATCCTGTAGTTCTCTTTGAGTGTTCTTAGCCTTCCTACGCCATTCCTGCCTTTCTTTTGAGAATTCTCAAGCTGCTCTTGCAAGTCGTGTATTAGTTTTTTATTATCTTCCTCACACTCATGCTATTCCTGTATAAACCTTTGGTTTGCCTCCTCTCTCTCACTATCACGCTCATACAGAGTCCTTTGTAGGTTTTCAATCTTTTCATTTATCATGTTGGCCAGCAGTGTTTATAGAGCTATTTGGGAACTCTATTCTGGATTATTCATTATCTATTCTGTCCCTGATTATCATGAGTGGGAGTGAGATACCGGGACTTGCCATTTTCCTTGTGTTTTTTTCCGCTTTACTCTGCCCATTTGGGATGAAAATAACACCAGTTTTGTGCTAGAACACTATCTTAAGTCAAGCATCAACCAAAGTCTGTATTTGCACAGTCAATACTCTGCAGATACAATCTAGGTCAACAGGTACATCAACAATTCATAAAAACATCATACACCATTATAAAACAGGATTCATTTCAGGGATGCAAAGCTTCTTCAATATATGCAAATCAATTCATATAATTAATCACATCAACAGGAGCAAAGATAAGATCCACATGGTTATCTCAATAGATGTTGAAAAAGCATTCCACAAGATCAATCGCCCCTTTATGATGAAGGTTTTTGAAAAATTAGGAATCCATGCAACATTCCTCAATACAATAAAAGCTGTATATGACAAACCTACAGCCAGCATAATATTAATCTGAAAAACTAAAGTCATTTCGTCTTAACTCAGGAAGAAGACAAGGATATCCACTCTTTCCACTTCTTTTCAATCTATTATTACAATGCCTAGCTACAGAAATAAGATAAGATTCAAACATAAAGAGGATCCAAATAAGAAAAGAAGTAAAACTCTCTCTCTTTGCAGATGACAGGATCTTGTATTTAAAGCAACCCATAGACTCCACTCCCAAATCACTCAAGCTGATTCAAAACTTTGGCAAAGTAGCAGCGTATAAAATTAAACCCCCAAAATCAATGACTTTTCTGAATGCCAACAATGAGAAAAGTGTGGCTGTAATTCGGAAAGCAACTCCATTTGTAATAACCCCACAAAAATAAAATACCTAGAAATAAGCTTAACGAAAGAAGTGAAGGACTCTATGATGAAAATTTTAAAAACGTGAAAAAAGGATATCAAAGCAGAACTTAGAAAATGGCAAAAACTCCCATGCTCCTGGATTGGAAAGATCAACATCGTCAAAATGGCAATAATTCCCAAGGCTATCTACAAATTCAATGTGATTCCTAGCAAAATTCCAACCTCATTCTTCAAGGAAATAGAAGAGGCAATTCAAATATTCATATGGAATAATAAAAGACCCCGAATAGCTAAAAGGCTCCTCAACGGAAAGAACACTGCTGGAGAAATATCAATACCAAATTTCAAACTGTAGTATAAAGCCATAGTAATCAAACAGCTTGGTACTGGCAGAAGAACAGACCTCAGAACCAATGGAATAGAATTGAAAACCCAGAAATGAATTTTCATACCTATAGCCATCTAATGTTCGATAAGGGAGCTAAAAAAAATAGAATGGAAGAAAGACAGCCTCTTCATTAAATGGTGCTGGCAAAACTGGTTAACTACTTGTAGAAAACTAATGCTTGATCCTTATATATCACCCTGCACCAGAATCAACTCCAAATGGATCAAAGACCTCGGAGTCAAAGTAGACACTCTGAAAACATTACAGGATGGAATAGGAGAAACCCTAGGTCTCCTTGGTGCAGGCCGAAATTTTCTTAAAAGAGACCCAGAAACACAACAAATCAAAGAAAGGTTGGACAAATGGGATTGCATGAAGTTGCAGGCTTCTGCATGGCAAAAGACATAGCAAGCAAGATCTATAGAAAGCCCTCAGATTGAGACAAGATCTTCACTGCCATACAACGGACAATGGTCTCATATCTAAAATATACCTGGAACTCAAAAAATTAAATCCCCCTACAACAAATCCTCAAAGAAATAACTGCCCAATAAATAAGGGGGCTAAAGACTTAAAGAGAAACTCCTCTGAAGAAGAAAGAAGGATTTCCAATACACACATGAAAAATGCTCAACCTCTCTAGCCATAAAAGAAATGCAAATCAAAACAACATTGAGATACCACCTCACCCCAGTTAGAATGGCTGTAACCAAGAACTCTAACAACAACAGATGCTGGAGGGGATTTGGACAGAAGGGAATCTTATTGCATTGTTGGTGGGAGTGTAAACTTGTTTAGCCACTTTGGGAAGTAGTATGGAGGTTCCTTAAATGTCTCCACATAGAGCTCCCCTATGACCCAGCAATCCCACTTTGGGCATTTACCCAAATGTTTACAAACAAGACCACACTAAAGCTACCAGCACAACTATGTTTATTGCAGCATTACTTACCATAGCTAAGATCTGGAACCAACCCAATGCCCCTCAGTTGATGAATGGATCAAGAAAATGTGGTACGTATACACAATGGAATTCTATGCCTCCATCAGAAAGAATGACATTGCCCCATTTGTTAGGAAATGGAAAGACTCGGAAAAAGTTATATTAAGTGAAGTAAGCCAAGCCCAAAGAAACATAGTTCCCAAGGTTTCCCTCATTTGCAGTCTCTAGTATATGTCTGAGTCAAGCAAAAAAGGTCAGATAAGGTGATGTTAGGAAAATGAACCCTAAGATATGTATTCAAATATTTTTTTTCTTTCATGCGATTGTTTCTAACACATTTGTAAGATTATTTCTTTGTTGCTTTGTATGTCCCTCCCCCACAGTATAACCCCTGCTTTCACTGTATTTGATGTTGGTTTAATTTGTGGAGAGTAAGGGGAAAAACAAGTCGTTTAAATAAGGATATAGGTGGGCCCATTGCAACAATGAGGTGTACAAGTAGTTATGTCGAAAACGAACTTTACAGCTTTGGTGGGGGGAGGCCTGGAAGGCTGGGATGGGGGAGCGGGAGGAGGTTGGGAAGGGATGGGAAGGGGAAACAAAGGAGGAGGCTACAATGCTTGATAATAAATGTACTCATTATCTTGCCCATGTAATTGTAACCCCTCTGTACAGTATATTCACAGTAAAAAAAAAATAAAAATAAATAAAAAGGAAAAGAACGAAAAGAAGAGAAGAAAGATTTTTTTAAAAAATACTGAAACAGTACAATAAAAAACTTTTTACTTCCATTTTTTGGAGTTCATTTCTATAAATATCATTTTATATGCTCATATGTACATAACTATTGAGCCCTCTCTTAAGGATATCCTCCTTTGGTCTCACTGTATGAATGTTTAGACTTCTGTTTAATTCATCATGTCCAAGTGTAGTTATTTGTCTTTTACTATCCATTGGAATTTTTTTTGTAGATTTATAGACACATTTTAATTATTACAAATGAGGGAAATTATGCAGCCTGTATTTCTTTGGGTCTGTCTTACTTCACTTAGTATAATTTTTTTCCAAGTCTTTCATTTCCTTATGAACGAGGCAATGTCATGCTCTCCAATGGAAGCATAGAATTACACTGTGTATACATACCACATTTTCTTTCTTTTTTAAAAACAGTTTTGTTCTATTCTAAAGATGCTATACAGAGTGGTTACAGTTACATGAGTAAGGCAATGAGTATATTTCTTGTTGAGCATTGTTACATACAATATTTTCTTTTTCTTTTCTTTTTTTTTGTCATCGTGGGGCTTGAACTCTGGGCTTGGGCCCTGTCCTTGTGCTCTTCAGCTCAAGGCAAATGCACTATGGCTTGAGCCACAACACCACTTCCATTTTTTTCTAGTGGTTTATTGGACTTGCCTGCCCAGGCTGGCTTTGAACCACGATCCTCAGATCTCAGCCTCCTGAGTAGCTAGGATTACAGGCATGAGCCACCAGTGCCTGGCCACATTTTCTTGATCCATTCATCCATTGAGAGACATCTGAATTGATTCCATGTCTTGTGTATGGTAATAAATGATGCAATGAACATGATCATGCTGGTGGCATTTTGTATAGCCTGATTTTAGACAGTTAGATACATACCCAGGAGTGAAATTGCTGGGTCATTGGGAAGTTATATGTTTAGTCTATTGAAGAACCTTCATATTGCTTTCCAGAGTAGTTAAACCAGTTTGCATTCCTAACCACAGTGTAGTAATGTTCCCTTTTGGCCACATCCTCACCAGCAATTGTTAAAGCATGTCTTTTGCCAGGCAGAAACTCTTCAGTTGTATGCAATCCCATTTACCTAGCCTTTGATTTGTTCTGATTCTGGATCATTACTTAGTAAGTTTTGAACTGTACCACCCCCCTAACATGTCCCCTATATCTTCCTGTAATATTATCATGGTATCTGATCTTACATTGAAGTCTTTCATCCATTTGGAGTTGATTCTGGTGCAGGTTGATATATAAGGATCTAAATTCAGTTTTCTGCACAAGTACTGGGTAGCCAATTCTGCCAGCATCAATTTTGAAGAGGCTGTCCTTTTTGCCATCCTTTGGCTCCCTTATCAAATACTAGGTGGCTATGGGTCTGTAAATTCATTTCTGGTTCTTCTATTTTATTCCATTGGTTCTCTGTCCTATTTTGTGCCTGTACTAAGTTGTTTTGGTTTGTTTGTTTTAATTTCTATAGCTTTTTAATTGAGATTAAAGCTTGGTACTGATATTCCTCCTGGTACTGGTATTCCTCCAGCACTGATCTTCCTACTAAGGATTGGTTGTGCTATTCAAGGTCTTCCATTATTCCAGATTAGTTTTTGGATTGTTTGTTGTATATCACTGAAGAATTTTGTTGGATATTGATGGGTATTGAATTGAATTTGTAGGTAGCTTTGGGCAATATTGCTATTTTCATGATGTTAAACCTTCCAATCCAGGAGCATGGGAGGTTTTTCTACTTCCTTAAACCTGTTTCTAACGTTTTAATCACAGAGGTCCTTCTTCTCTTTGGTAATTCCAAAGTATTTTTTGAGGCTATTACAAAAGGACTTTCTTTCCTGATTTTAGATTCACTCTTCTCCTTATTGGCATACAGAAAAGCTATTGATTTTTGTGGGTTTCTTTCTTCCTTCCTTCCTTTCTCTCTCTCTCTCTCTTTCTTTCTTTCTTTCTTTCTTTCTTTCTTTCTTTCTCTCTCTTCCTTTCTTTCTTTCTTCCTTCCTTTCTTTCTTTCTTTCTTTCTTTCTCTCTTTTTTCTCTTTCCTTCTTTCTCTCTTTCTTTCTGTCTCTCATTCTTTCTTTCTCTCTCTCATTCTTTCTCTCTCTTTCTTTCTTTCTCTCTTTCTTTCTCTCTCTCTTTCTTTCTTTCTCTCTTTCTTTCTTTCTTTCTCTCTCTCCCTTTCTTTCTTTCTTTCTTTCTTTCTTTCTTTCTTTCTTTCTTTCTTTCTTTCTTTCTTTCTTTCTTTCTTTCTTTCTTTCTTTCTTTCTTTCTTTCTTTCTTTGTTCCTCTGGTGGTCATGTGGCCTGAACTCTGGGCTTGGGCTCTGTCCCAGCACTCTTCAGCTCAAGGTAAGTGCTCTAACTTTTGAGCAACAATGACACTTCGGGTTTTCTGGTGCTTAATTGGAGATAAGCCACACGGACTTTCCTGCCTATGCTGGCTTTGAACCATGATCCTCAGATCTCAGCCTTCTGAGTGGTTAGGATGCTGGGCATAAGCCACCAGTGCCCAGCTTGGGGTTAATTTTATACCCTGCTACTTTACCAAGTTTCAAATCAGCCAAAGTAACTTAGGAAAGGAATCCATGGGGCTCTTTAAATACAGGATCATGTCATCTGGAAAATGGGAGAGTTTTATTTCTTCTTTCCCTATTTGGATCCCTTTTATGTTTGTCTCCTGCCTTATTGCTCTGACTAGAAATTCCAGTACTATATTGCAGAGGAGTGGAGAGAGTGAACATCCTTCTCTCATTCTTGATTTTAGAGGGAATGGTTTTAACTTTTCACCATTAAATAAATGCTGGCTGTAGGTCTGTCTATATTATATATGCCTATATTATATTGAAGAATGTCCCATATATTCCTGGACTCTCCAGAGCTTTCATCATAAAGCGGTGTTGGATCTTGTCAAATGTTTTCCCCCATCTATTGTGATGACCATGTGGTTCTTTTCCTTGCCCATTGTGTATATAGAGCACATATTTGGAGTCACTCATCAGTTATAGGGCATCTGGGTTTTTCTCAGGTTTGGCTATTAAGAAAAGTGCTGTAAAATTTAAACCCCCCAACAACAAATCCTCAAAGAAACAACTGCCCAATAAATAAGTGGGCGAAAGACTTAAAGAGAAACTTCTCTGAAGAAGAAAGAAGGATGGCCAATAGACACATGAAGAAATGTTCAACATCCCTAGCCATAAAAGAAATGCAAATCAAAACAACATTGAGATATCACCTCACTCCAGTTAGAACGGCAAAAATCAAGAACTCTAACAACAACAGATGCTGGAGGGGATGTGGACAGAAAGGAACCTTACTTCATTGTTGGTGGGAATGTAAACTTGTTCAACCACTTTGGAAAGCAGTATGGAGGTTCCTCAAAAGACTTCACATAGAGTTCCCCTATGACCCAGCAATCCCACTTTTGGGGATTTACCCTAATGTTTACAAACAAGACCACACTAAAGCTACCAGCACAACTATGTTTATTGCAGCATTATTTACCATAGCTAAGATATGGAACCAACCCAGATGCCCCTCAGTAGATGAATGGATCAAGAAAATGTGGTATATATACACAATGGAATTCTATGCCTCCATCAGAAAGAATGACATTGTCCCATTTGATAGGAAATGGAAAAACTTGGAAAAAATTATATTAAGTGAAGTAAGCCAGGCCCAAAGAAACGTAGGTCCCATGGTTTCCCTTATTTGTAATATCTAGTATATGTATGAGTCAAGCGGAAAAGGTCAGATAATGTGATGTCAGGAAAATGAACCCTTAGATGTGTATTTTAATATTTTTTTCTTTCATGCATGTGTTTCTAACACATTTACAAGATTATCTCTTTGTTGCTTTGTATGTCCCTCCCCCACAGTATAACCCCTGCTTTCACTATATTGGATGTCAGTATAACTTGTGGAGGAGATGGGGAAAAACCAGTTGTTTAAGGATACAGGTGGACCTGTTGCAACAATGAGAAGTACAAGTTGTCATGTCCAAAACGACCTTTACAACGTTGGTGAGGGGGGGGGAAGGGGGGGGAAGGAGAAGGATTGGGATTAGGGGGGGAGGGGGGAGGCTGGGAAGGGATGTGAAGGGTAAACAAAGGAGGAGGCTGAAATGCTTGGTAAGAAATGTACGCATTATCCTGCCCATGTAACTGTAACTCCTCTGTACAGTATGTTCACAAATAAAATAAAATTAAATTAAAAAAAAAAAAAGAAAAGTGCTGTAATGAACATGGATATATAAGTACATTTATTGTTTTATGACTTTCATTCCTTCAGATAAATGCCTAAGTGTGAGCCAAATGATGCTAACATATACATGTAATCCTACTCAGGAGGCTAAGATATGGAGGATCACAGTTCAAAGACAACCTGCCTAAGAACGTTTGCTAGACTCCATCTTGAAAATGACCAGCATAAAGCAGAGCTGGAGGTGTGGCTCCAGTGGTAGAGCACCAGCCTAGCAAGTTCAAGGCTCTAAATTCAATACCTACTCCCACTAAAAATATTCAATAAATAAAATACCCAATCATGACATGGTTGCAGCATACAGTACTATTTTTTTTTTAGGAAATCAGTTTAGGCTTATTTACATAATAATTGCACTAACTTGCATTCCCACTAACAGGACTCCTTTCTCTTGGCATCCTCATGTGTTATGTGATGTTGTTTCTGCTCTAGCCATATTGGCTGGAGTGGGATGAAATCTCTGTCATTTTGATTTGCATTTCTTTATGGCCAGGGATGTTATGCATTTCTTTATGTATTTATTGGCCGTTTGTTCTTCTTACCCCAAGAATGATCTGTTCAGCACTTTTGCCCATTTTTATTCTTGAAGAGTTCAGTGTTTTGAGTTTTATGTATATACTGTATATTCTGTATTATGTATATTCTTCGTCAGATGAATAATTTCTTTAGATTTTCTCCCATACAGTAGGTTGTCCCTTTAGCCTCTAGAGACATTGTTGTGTAAAAGCTTTTTAGTTTAATATAATTTTATTTGTCAATACTTGCCCTTATTTGTTGAGCTATTGAATTTATAATCAAGAAGTCACTACCTATGCCAATGCATTCCAGTATTTTGACTACGACTAGTAGTTTCAAAGTTTCAGGTCTTACATTAAAATTCTTGATTCACTTTTAATTGATGTTAGGAGAGAGAGAGAAAGAGAGAGAGGGGGGGAGAGAGAGAGGGAAAGAGATCTGGTTTCAGTCTTCTGCATGAAGAAAGCTAGTTTTTCCAGCACCATTTCTTGCAAAGTCTATTTTTTCTCTGATACATGCTTTGAGATCCTTTGTCAGAAATCAGATTGTGGTAGCAGCATTTCTGGGCATTCTATTCAGTAATCTTTATGTCTATTTTGGGGCCAGTTGCTTGCTATTTTTGTTCCTATGGCTTTGTAATATAATTTGAAGTGAGGTATCATGATACCCTCAACTTTTAGTTTTGTTCAAGATTGCATTGGATGTTTGCTATATTTGTAGTATTGATATTTTTCTGTTTCTTTGAGTAATGATATTGAGATTTTGGTAGGAATTTCATTATCTGCAAACATTGCTTTCCTTAATATATCCATTTTCTTTATATTAATTCTGTATATTCAGGAACAAGGGAGGTCTTTCTATCATCTAGTGTCTTTTTAATATTTCTTCTTCAATGTTTCATGCTTTTCAGTATAGAAATCTTTCACCTTGGTTAAATTTATTCATAGAAAAAATTGAAACTATTGGAAAATGGAATTATTCTCCTATTTTTCTGTTGATGTACAGAATAGCTATTGGTTTTTTAATGTTGACTTTATATTCTGGAACTTTAAGTTGCTTTAACTATAGAATCGTATCATCTGAAAATAAAAATACTTTATTTCTTCCTTCCCTATTTGAATCCCTTTTGTTTCCTTCTTGTGCATTGTTGCTCTGGCTAGGATTCCAGTGCTATTGTGAATAGAAATAAAGGGAGTAGACTGAATGTCTTGTATTGTTCTTAACTTTAGAAAAAATTATTTTAGTTCTGCCTTCATTTACTATGACGTTGACAATATAGGCTTGTCAAATATAGCATTTATTATATTGAGTAACATTGCCTAAACTCATAGTTTCTCCAGAGCTTTTGTCATGAAAAGATGTTGAATTTTTGTCAAAGGATATTTCTGCCTGAATTAAAATGATAATAGGATTCCTTGAGTCTGTTCATATGTGATATTGCATTTATTGATGTAAGTATGTTGATCCACTAACGTTGAGTACCTAGAATATAGCAATTTGGTCATAGGATATAATCTTTTTTGATGTATTGAATTTGGTATGCAACAATTATTTTGGGAATTTCTACATCTATGTTCATCATAGAGATTGGTCTATAAATCTCTTTTTGTTGTATCCTGTCTAGTTTTAGAATAAGTGGAATACTGGCTTCATATGATGAGTTTGTGCCACGGACCGGCTCTGTCGGGACGACAGAGGACACCTAGTGGAGGTAATTGGAACAGGTGGGGGGATGGCAAACACAACTCACACACAAGAGGAGTGAATGCTGAGTGCGATTTATTGCAGAGGATAACAAGCTTTTATAGCAAAGTCTCCATGAGAAAGGGCAAAAGGTTACACAATCTTGCTGCAAGGCTTCTTTCTTGGGTGGTCACCAGCTGGTCGCCTGATCTTGTTTTTTGGATGACGAGCTATGACGATAGGCACTTGTTTTCGGCTTTACCTCTATTTTTAAGAAATACAATTGGTTTCGATGTTTATCACCTATTAACCATTAACCAGAGCATATGGGCAAGGTGCTGGACAGAAAGGCATGAACTCTAGTACTTTATTGTTACTTTTGTTTAGTTTTGTACTTCATGTGTTTCAAAGCAATTGTGCTTCTTTGTCATTCTTTAGAGGGTCCCCAATTTGTGGCCAAAATCATGATATTCAGTATACTTAGTTAAATCTGGCCATATATCAAATTTAAGCTCTTAGTGTCTTTTCTGTAACCCTTTTACTTAATCGTTTACTCTTTTCCATAGTGGCCTTAACTGTCTCATAAGATCTTTCTTATTCCTTCTTTGATAGTAAGCACCAGGGAGGCCTAGATCTAGCAAGTCTCTCAGTAAATGAAAGAGAGTAAGAGGAATTTCTTTCTCCTAAGTAGTTTACCCAACGGTTGCAATCCTTATCTGTTGCCATCCTTACACACCTGTAAAAGGCTATGGATCTTTGGGGTCCTCTAGATAATGGAGGATCCCACCATTTTCCTCTGATAAGCCATTGCCACTTTTCATCTATCAACCTTTTAGGAATCTTTTTTAGCTTTTGGTATAAATATCCCTCTGCAACTTATTTATCTACAGGATATCTATATGAGTCTATTGTATATGCTTTAGGATTAAAAGGAATTCTCCAATAGCCATACACTCTTTTTGCTTTAGCCATGACTACAGCTTCTTGTAAATTTCTTACAAACAATTCCTTCTGCTGAAGTGACGTCATGAAACCCCCAATACTTTTATATTTACTTATGACTTGTCTAATAGCCTCCATAAGAGGGGCTTTTAGGGTAGCACTTAACTCTGGTGAGTTAGGCATATTCTCAGGACACTCATCAAATGTTGGAGTCATCAACACTTCCAAGAAAGAGCCTTGAATAAGGGAACGTTGAGCATGAGTAAGTAGAACAAGCAGCAAGAACAGTAAAAGATTAATAGGCACTCCTATACAGCGAAGAAAAGAAAAACAGGAAGAGAAAGACATCTTTCCCAGGGGCTTGCCAGCCTTTCCAGGAGGTAGGCCTCTTTGAAGCCCCATTCTCTGAGGTAGACTTCGGTGAAGTCCCATTCTCAGAGGTAGGCTTCTGTGAAGCCCCATTCTCAGGTCTGAAAGCAGGTGTTCGATGCTAAGCAGACTCCACCGGAGTAGGCGTGGCAAGTTTGAAAGTATTTTTTCCCCTCTACTCATGGAAAATTTTGAGTATTTATGCTTGTTTTTCTTTAAAGGTCTTGTCAAATTCAGCACTGAATTATATGATCCTGGACGTTTTGTGGTCAGGAGAATTTTATTACTGCTTCATTCTCATTCCTTATAGATCTATTTAAGTGATTTATATTTTCTTGATTGAATTTTGGTAGTTCAAGTAACTCTAGAAATGTATCTCTTTCTTTGGGATTGTCCAGTTTACTTGAATATAAGCTTTCAAATATTCCCTCATTATCCTCATTATTTCTTTTCTTTATTATTTTTGGGTTTTTTTTTGGGTCCAGTCGTGAGGCCTGAACTCTAGGCCTGGGCCCTGTCCCTCAGCTCTTCAGCTCAAGGCTAGCGCCCTACCACTTGAACCACAGTGACACTTCCCGCTTTTTTCCTTTTGCTTATGTGGTGCTAAGGAATCAAACCCAGGGTCTCAGGTATGTAAGGCAAGACGCTCTAACACTGAGCCACCTTCCCAGCCCATTATCCTCATTATTTCATTGATGTGTTTGTTATCCTCATTTTTTTTTATTGTGAAAATACTGTTCAGAGGGGTTACAATTACATGGGCAAGATAATGAGAACATTTCTTTTTTCTTTTTGGGTCCTGTCGTGGGGCCTGAACTCTGGGCCTGGGCGCTGTCCCTCAGCTCTTCAGCTTAAGTCTAGCACTCTACCACTTGAGCCACAGCGCCACTTCCGGATTTTTTCTTTTTGTCTATGTGGTGCTGAGGAATCAAATCCAGGGCCTCAGGCATGCAAGGCAAGGGCTCTACCACTGAGCCACTTTCCCAGCCCCAATGAGTACATTTCTTATCAAGCATCGTAGCCTCCTCCTTTGCTTCCCCTTCCTATCCCTTCCCATTCTCCCCCCACCCCCCTCACCCAATCCTCCCCACACTCCCCCCCTCCCCCCACCAAAGTTGTAAAGTTAATTTCTGACATAACAACTTGTACGTCTCATTGTTGCAATGGGTCCACCTCTATCCCTATTTAAATGATTTGTTTTTTCCCTTCCCCTCCATAAATTATAACAATATCAAATACAGTGAAAGCAGATGTTATATCGTGGGAAAGGGACATACAAAGCAACAAAGAAATAATCTTACAAATGTGTTAGAAACAATCGCATGAAAGAAAAAAATACATTTGAATACCTATCTTAGATTTCATTTCCCTAACAGCAACCTATCTGATCTTTTCTGTTTGACTCAGACATACACTAGGAATTGAAAATAAAGGGAACCATGGGACCTATGTTTCTTTTGGTCTGGTTTACTTCACTTAATATAATTTTTTCCAAGTCTTTCTAACATTTCCTAACAAATGAGGCAATGTCATTCTTTCTTATGGAGGCATAGAATTCCATTGTGTATACATACCACATTTTCTGGATCCATTCATCTACTGAGGGGCATTGGGTGGGTTCCATATCTTAGCTATGGTAAATAAGGCTGCAATAAACATAGTCGTGCTGGTAGATTTAGTGTGGTCTTGTTTGTGAGCATTTGTGTAAATCCCCAAAAGTAGAATTGCTGGGTTATAGGGGAGCTCTATGTGGAGTCTTTTGAGGAACATGCATATTACTTTCCAAAGTGGTTGAACAAGTCTATACTCCCACCAACAATTTTATTCATTTGATCCTGTTTCCTCCTTCCTTTAGTCAGCTTAGCTGAAGGTTTATGTATCTTTTTTTATCTTTTAAATCTCCAACTTCTTGTATAAATTATTCTATTTTTATTCAAGTAGCCATGTGTGGGTGTGGTGGCATGTGTGCATGCACTCGTACATGTGTGCACATGTACAAGTCCCAAAGCTTGTGCTCAGGACCTGGGTGCTGTCCTTTATCTTTTTGATTCAAGACTTGTGCTCTACCACTTGAGCCACAGCTTCAATTCTGGCTTTTGGTGGTTAACTGGATATAAAAATCTCACAGATTTTCCTGCCTAGGCTGGCTTTCAACCATGATTCTCAGATCTCAGCCTCCTGAGTAGCTAAGATTACAGATGTGAGCTACAGGTACCCAGTTCATAGGCTTATAAATTTCTTTAAGACATGAGAAAAAGAAAATTACCTCCCAAAGTTTTCAGTTCCTCACTTCCAGATCATGACCTTGGTTTGCATTTCTTTTATTTTTTTGGGTCCAGTCGTGGGCCCTGAACTCTGGGCCTGGGCGCTGTCCTTCAGTTCTTCAGCTCAAGGCTAGCACTCTACCACTTGAGCCACAGCACCACTTCAGGCTTTTTTCTTTTTGCTTATGTGGTGCTGAGGAATCGAACCCAGCACCTTATGCATGCAAAGCAAGCGCTATACCCCTGAGCCACCTTCCCAATGCCCTGGTTTGCATTTCTCAGTGAGAATTGCATCAACAGGAAGAAAACTTCACAAGCTCTCATCACATCTCATCTGTCCACATCTGAGCTATGCACACAGCCTCCTCTTCTGTGCATTCAGGAAATCTCCATGATCTTAGATAAATCCAGTCCTTCCACTCATGTATCAGATCCAATCCCCTCTTGCTTATTCAAAAACATTACTCTGCTCCCTCTCTTCTTCCTTTCCTGTGCCATCAATTTTCTCTTGCTCAGTAGCATGAAACACCTCTCATCTCAAAAACCCTTTTAGAGTGTACTTCTCTTTTTAGAAAACCATCCCAATTCTCTGTTCACTTATTTTTTTTTTTTGGGTCCGGTCGTGGGGCCTGAACTCTGGGCCTGGGTGCTGTCCTTCAGCTCTTCAGCTCAAGGCTAGCACTCTACCACTTGAGCCACAGCACCACTTCAGGCTTTTTTCTTTTTTGCTTATGTGGTGCTGAGGAATCGAACCCAGGGCCTCAGGCATGCAAGGCAAGCGCTCTACCACTGAGCCATCTTCCCAGCCCCTCTCTGCTCACTTATATACTCTTCCTTATACATCTCACTTATACTCTTCCTTCTCAATGTATTAGCTAATTCTTTTTAGACACTGTTCAAAATTGATTTTTGCCCCAATGTTTTAGTAGAATTAGAAAGTCACCAATAACCTTCAAGTTGCTAATAGTTCTCATCTATTTCCCCTTCACCTTCAGTTCCCAGAGCCTATCACTTCGTTTCCAACACCACACTTGTGAAGGTTATCTTCCACATCTCTGGAAGCTCCTGCTTAATCACCTCAATTATTCTTTTTTTAAATAAGTTTTTTATTGTGAAAATATTGTACAGAGGGGTTACAGTTACATGAGCCAGGTAATGAGTACATTTCTTATCAAGGATTGTTGCCTCCTCCTTTGTTTTTCCCCTACCATCCCTTCCCTCCCACATCTACAACTACACTTCCCTGTAGCTGACCTTCACCTACATTATACTTCCCTTGTCCCCTTTATCTCATCCCCTAAATAATTGGAAATTTCTACTTATTAGTCTACAGACAGCTACCTTTTCTACTTAGACTCAGTTCCTTTTGACCTTATCCAACCTTTTAGCTTTTTGATACCACTACTAACCAGGTGACTTCCAAAATCTGTATCCTTAAATCCAATTTATGGGTCAGTCATCAATTCAACATCTCCACCCAGGTGCTCAGCCTAACATATCAATAGAACTCCAGTTCTATAGCTCCAGATCGTTTTCCTCAATAGAAGACTCCTCTAGGATTAGCAGCATAGGGAAACAAGATTTACCTTGACCCTTTTATGTCTCTTGCTCTATACTCTAAGCATCTGTTACAACATTTCATGATATATTTTCAAAATGAAAAATACAAAATAAGAAACAGGAATCAGACAAGAATAGTTGCCTAAACTAATGCTGCTGTTTATATATAGGAGAACAGGAAAAAATGAGCATAGGATAATGAAGTTTCAGGCAGTAAATTATCTGGAACCTGGTGGCTAAATGGACTTATGAAGAAGTGGGAAAAGTCATAATGATTGCAGATTCTGACTTAGAAATCACCGTGGACATTGATGACATTGAGATAGGAAATATATGAAAGAATATAATTTTAAGGAAAAGGAAATAAATAAGAGGTCTAATTTTAGTGTATTACTAAATAGTGTATTACTAAATAGTAAGAAGCAAATGGAATAAACGTTCACATAATATAAACACAGATGATACGTTCATAAATGTGAAAGATAGCCTATAGCTGAGAGAAAATTAGTACTACAATGTGGCCAAATCACCTGAATTTTGAAGTGAATCAAATTAAGGAACATCAAATACAGATTGCCTTTATATTCCACATTTGACAGAAGAAACACAAACAAACAATACAAACTAAAATCAGTGCATATCTTTGATATATTATCTTTATATAGCAGTGGGGAAAAGGCAGTGGGCAAGCTGGTGCAAGTGAAAATGTGAGGTGGTCATCATGAAGCTATAACCTTTGAAACCCTACATGAGGTCCTCATGTTCTTGTGTAATCCAAATATTTACTTCAACCTGACACCTTATGAGCTCCACCCATTCTAACCCTCATCCCTCAAAAATGAATTCCAAATAAACCAGTATGCATTCAGGTTCTCTGTGATCAATAACATAAATGCCAGTGCATCTTTCTGACAACAGTCATTCTGGAAGCTTTAGAGCCAGGGAAAACACAGGGAAACTGGGATAGAAATGGATTTGCATCATATTTCATTACCCAAATTATGATTGTGATTGTGAAACCTTTACTACTGTGATTTACATAATCCAAGAGAACATAGCTGGATTCTTAGACGGTAGGTGGAGAAAACAACTTCTGGCTGGAGACAAATTAGTTTTGCAGTTCTGTATTGTGTAAATTTGATAAGGACGTCACAGTGAGAGGATATGTGTGGAATACTGCAATATCCTTATTACAGGTGCTTTTTCTAACAGTAAGATTTTGATTAGAATTTAGCAGCATACAGAGATCCCTATAGGGAATTGTCTTCATACAGAAACTTTCAGAAATCTGAGTAACTGAAATTTACTGAAAGTGTATCTGTTGGTCTCATGGAAAACAACAGCAAAATCAAAAACCTCTTCAACTTGGCCCCAATCTACATTGCTAGGACTAACTTTTTACTTACCTCATAGTCACATTTCAACTCATTTCTTCTCATCACACTGTTGTCTGGATTGCAGCTTTCAAGCATTGCTCTATTCTCTCCTGAGCTCTGTAAGATTAGGTTATAACTCACACCCTTATGCACAAAGCTTTTAGATGTCTACAGATTAAAACGATGCTGGATTCTTTGTGTCTTTATAGAGAGTAGAGAAAAGGATATTCATTCAAAAGTGCCTAACAAATACTTGAAATATTATTGTGCTAATTGGTCTCATAATTTGTTTAGAAAATAGTTTATTTATGAGCTTTTATTCACTTTGAGCTTTAAAGGACTTAAGAACTCCCTCCTTTTTAGTAATTCACTGGAAAGACTTGAAGATCTGGGTAAAGCAGTGCCATTTATTGCAGTGAAAACTGAAGCAAAGGCATTAAAAGCAAACCCGACAGCAAAGTCCATGAGCAAACTTTGAGTTATTCTCGACTAATATAGTAGAAGCAGACAGAAGTTAATTCCCCCAGCAACAGTATGAGACAAGGTATGGTACCAACCAGAGAAACTCACAAGAGTGTTAACATCAGGGTTTTTACTGGGGGCTGCTCATGGAGGCATGAATCAGCTATGAGATTCAGTCCCTATAACCTCCTGTCTCCATTGAAGTAAACTTACATACTATGGTCAGCATCCTAGGATAACAAAAACATTCACACGTGTCATCCTTAGTATAAAGCCACTTGTTTGTCCCAATTCTCTGTACAAAGATAGAGCTTTCCAAAGGTCCCAGAGGCTATGAGCCAGGCCTCTATGGGCACATGGCTGCAGAGTAAAATCTTCATGGCACAACTTGTTTGGTGATATTAAATTGTTCTACCATACTTTATTGTCCTTTGGTGTCAGTGTAGAGTGAGGTTTATATCTTTTATTAAAATATTACTTAGTTTTAGAATTTTTGCATCATTATATATTATATGAATATAATAAATATGAAGTGTATGTCTCTCATTTATATACCATGCTTTTGTTCAGAGTACTATAAAAACATCATTTCTTGGCTTAATTTTCCTCTGTTTTACAATGATATTTTTTGTAGCTATTTCACCTAAAAAAATGTAGTTGGAGCTATAGAATGACATTTTTCAAGAGAAAGTAGGGATATGAAATGTTCCGAGTGCCCATTTTCACTGTAAAACCTGAAGAAATAAATCTGAAACCTAAATTCTTTCTTGAAGCCTAATGAGTTTCTCCATCAATTTTGAATAAGGGTTTATTGTTGTCTAATATTGTGTATGATAAAGAAAATATCCCAAATCCCATCCATTATAAGAATATTAATATTTTTTAATATTTAAGTTAATATTTTTAAAGCAAGGAAAGCTAAAAATAAACAGTTCTTAGGGATACAAATTTTCTTTGAATAACATCAGACCAGATTCAAAGTTCACAGTATCTAAGTTGAGACATAGATAAGTGTCACGATAAGAGTAAGTAGCAGAGTATAAGGACTCATTCTGACAAGGACATCTGTAAGAAGACTACAATCCTGCACACATTCTGAAAGTGTAGTTGAGATCATTTGTTTTCATTCTTTGTAAAGGAATTTAATGTGTCACTTCCAGTCTAAGGCAGTAAGGGAAGTAGAATACATTTCTCAGGGTGTTCTGAATACCTAGTAGCCATTATGAAAGAATAAAGCACACTTTTCTATATTAAATCCATTGAGATTCAAGTTTGCTACAACCTTGCTTAACGTAGCCTTGCTATTGTGCCTTATAATTCCAGCTCTGTAGTTCACAATATAGTCAAAGGCAAGATACTTCAGCTCTTTGGCTTTTAGTATACTGAAATTTAAAAAAAAACATATAGTTCCCACTAGTTCTATAATATTACCTTCAATTGCAATTGGTTAACAGGAGCCACCTAGATCCAATTCCTAGATAATATCACTGACTATCTGTGATGTTAGCCTCCATATTTCTTCCTCATAAAATTTAGATATGAATGTCTGATATATAGCATCATTTCAAACAATTATACACATAAAAGGACTTGATAATTCAATAACTCATAAATATATCCAGTATAAACCATTCATGTGAAAAACAAATAGGCAAACTACCAATTTGTTTCCTACAGATCCTTAATTTAAAAATAGTATTGTTGGGCTGGAAATGTGGCCTAGTGGTAGAGTGTTTATCTAGCATGTATGAAGCGCTGGGTTTGATTCCTCAGTAGCACATAAACAGAAAAAGCCAGAAGTAGTGCTGTGCCTCAGGTGGTATACTGCTAGCCTTGAGCAAAAGCAGCTCAGGGACAGTGCCCAGACAGAGTTCAACCCCAGGACTCATGAAGGAGGAGAAGGAGGAGGATGAAGAGGAGGACAAGGAGGAGGAGGAGGACGAGAAAGAGAAGGATGAGGACGACGACGAGGAGGAAGAGGAATATTATTAGCCCCTTCCATATGGTTCCCTGGAATGATTTCAAATAAATATTAAACATTTAAAAATAATATTGTTAACTGAAGTAAATACATACTTATATGTTGATTCTTAAAACCTTTTTTCTAATGAAGAAAAGATCACAAATTTATCCTAACCATTGTTGTCTTCTAGTCATGCTTGTGACACTGAAGAATGATAAACCACAGTTCTTGCTTATCAAAACACAAAGCAAAATTCAGAGTATTCTGCAACATTTGTGACTAAAATGATCAATATAAGTATCAAAAGGTTATGTCTTCTCGACATGATTACTTTCAACTCTGAGACAAATCCATTTTGAATTTCCTTCAGTCTATACTTTAAAGTGGCTAATTTTTATATAAAGAAGATATAAATCATATCTTTGAGGTCAATACATGAATGCTAACATACAAAGTTTGCATACAGATGCTTTAAATAAAATTTCAATGTACCAGATAGTGAGATAGTAAGCTATGGTATCCATCCTTGGCCTGTGGTAACCCTCTTTCTATGCCCAGTGTGTTTCACAGGCAAGAAGTGATGTTTCTTAGAATCCCTCATCTGTTGGACTTGAAAGGCAGAAGGTTGGCAGCCAGTACTCTGATGGCAATAGGCACATCTTTAAGAGGCCAGAAGGGGCTCCTCTACAAACTCCTGAGTACCATCCACATTGAGATTCAATTGTACTTCAAGCAAAAGCTGTTTCCACATTGAGATGTTACTAATATGGGTAGAACATAAGATTTTCTTAGAGCTATTTTCAATAATAGATTAGACGGTAATAAATAAATATAAGCTCATTAAGATTGGCAAATTAGTAGTTTCAAACTTTTTTCTTAAAATCTATATCAACTATATTCAAGGACGTGGATTTGATTATAATTTAGTTGCTTTTCAAAAATATATAATAGTCTATCCTGTATATCTTTCTCTTTAAGCCTATAGTTACATTTGAACTGTCATGAAATCTCTAAAACAGAGGTGGCTTAATAGAGTTGGCTTATGCCTATAAGCTTAGCTACTCAGGAGGCTCAGATTCAGAGGATCACTGTTCAAAGCCAGCCCAGTCAGAAAAGTACATGGGAATCTATCTCCGAAACAGACAGCAAAAAACAGGACTGGAGACATGTTCAAGTAGTAAAATGCCAGCAAAGAAAACAAGCTAAGCAAGCACAAGACCTTGAGTTTAAACCATGGTATCAGCAATAAATATATAAATATTATGATATAATAAATACAGCATAAATACAAATAAATATGAAATAAAAACAGATTTATATGGTATGTACCATTGCTCACATATTTTGTGAAAAGTCTCAGAGAAGCTGTATGCTCCTACCATGTGTAATTTCTCTGCACTGATGTTATAGCTCTAAATGCCCATGGATTCTTTTTTAAAAAGTAAATTTTTATAGTAGTTACAGGGTATCAAAGCCCATCAAGTGGAAGACACAAAGCCAACCGGCTCATAGTCCTAATATTGCTTAGTTTTCTTTTCTTTTGTATTATTTATATGCAAGATATCTAATTCTTGCTTATTCATTAACTATGAGCAAAAACTAAACTGGAAGGAAATCTACTGACATTTAGTTTGATATGAAACTGTTCATGAGAAGCTATGGTTGAGATATCACAATTTCTTTACAAAATATTTCCAGCTGGTGTGAGATGCTGCTAAGAGAGATTTCTGAATTTAATAATGGGTCATAAATTTATTAATGATAAATTAAGTTGATCCCATTCAAGAGAGAATATATATCATTAAAGGATATTTACTAACATTAGTAAATATTACTTACTTTACTATTTTACTTACACTTACTCTATTTATTCTATTTATTAAATTAGTAAATGTGACTTACTCTATTACGTTTACTCCTATTTTGCATTTTGGGTGAGTATGCTTTGATTTTATAATACAGGATATAATATCCTAGCATAATGCATCCTTACTATATCACACTGAGAGAACAAGTTAAATTCAAAGAGGAAGGAAATAAGAAAGGTCACAAAGTCTGCCCAGATTATATCAATTTGTCCCATCTCCCTTATGCCAGATAGTAAAGAGCACGTTTTTAAGTATCATGTGTACGTTTTTTCTTTCCTTATTTTTTCCTTCCTTCCTTCCTTCCTCCCTCCCTTCCTTCCTTCCTTCCTTCCTTCCTTCCTTCCTTCCTTCCTTCCTTCCTTCCTTCCTTCCTTCCTTCCTTCCTTCCTTCCTTCCTTCCTTCCTTTCCTTTCCTTCTTCTCCTTTTTGTATGTGTGAATCATGGTGATTGAACTCAGGATCTGAGTACTGTCCCTGAGCTCTTTTGCTCAAGGCCAGTGCTTTCCTTTCCTTTCCTTTCCTTTCCTTTCCTTCCCTTCCCTTCCCTTCCCTTCCCTTTCCTTTCCTTTCCTTTCCTTCCCTTCCCTTCCCTTCCCTTCCCTTCCCTTCCCTTTCCTTTCCTTCCCTTCCATTCCCTTCCCTTCTCTTCCCTTCCATTCCCTTCCCTTTTTCCTTCCCTCTTTCGTTCCTCTTTCCTTCCCTTTCCTTTTTTTGTGTGAGTCGTGGTGCTCGAACTCAGGGTCTGAGCACTGTCCCTGAGCTCTTTTGCTCAAGGCTAGTGCTCTACCACTTTGGGCCATAGAGCCACTTGAGATTTTCTAGAGTTTGATTGGAGGTAAGAGTCTCATGGACTTTTGTGTCCTGGCTGGCTTCAAACCATGATCCTCAGACCTCATCTTCTTAAATAGCTAGGATTACAGGCATGAGCCACCAATGCTTGAACTGTTTTACCTATTAAAATTTGATGTGAGATACATTTACTAGGTAAATGAATATGAGACAAACAAAATTCCTTAAAGTTTATCTGATTCTGTTCTTAAGTAATTATAAAATGAATTCAGATTTCAGAAAGGAAGAACTTGGCTGGATTTCAACCCACTGGATTTTGCCATCTGAGAAATAAACAAAAGGTTTCCAATTCATTCGTTACCATTGTAAGAGGATACTTTTAGGGAAGAGAAAAGATGACTAGTTAAATATCCTTATAAACAAATATTCTAAGGATAATATCCTTTAACCAAAAACCCAGGGTATTGCTAACAAGAAAGTTGTAATTCACAGCAGGGTATAACTGGCATAAGATTGTTTATCCTAAACATAACAGGAATCCAATCGTATAGATTCCCACATAGACATGCTTCATATAAGGTGTCATTTGTATGAAGTAACACCTGTTTGAAATGGATATATTTTATGGCCAAAGTAGTAAGGCCTCTGTAAGTAACCTAATTAACATCTAATCATTAGAGACCTTGTATGTTAACCTAAACCCAGGATACATTGAGATTTAATTCTTAGGAATTGGCCCTTCCTCTGTATTAGCAATTCTGTTACCTAGCTCTTGCTTGCCTTCTGTTATCTGCAAACCTCCCTTAACAAGATTGTTGAGTATATCAGATTTTGTAAGACTTTCATAGTTCTTTTTGTTTGTTTGATTGATTTTTTTTTGGTATGTCACAGCTTGAACTCTGAGCCAGCTTGCTGTTCCTGAGGTTTTTGCTCAAGGTTAATGTTCTACCACTTGAGTCACACCTCCTTTTCCAGGTCTTTGGCGCTTAATTTGAGATGAGTCTTACGGAATTGCCTGCCCAGTCTGGCTTTGAACCTCAATCCTCAGATTTAAGCCTCCTGAGTAGCGAGGGTTCAGGCATGAGCCACCAACCAGCTAACACCTGAATGTTTTGTGACAATATTTGGCCAACATTTTGAATCTTGCTACAAGGCCAGGCATGGTCACTTTTGACTTTGTGTCCATTAAAAACTATGATTGATAACTCTTAGAACCGACTCTTGGAATTTGTGGGCACTGTTTTTGTTGTCTCATGTCAGAAAAATCCTCTAAAAGAAAAATAAAACAGGAGAGGGGGTAACACTGTTCAACAAGAAATGTACTCATTGCACTACTTATATAACTGCAACTCCTCTGTATGACACCTTTACAATAAAATTAAAATTAAAAAAATCCTCCAGTGCATGCTGCTGAGAGTATAAGTGCTGTGTCTGCAGTGACTGGCTTTATTCTCGCTTCACTATTAAGAATAATTTCAGGTTTATCGCTCTTACTGTTCCCCTTTACACGCAATCATACATAACAGAAATTGTATCTGAGCGTTAATTTATATTTGTCCACAGAACAGACCTGTGCACAGAAAAAGAAAGAGAACCCACATAAGGCCTACAAATTGCTTATGATCACTAACCATCAGTCAAAGTATGAGGAACATCATATAATTTTAAATCTTCAAAAAATATATCCTGAAAATGGACCATTATTTAGTAATAAACACTGGCTTTATCCAAGGCTTTTCTTTCAGAAGAGGAGAGATACAGGGAAAGACTTTTCTGGATTCTAACATAAACTTGCTCATAAGTCCATGGGAGTTCCTTGTGCATTCTCTAGTTCATTACTATACTCTTTTCTCCAGCAATTAAGGCAAAAGAAGGAAATCTTATCAACTGCATCATAGGAATTTAACAGAAATAAGCAATAATCTGTTTAGACTATAGAGAAAGATGGTGCACACCTCATAGAATCTAGGGAGAAAATGAGACAAAAAAACACTTCATGTTAATATTTTTCCTACTTAATTTAAATTTTGTGTGAAGAGGTTGTCCCCTATTGTTGAAGATACATTGTCTTTTGTCTTCTTTTTATCATTTGTAAATACATATGAAAAAATTAATTTTGAACACATAATTTTCATTTGGTGGGTACAAATTAGGTTACATAGATTTGACCCATCTTAAAAATTATTTACAATGATTTATAGCATAGTGATGTCAGTAATGGATTTTCACACTCTTATACAAACTTGATACATAGGACTCCAAGTGAGAAATTTAATTTTGCCATTTAATCACTAGAGGGAAAGCAAACCAGGCAAAAATATACTTTAAATAAACAGAAATGTGCTTATTATTAGTCAAATAAAAGCATGTACTTTTTTGATATATCATGTAGAAAAAGTTCATAATGTTCTCAGTGGATGCCTCATGTCACAGGACAATTTCATTTTGACACTAGATGCTAATCCTCAGATCGATCTAGTTGTTTCAGTGCCTAGAATATACCCAACATCTTAAGAAATGTTTGTCAACAAACTTCAAATAGTATCTCTTCTGCCTGTGAAATCAGAAAGAAAAGAGGTGGAATAGAGCAGAAAGATAGGTAACAACTTACCTCTTCCAATTCCTATTTTTAAAAAAATCCTGGAGCAATTATTACATAAAATTCAATTTTTTTCAGTAAAAGTGTGTTGAAACTCACCACTTGTTCAGAGGTTAACAGAGGTGAAATGAGAGACCAGATCACTGCTATTTTGAAACACAGCAGATTCAAAGGGAAATTTCTTCACAGAAAAACAAAGATACTGAAATCACCTAACAGAACTTAATTCAGAGCATTAGAAAGTTTTATTTAAGCTAATAAGTGGAGTAGAAATTATCCATACCTCACATTTGATAATGAACCAGAAATAGTATTAGGCAAGCTTAGCAAAGGCAATGTTAGAGGTGGTGGTCAAACAGACTTGTATACTTATTACTTGGGAGATTGAGGCAGAAGGATCATGCTTTTGAGGCTACCCTAGGTTATTCAGCAAGCTCTTACTAAATAAAAACGTGGAAAAATTATAAACTCTTTTTTGCTGTCGTTTTTAGGAGTGTAAGAATTTAGTTATTCTGAAACTTTGTGTATATTGTAGAACTAAATAAATTGAACAAGTAAGGAAATGTATTTATGGTGGGAACAAAATTTCTCATTATAGATGGGCATTACAATGGAATATTGATAGTAAAGGAAAAATTCTATGAAGTCTGGATTAGAATGTAAAGCTTAGTAGAAGTTTGAATGCATGGACATATTTTGTGTTTTCTAGCTTTCTTTACTAAAGAAAATTAATTAAACCCATTATCAAGCACTCAAATCTTTTTTCCTTAGTACCTTTCCACACTAATAAGATCGAGAATTCCTAGGAAAATAATATATATAAATATCTGGGGACATCACAAAGGAATATGGCAAATGATCAGTTCTAAAAAAGTCTCATTTGGCCATATCTATGAAAATGTAAGTAGACAATAATCCACTGAATAGAATAAGAATCCAAGGCTACACATTGGTTCTTCCAAAAGTACAAGACACCAGTGATGATAGACAGATAGACAGACAGATAGCTAGCTAGCTAGATAGATAGCTATGTGGGTAGATGTATGGATAATTATATAAATTAGATAGTAAATAGATGTGAAGAAAAGGCTTCTTTTTACAGTAGAAGTATGACACTGAATACATCAGAGAGAACAATGTAGTTAGAAATTTACCATTTTATATTTATAATAAATGTTAAGAGATGAGTCAGACAAAATTACTGGTTGCTAAGTGAAAAGCCTTTGGAGAAAAGGGACTACTGGAAAGAGGATGGATCTTCTGTGATCTTGCCCCTGGTAAAATGCCTATGTGTGTGTGTGTGTGTGTGTGTGTGTGTGTATTTGTAGAATTTGAACTTCTGTTTCAAAACACTCTATGAGAATGACTGGAGTTTTCCCTCATAGGTTGATGCAGGAGAAAGTGTGCCTGTCTTCAGGCCACACCAGTGCATACTCAATGTAACATGTGGTGCATGACCATTGGTTCTGTTATACAATGTAGACCCTAAGCCTTGCACCTGCTAGCTTTTCAAGGACTTACATAAGTGCTGGAAGCATAAAAATACTTTGAAATTAGTTTCGAAATATGAAACTGACTAAAGTCAAAGTCCAGAAATAACTAATTAAATATTTAAATTAGTTATGTCAACTTCATTCTTAGTATTTATAATCATTAATTTTATATGTAAAAGCAATTTTTAAGCTAAGATTTACAGGGGTGAGCCACTAGTGCCCAACAAAACATACACCTTTAATAGTCAATAACTTTGAGGCACACAAGTTCCAAGCTAACCAGCACTTAACACTCCAACTCTTGGCTGCCTAATCCCTCTGCAAAATCCCAATGTCTTCCCTCTGCTTTAGAGTTGGGGGATGAAATATTCCTAGTTTTATGTCTGTATATTTACTTGATATTTTCATGGGGGTCATTCCTCTCTATAATGTTATGACATAAAGTTTAATTACCAAAGTAATCAGAAGGGATACTTGTGTAGTATTGTCTTGGATGTCTGTACCCCTTTCCACCAAACCCTTAAACCCTATCACACTCTCAATTTCCTTATCTATGTGCAGAGTGTGTGTCTCTGTGTGTGTGCGTGTGTGTGTGTGTGCGTGTGTGTGTGTGTGTGTGTGTGTGTATGTTCCCTTTTTTCGCAGTACAGGGGCTTGCTGAGTGCTTTCCCTTGCTTTTTTTCTTTTTTCTTTTTTTTAATTTATTTTATTTTATTTTATTTGAGAACATACTGTACAGAGGGGTTACAATTACATGGGCAGGATAATGCATACATCTCTTACCAAGCATTGCAGCCTCCTCCTTTGTTTACCCTTCACCTCCCTTCCCAGCCTCCCCCCTCTCCCCCACCCAATCACACCCCCCCTCCCCCCCCACCGACATTGTAAAGCTGGTTTGACATGACATTTTGTACTTCTCATTGTTGCAACAGGTCCACCTGAATCCTTAAGCGACTTGTTTGTCCCCGTCTCCTCCACATGTTATGCTGACATCAAATATAGTGAAAGTGGGGGTTACACTGTGGGGGAGGGACATACAAAGCAACAAAGAAATAATCTTATAAACGCATTAGAAACACATGCATGAAAGAAACAAAAACATTAAAATACATATTTGAGGGTTCGTTTTCCTAACATCACATTCTCTGACTTTTTCCGCTTGACTCATACCTATACTAGATATTGCAAATAAGGGAAACCATGGGACCTATGTTTCTTTGGGCCTGGCTTACTTCACTTAATATAATTTTTTCCAAGCCTTTCCATTTCCTAACAAATGGGGAAATGTCATTCTTTCTGATGGAGGCATGGAATTCCATTGTGTATATATACCACATCTTCTTGATCCATTCATCTACTGAGGGGCATCGGGGTTGGTTCCATATCTTAGCTATGGTAAATAATGCTGCAATAAACATAGTTGTGCTGGTAGCTTTAGTGTGGCCTTGTTTGTGATCATTTGGGTAAATGCCCAAAAGTGGGATTGCTGGGTCATTGGGGAGCTCTATGTGGAGTCTTTTGAGGAACCTCCATATTGCTTTCCAAAGTGGTTGAACAAGTTTACATTCCCACCAACAATGAAGTAAGGTTCCTTTCTGTCCACATCCCCTCCAGCATCTGTTGTTGTTAGAGTTCTTGATTTTTGCTGTTCTAACTGGAGTGAGGTGATATCTCAATGTTGTTTTGATTTGCATTTCTTTTATGGCTAGGGATGTTGAACATTTCTTCATGTGTCTATTGGCCATCCTTCTTTCTTCTTCAGAGAAGCTTCTCTTTAAGTCTTTAGCCCACTTACTTATTGGGCAGTTGTTTCTTTGAGGATTTGTTGTTGGGTGGTTTAATTTTCTGAGTTCCAAGTATATTTTAGATATGAGACCCTTGTCCGTTGTATGGCTAGTAAAGATATTCTCCCAGTCCGTGGGATTTCTATTGATCTTGCTAGCTATGACATTTGCCCTGCAGAAGCTCTGCAACCTTATACAATCCCATTTGTCCAACCTTTCTTTGATTTGTTGTGTTTCCGGGTCTCTATTCAGAAAATTTCGGCCTGAGCCAAGGAGACCCAGGGTTTCTCCTATTCCATCCTGTAATGTTTTCAGAGTGTCTGCTTTGAGTTCAAGGTCTTTGATCCATTTGGAGTTGATTCTGGTGCAGGGTGATATATAAGGATCTAGCTTTAGTTTTCTACATGTAGTTAACCAGTTTTGCCAGCACCATTTACTGAAGAGGCTGTCTGTCTTCCATTCTATTGTTTTAGCTCCCTTATCGAAGATTAGATGGCTATAGGTCTGTAGGTTCATTTCTGGGTTTTCAATTCTATTCCATTGGTCCTGAGGTCTGTTCTTATGCCAATACCAAGCTGTTTTGATTACTATGGCTTTATAGTAGAGTTTGAAATTTGGTATTGATATTCCTCCAGCAGTGTTCTTTCCGTTGAGGAGGGTTTTTGCTATTCGGGGTCCTTTATTGTTCCATATGAATTTTTGGATTGCCTCTTCTATTTCCTTGAAGAATGAGGGTGGAATTTTGACAGGTATTGCGTTGAATTTGTAGATAGCCTTGGGAAGTATTGCCATTTTCACGATGTTAATCTTTCCAATCCAGGAGCATGGGAGGTTTTGCCATTTTTTAAGTTCTGTGTTGATTTCCTTTTTCAAGATTTTAAAGTTTTCATCATAGAGGTCCTTCACTTCTTTAGTTAAATTAATTCCTAGGTATTTTATTTTTTGTGGGGCTATTACAAATGGAGTTGCTTTCCTAATTTCAGCCACACTTTTCTCATTGTTGGCATACAGAAAAGCCATTGATTTTTGGGGGTTAATTTTATAACCTGCTACTTTGCCAAAGTTTTGAATCAGCTTGAGTAATTTGGGAGTCTAGTCTATGGGATTCTTTAAATACAAGATCATGTCATCTGCAAAGAGGGAGAGTTTTATTTCTTCTTTCCCTATTTGGATCCCCTTTATGTCTGCATCTTGTCTTATTACTGTAGCTAGGCATTCTAATACTAAATTGAAGAGAAGTGGAGAGAGTGGGCATCCTTGTCTTGTTCCTGAGTTAAGAGGAAATGGCTTTAGTTTTTCACCATTGAGTATAATGCTGGCTGTAGGTTTGTCATATACAGCCTTTATTGTATTGAGGAATGTTCCATGGATTCCTAATTTTTCCAAAACCTTCATCAGGAAGGGGTGTTGGATCTTGTCGAATGCTTTTTCTGCGTCTATTGAGATAACCATGTGGTTCTTATTCTTGCTCCTGTTGATGTGATGAATAATATTAATTGATTTGCGTGTATTGAACCAGCTTTGCATCCCTGAAATGAATCCTGTTTGATCGTGGTGTAGGATTTTTTGGATGAATTGTTGAAGTCGGTTGGCCAAAATTTTGTTGAGGAGTTTTGCATCAATGTTCATCAAAGAAATGGGTCTATAGCTCTCTTTCTTTGATGAGTCCCTGCCTGGTTTTGGGATGAGGGTTATGATGGCTTCATAGAATGTGTTCGGTAGTGAGCTTTCTCTTTCAATTTCATTGAAGAGTTGGAGGAGAATTGGTGTGAGCTCTGCTTTGAAGGCCTTGTAACATTCCGCTGTAAAACCATCTGGTCCTGGACTTTTCTTAGCTGGGAGGTCTCTTATTACTGTTTCTATTTCAATGCTTGATATGGGCCTGTTAAGATAGTTTAACTCATCTTGGTTAATTTTGGCATGTCAATATTTGGCATGTCAATATTGGCATGTAAGAGGTCCATTTCTGTCAAGTTCTCAAACTTATTAGCATAAAGTTTTGAGAAGTATTCCCTTATAATGTTCTGAATCTTGCTTGTTTCCGTGGTGATGTTTCCATTCTCATCTCTGAGTTTATTAATTTGGGTGTGTTCTCTTCTTTTTCTGATAAGATTTGCTAAGGGTCTGTCAATTTTGTTAAGTTTTTCAAAGAACCAACTCTTTGTTTTGTTGATTCTTTCTATAGTTTTTTTGGATTCTAATTCATTTAATTCTGATTTAATTTTGATTATTTCTTTCCGTCTACTGGATTGGGGTTTATCTTGCTGCTCTTTTTCAAGGAGGTTTAGATGTGTTATTAAATTGTTAGTTTCAGATCTCTCCAATTTGTTGATGTAGGAGCTCAGAGCTATAAACTTGCCTCTGAGTACTGCCTTTGCTGTGTTCCAGAGGACCTGGTATTTTGTGTGTTCATTTTTGTTGAATAGCATGAACATTTGAATTTCCTTTCTAATCTCTTCCATGACCCACTCATGATTCAGCAGTGTGTTGTTCAGCCTCCATGTGATACCGGACTTTCTTTGGTGGCTTTTGGTGTTGAGTTCTAATTTTATTCCCTTGTGGTCAGAGAGAATGCAAGGTATAACTTCAATGTTTCTGAATTTAGACAAGTTTGCTTTGTGGCATAAAATGTGGTCTATTTTAGAAAACGTTCCATGTGCTGCTGAGAAAAACGTGTATTCTGATGCTGCTGGGTGAAATGTTCGGTAAATGTCTGTTAAGTCTAGTTGATCTATGCAGCTGTTTAGATCTGCGGTTTCTATGTTGAGTTTTTGCCGAGTTGATCTATCTAGTGGGGAGAGTGGTGTGTTAAAATCCCCAACAATTAATGTCTTTGGATCTATATGGGATTTGAGGGAAAGTAGTGTTTCTTGGATAAATTTGGGTGCTCCATTGTTTGGCCAATAGATATTTAGAATTGTAATATCCTCCTGAAGGAGAGATCCTTTAATTAGTATGTAGCGACCTTCTTTATTTCTTTTCACGATTTTTAATTTGAAGTCTATTTTATCTGATATTAGGATTGCAACTCCCGCCTGTTTATGGGGTCCGTTTGCTTGGTAGATTTTGTTCCAGCCTTTAACATTGAAAATGTGTTTGTTTTTACGGGCAAGATGTGACTCCTGCAGGCAGCAGATAGAAGGGTCTTGGTTTTTAATCCAACTAGACAGTCTATGTCACTTAATTGGAGAGTTCAGTCTGTTAACTTTAAGAGATAGGACTGAGAGGTATTTGGGAGTTCCTGCCATGTTATCTACCTTCTTGGGGGCTGCGAAAACTGGGTTCTTCCTATGGTTCTTGGATTCTCAGTTTGGGTGCAGTTTCTTGCCCTTATTGCGGTCTTGTTGGTTTTCTATGTGTAGGACATCTTTAAGAATCTTTTGTAGGGCTGGTTTGGTGGAGATGTATTGGTTTCAACTTTTCTTTGCTATGGAAGGTTTTTATTTGGCCTTCAGTTATGAAGGAGAGTTTAGCTGGGTACAGTATTCTTGGTTGATAGTTGTTTGTTTTTAGGGCATGGCATACATCATTCCAGGCTCTTCTTGCTTTGATTGTCTCTGCTGAGAAATCTGAGGTGATTCTAATTGGTTTCCCTTTATAAGTGATTACCCTTTTCTCTCTGACAGCTTTAAGGATCTTTTCCTTGTTCTGAGTTGGTCCTGTGTGGATTATAATGTGGCGGTGGGATGTCCTATTCTGGTCTGGTCTATTTGGGGTTCTAAAGGCTTCTTGTATCTGGACAGGCCTATCTTTTTGCATGTTTGGGAAGTTCTCTGCTAGGATCCTGTTAAACAAATTTCCTAGACCATTAACTTCTGTTTCTAGGTGCTCCTCTACTCCCATTATCCTTAGATTAGGCCTTCTGATGGTGTCTTCCAGGTGTTGGATAGATCTATCATATTTCTTGGACTTGTCTTGGATGGTTGTATGTTCTTTCTCTATAATATCTAGGCTGTCTTCAGTCCCTGAGATTCGATCTTCTGCATGGTCTAACCTGCTGTCAAGACTCTCTACTTTGTTTTTTATCTCTTTTCCTTCTAATTGGTCAGCTTTGATGGCTTCAAGTTCTTTGTTGAAGCTCTGTTTTAGGTCTTGTATGAATTTCTTTACTTCCGTAATTTGGTGTTCAGTGTTTGTCCTCAAATCACTTAGTTGATTGGTTATGGTTTCTTTGGGCTCCCATTCCTTCTGTTGGGTTCCATTCAGCATTCCCTTTTTGGTCTCCCTGACTTCCTTCAGCTCTTTGTTAATGGATTCCATGAATGCCTTTAGTGATCTTTGTGTGTTCTCTACCTGGTCTCTCAATTCCTGTACTCTTTGATTAGCTTCCTCCCATTCGTGGGATTCTTGCAGATCTCTTTGAGTGTTCTCAGCCTGCTCATGCCATTCCTCCCTTTCTCTTTGAGTATTCTCAAGTTGTTCACGCAAATCCTGTATCAGTTTTTGAGAAGCTTCCTCACGCTTATGATATTCCTGTATAAACTTCTGGGATGCCTCCTCTCTCGCCCTATCACGCTCATACAGAGTCCTTTGTAAGTTGTCAAAATTCTCATTTATCATGTTTGCCAGCAGTGTTTGTAGAGCTATTTGGGAACTCTCCTCTGGATTATTCATTATCTGTTCTAACCCCTGATTATCAAGATTGGGAATTGAGATACCCGAATTTGCCATTTTTCTTGTGTTTTTCCGGCTTACTCTGCCCATTTGAGATGAAGATAGCACCAGTTTTGTGCTAGAACACTATCTTAAGGCAACCATCAACCCAAGTTTGCATTTGTACAGTCAATAGTCTACAGATACAATCTAGTTCAACAGATACATCTATTCGACATCAAACAACTATATGTTAAAGGGCTTCGAACCGCAGAGAAGAATTTGGAAAACCAGAAATTATTAGGGTTAGGGAGACATGTGGGTAAAAAATAGGAATAGATTGGTGTGGGGAGGCACAGGGAGAGTTAACTATGTCCTAATCACAATGCAGGAAATAGGTTGGGTAGGATGCATGTAGAGAGAGAAAAAGAAGAAAGGGAAAGGGGAATGAAAAGAGACCAGAAAAAAAAATAGAAAGGCAAAAATTAATGTTATTTTAGAGATTAAAAGACCATCTATTCATAGAGGAATATGAATATGTTGAGAGAAAGGGAGGGACATAGAGGAGATGAGAAAAACTTTACAAAAATGCTTAAAATATTATATAGGTATAAAGAGGTAGTACTGCTATTAATGAATTTAAGTCTCAGAGGTTTTGAATTGAGTAATAAGTTTGTGGATTAAGTGTGTACACAATGGGGGATAGGGTCTACTGGTTAACTACGGGTTTATCTGAGGATGTGCAGGACAAGAGTTAAGTCACATAAAGAAGAACAAAGAGGAAAAGATGGAAAGGATAGGAAAGTGAGAAGAAAAGATCAGAAGTTCAGTAGAGCTAGACAAAAAACAAAAAGATAATTAAGAATGAAAGAAAAAGAGAAAGAAGACAAGAAAAGAAAGGAAAACACACATTCACATATTCCTAAAATAAAAATTATAAGAGGAGAAAAAAAAAGTTAATGGAAAACAATTATTTTTTCAGAAGAGGCAAAAATTAAAGATTAATAAAAGTTTTAGAAAAGCAAAAAAAATTTTTTTATATATATAAGGTAACAAAAAAACGAAAAAAAAAACAAAACAAAAAAAAGAAAAAAAGAAAAGAAGAAGAAGAAAAAAAAAAGTTCTTTGATTTTTTTTTTTTTTTTTGGGAGGGGTGGGAAGAGTCCTGTATCTCCCTTTTGTCTGTAACCAGAGTCTGGTCAGCTTGAGGTCCTGTGGCTTGATTGGTTTCTTAAGTCAGTTTGTTGGAACAGGCAGAAAAATGCTCTGCTTTACCCAAGATTTTGAGATCCCCCTCCCAGGTTAGTTTACTGGGAGGGTGATCTGCTTTGAGAATCACAAAAGAGCGGGATGCAGTGATGAGGCTAGGTTCTGGGTAGAGTTGAGGCCTTTCAAGGAACAGTAGCTTTTCCCTGGGGCTATTTTGTGAAAAAACTCACAGAGCCCAGCCTGGAGCCATTCTCAGGGTTTCTGTTTTTCAATTGATTGTGGTGGCTGCTAGAGGGAGGGGCAGCCTCTGGCTCTGGTTACCTGGTGAGGAGAGCCACTCCAATGGCTGGTGCCTGAGCTGGGTGACTTTTCCCTAGATGGAACTGAGTCTGTGAGGTCACTTCACCGTTAAGTTCTTGTGACCTGCTAAATGACTCGTTTTATTCCAAGGCCTGAGCTGGAGCTAGCCGCTCCTCCGGGCTTTGTCGGTATCCAAGGTGGAGATCACCGGTGCTGGGGGGGGGAGGGAGGGGTGGCCTTCCCTCCTCTGCTCCCTGAGAAGGAGTGAGGAAGTCGGGCTTCTACTCACGCCTAGTCTTGGATCCTGGGTCGTCTCTGGTCTGCAAACTGCAGGATGAAGTTGTCCTCTCCTTGTCGGTTCTTGCTGGTGTTGAGTAGAATCCGCTCGTTTGCTGAGTCTGGCTCCTTTGTCCCGGACTGTGTCTCAGGTATGCCCCCGAGGCGGTGGTCACCGCCGCGACCCTGCCCCGCAGCGGCAGCTGCTGGCAGGCGCTCAGATGTGTCTGCTTGGCTTCCCCTCTCTTGACTAACTCTCTGTCCTGTGATGGCACACTTGGTGTGATTCTCTGGCTTGGGACTGTTCACTGGAACTCTGAAACTGTTTTCTATGCAAGAGCTTGTTCAGATTCCAGCTTCTCCTCCGCCATCTTCCCGGAACTTTTTTCCTCCCTTGCTTTTTTTCATTCAAGGCTGGCTCTCTGCTCTCTACCACTTAAACCACTCATCTACTTCTTGTTAATCAGAAATAATTTCACAGGCTTTCCTGTCTGGCTAAGCTCCAAATCAGGATCCTCAGATTTAGTCTCCTTAGTAGCTGTGATAGCAGGCACGATCGCTTACATATATTTTATCTATTGTCCTAGTTCCTATTGCATATAAATCTTCCTCTTATACCCCTTCTCTTGTCCTTTCTATAGAGATCTCTACTTTCATTATGTTTATCTTTATTTTTTTTTAGCATTAATTTAGAAAATGTTTTGAAATCAGTTCTAAATTTTACACATTTTTCCTATTCCTTATGGTTATAATTATAGTCCTATTCCTTATGGCTATAATTATGGGATATAATTCTGTTAATTGTATATCATTCTTATCTTTTATGAAGATTTAAAGAAAGTTATTTAGGCCCTAAAAAGCTTAGTTCAATGCATTGTTTGACATATTTCATGTATTTTGGAGCCAGTTATTTATTGAAAATTGAGTATCACACGCAGATCTAGAGAACAAAGAGATTTATGCCATAATTGAAGACATGAGTTTCTAGGTAACATTCATGTGAGTCTTAAAACCCTCATAAATGTGAGGCTTAAAACACTCTCATTGTAAGTGATTAACACATAGAATGTGAGTGCTTTGGATAAATTATTTAAGCCTTAGTTTTGTTATCGCTAGATGGGAATAATGATACCAGCTTCATAGAATTGGAAACGGCTGAACATTCCTAACCTGAACATCTAAAGTCCAAAATACTTGAAACCAGAGCTTTCAGAGTATTGACACGACCTCACAAGAGGAAAATTCCCAATTGCCTCTGATGGGATTCAGCAAAAATGAAGGTACACACACACACGCACACACACACACACACACACACACACACACACACACACACACACACACACTGTATGCATATATATATATATATATAATTACCTCAGAATATGTACATTTTATATGAAACAGTGAATTTCATATTTTTATTTCAATCTTGTCCTAAAAGATACATGCAAACACACACACATATACAAATATTCAAAAATCCAACCACAGATCTGAAATCTAAAACACTTCTGATGCCTAACATTTCAAAGAAAGGATAATTAATCTATATAATTGAAATAATAGAAATGAAACACTTGACCATTGAGTTGAAACCACTTATACAATAATAAAAAATGTTAATTAGAAATGAAATTAATTTAAAAATGAAACATTCAATTCACAATAAGTACTTAATGAGCAGTAGTTACCTATATCATTAATGCCATCGTCATAATTAACATTTTCAGTGTATCTAAAATTTTTGAAAGTACTGCCCAAGAGGAACAGAGTATGTATATACCTAGTTCTGTAGCTCTATAACAGAGAGTTCTCACATACCAGAGGAATATCACTTCTTTTAATTTCATGACTATTGTTATACCCAACCCTTTAGAAGTACTCTGTATTCTTAGAACCAATCAATCAAGTTGAAATAATTTGTTTTTACAATCAGTTCAATTTCTTTCAAGTCTGTAATTTTCCAGAATACTTTTGTAACTTATCTATTGTGTTATCTTTGGTGACAGAGTGATTTCAAGTGAAGTATTACAATGGAATGACATTTTTATAATTATCTTTGTTTTAGTAGATAATAAATATAGTAGGCATAGATAGATTAATATTAGAAATTACTTAAAGTGCTTAACAAAAATTATATCAATCACTTGCTCTATTATGGCTAGAAATTTTGAGGAAAATGTACTATTGACTGAATACTCCTTAAAAGTTTCAGTTATGACAATGTATAATTTTCTTCCTTTTTTATAGTCTATCCTTTATCTGACATCTTAGTGATCCTTTAAAAGGCAAATTTTTAAACTTATTTTATTTTATTTTTATTGTGAAAATACCGTACAGAGGGGTTACAATTACATGAGCAAGGTAATGAGTACATTTCTTATCAAGCATTGTTGCCTCCTCCTTTGTTTACCCTTCCCATCTCCCCTTCTTCCCTGCACCTCCCCTTCTTCCTCCCCCCTCCCCTGCACCAAAGTTGTAAAGTTCATTTTTCGACATAACATCTTGTACTTCTCATTGTTGCAATGGGTCAAACTGTATCCCTATTTAAACAATTTGTTTTTTCCCTTCCCTTCCCCAAATGATACCAAAATCAAATACAGTGACAGGGGTTATACCGTGGGGGAGGGATATCCAAAGCAACAAAGAAATCATCTCATAAATATGTTAGAAACAATAACAAGTAAGAAAATAAAACATATGAGTCCCTATCTTGGGGTTCATTTCACCTAACATCAACTTATCTGACCGTTTCTGCTTCTGAACCAGGTACTAGAGGCTCATATCTATAATCACAGATCCTCAGAAGGCTGAGATTTGAGGACTGAGGTTAGAAGCCAGCTAGAGGGAAAAAATTCCAAAGTCTCATCTTCAATTAACCAGCAGAATGCCTTGAGGACAATACCTAGCCACTTAATTCAAGCTCCAGGCCCAGTGCACACATGCTCTGCACATATGCATACATATGCATACACACACATGCACACACACACAGAGAGCAAATCTGACCGCATTTCCCTTGCTTACCTTTTTCTAAACTCTCATATAACAAAACCCCCATGAGGTGTTTTCTACGATGCAATTCATCCATATTCACACCATGTCTCAACCAGATAGAACTATTTTCAGTTGTCAGAACATATGATACTTTTACTCAGCATATCCCCCCTGCCTAGAAGGCCCTTTTACATTGTTTACTAAATTTCTCCGTGGATTGTAGGACTCAATTCTTTTCTTTTTGAATTCTTTCTGTATATTTTATCAAATGAAATTGAGCTCACTGACTTGTACCCACCTGCTGTTATCCATTATTGTATACACTTTGTATCTGTCCCATCAGCTGGAGTATTGGCTCTATGAATGCAAGGCAGGGATTTCTGCAGTGAGAGTGATTTCTCCTGTATCTTCTGATCTATATCTATATAGATTACACTTCTGGCTTGGCATACTTACTATGGCATGTCTAGGGGAAGAGATGTGGTACTTAAGGACATGTCCTTGAACTGTGCCAACCTCAGTATCCTATACTTTTTACTTTCTCATAAGCAAACTGGAAATGGTAATAAAATGACTTTATTTCTTGGCACTCAGAAAACAATATGATGTCATTATTATCCTTTGTCTGTTCAACGTATTTTTAAAAATAAGATAATACATAGTCTCACTACATGAGCTATTTATTTTTAATAAAGGAATTAATGAAGATTAATAAAGGAATTAATGAAGATTATCAGAATAAACTAGTATAGCCAAAAGTAAATACATGAATAATATTTTTTAAAGTGATCAGAAAAAGGTGGGCATTGTGGTATATATCTGTAATTTCAGCACTTGAGAGGCACAAGTGGGAATTCTGATAAAGAGTTCCAGGCCAACCTAAGCAACAGGGAGACCTTATCTCAAGAAAGAAAACAGTAATCACAAACCAAATGCCTATTGAAAGCATGGTAGTCTATTCTTATATGGCATCCTCTATAGAAATGGTTCTCAAGATACGATCCCCATTCCAGCATCACATATGGGCATTGTTAGTAAAACCAGTCCTTAAACTTACCCTAGAGTAGCTAAAACAGAAGTTCTGAAAGTGGATCTAGAGATCTGCTTTACTAAACACTCCAGATTTTTTCTAAACATACGAAGTCTTGAAAACAGTGCTATGCAGTGTGAGTATAAAGAATCTACCAATAAATACACGAATATGGAAGGATCTCACAAATACAATGTTGAATGAAAGAAACCAAACACAGAAAAACACATAGTACATAAATCTATTTACATATATCTCAAAAACAGTCAAAATTAATCAGAATTGTTAGAATCCAAGTAATTATTATTGGTCACTCTGGCTACATAATTTGAAGGGCCCAATAGAAAACTAAGAGGCAGATACTCTTGTTAAAATCTAGTCCTTTTAAGTATTTAGCATTCATCTCGGGTTCTAGGATTTCTACTCTGTCAGATTCCATTTTAGAATGGGTTGATTTTTAACATCAGACTTAGTTCTTCTGCAATGTCAATGTCCGGCTGTCACTCAAGATTTTCTTCAAATATTTTTATTCTCATTAAAATAATTCATGTGACATGGTTAAACTCTCATTAGTACTTCAAATCATAACAAGAAAGCATTCCTCCACTCTACCTCTCCCACCACATCCACTTCCTGTATGACAGTTACCTTCAACTCTAAACATCACTCCTAATATTTTCTACTATTATTTATATAGGATAGTATTAAAAAACTACTACTTCATTTTCAATAAATATCTGTGCCATGTGTAGGACATTTGTTTTTGGTTGGTCGTGGGGCTAGAACTCTGGGCTTGGGCCCTGTCCCTCAGCTCTTCAGCTCAAGGCAAGTACTCTACCACTTGAGCCACAACTCCACTTCTGGTTTTCTAGTGGTTTATTGGAGATAAGATTCTCCCGGACTTTCCTGCCCGGACTGGCTTTGAACTGTGATCCTCAGATATCAGCCTCCTGAGTAGCTAGGATTACAGGTTTGAACCACTGGCACCTAGCTTTGCTATGTTTAGAATATTTTTGTCTTCTCAGAACTAACACTGAAACTTCATCATCCAAGGCTTATTAGAAAGAGGCATTGCCTTTAGGAGGTACTTGACAGGTAAGTAGATTACAAGTCCTGGTATGTGTTTGATGAAGAGAATTCTCCCCTCCTTGCCCTTAGATCTCCTATAGTGAAGATACAGCAGCCCCTCTTTGAAGAGTGCAGTGACAAGGTATCATCTTGGAAACAGAGAGCCTGGGTCCTAACCAAAAGAGACCTTGAGCTTGGATTTCCTAGCCTTCAGAAAAAATGCTATTATTTCATAAAAAGCAACAAAAAAGGCATTCACAAATTCATAAATGATAGGATATTTTTATCAGTAGGGATTGTATTTTATTTGTGAGAACCAGTTCCTGCTGTTGTGTCATATCTAAATTCCTAGACTATGGTTCCAAGTCTGGAAACCTAGCACTATGTTTATTTTCAATGAGTCACTTGTTCCCTTCATTGCATTTATCAATGATAACAACAGGAAAACTCTGGAACATTCTGGGATAGATGGTGGAACTAGTTTTGTTGCATTTTTGAGGTAGTAGTCACATAAAAATGATTCAGAACAAGTCCACAAACAGTCATAAAGGCTTGAAAAATAACATTGTCTGCTTTTTTTCTTTTTTTCTATACTGAGTTTGTTAAAGCTGACAACACTGCCGTGTACTTTTCAATTAACACTTACATGGAAGAAAATCTTGCAAGTGAAAATTTACAAAAAGCCTTTCCCCCAAATGGTTGAAATATTCTAATAGCAGCAGAGGAAGAACTCTGAATCCTAGAAGGCATCTGATCCTTGAGATAAGAAAAAAAAATTGGCAGACAAGAGCTAAATAATATGACAAATCTTGTTTACCTGGAAACAGCAGAGAATGAAGTAATTTATCTAGAAATACATGAAGTACTTGCAGCCCCAGTTTACTACTCTTATTAGAGACCATAATGTAATATACTATCATAAAAAATCTAATAGACATAGTCTTCTTATTCTAGGGCTAGACGTCTAGGACAAACAGAACTTCCAAGAATCTGAAGCCTATTTAAAATGCAGTCCAAATGACAGCCATGTTCTATAGAAAGTGGGTTCAAAGCCAAAGGAGGAAGAGCACTGTGACTGTGAGCATCACAGGCAGGTAATGGAAGAGAATGCCAAAAGAAAATACCAAAAAAAGCAGGAACCTGAATAAGTTTCGTTCATGGCCTGTCTAATATGCAACAGGCTCAAACTTAATTTTGGAAGCCATAAACATCAATTCCTGGTTGCATTTGCAAGAATTCTGTCCCGGCAAACTGAGGATGACATTTTTTGTTGAAAGTGACAATCCTTCAGAAGAATAAACAGATGTTATAGACTATTAAGAATGCTAACAGATGTTATAGATGTTAAGGATTAAGAAGACAATGATCTCGTTTTCTTATTGTGAAAATACTGTACAGAGGGGTTACAATTACATGGGCAAGATAATGAGTACATTTCTTACTAAGCATTGTAGCCTGCTCCTTTGTTTCCCCTTCCTATCCCTTCACATCCTCCCCCCCTCCGCCACTTCCACCGAATTCACCGCTCCCTATACCCCCATCACCAAAGTTGTAAAGTTAATTTTTCGATATAATGACTTGTACAGCTCATTGTTGCAATAGGTCAAACTGTATCTCTATTTAAACGATTTGTTTGTTCCCTTCACCTCCACAAATTATACCAACATCAAATACAGTGAAAGCAGGGGTTATAGCATGGGGGAGGGACATACAAAGCAACAAAGAAATCATCTTATAAATATGTTAGAAACAATCACATGAAAGAAAAATATTGAATATATATCTTAGGGTTCATTTCCCTAACATCAACATAACTGACCTTTTATGCTTCACTCAGACATATACTAGTTTTTGCAAATAAGGGAAACTATGGGAACTATGTTTCTTTGTGCCTGGATTACTTCACTTAATGTAATTTTTTCTAAGTCTTTCCATTTCCTAACAAATGAGGCAATGTCATTCTTTCTGATGGAGGCAGAGAATTCAATTGTGTATATATACGACATTTTCTTGATCCATTCATCTACTGAGGGCCATCTGGGTTGGTTCCATATCTTAGCAATTGTAAATAATGCTGAAATAAACATATTTGTACTGATAGCTTTAGTGTGGTCTTGTTGGTGATCATTTGAGTAAATGCCCAAAAGTGGGACTGCTGGGTCATAGGGGAGCTCTATGTGGAGTCTTTTGAGGAACCTCCATACTGCTTTACAAAGTGGTTGAACAAGTTTACACTCCAACCAACAATGCAGTAAGGTTCCCATCTGTCCACATCCCCTCCAGCATCTGTTGTTATTAGAGTTCTTGGTTATAGCCATTCTAACTGGGGTGAGGTGATATCTCAATGTTGTTTTGATTTGCATTTCTTTTATGGCTAGAGAGGTTGAGCTTTTCTTCCTGTGTCTATTGGAAATCCTTCTTTCCTCTTCAGAGCAGTTTCTCTTTAAGTCTTTAGGCCACTTATTTATTGGGCAGTTGTTTCTTTGAAGATTTGTTGTTGGGGGATTTAATTTTTTGATTTCCAAATATATTTTAGATATGAGACCCTTGTCCATTGTGTGGCTAGTGAAGGACTTCTCCCAAACCGGGGGTTTCTATTGATCTTGCTAGCTATGTCCTTTGCCATACAGAAGCTCTGCAATTTCATGCAAACCCCATTTGTCCAATCTTTCTTTTATTTGTTGAGTTTCTGGATCTCTATTAAGAAAATTTCTGCCTGTGCCAAGGAGACCTAGGGTTTGTCCTCTATTCCATCCAGTAATGTTTTCAGAGTGTCTGCTTTGACTCTGACGTCTTTGATCCATTTGGAATTGATTCTCGGTCCAGGTGATATATAAGTATCTAGCTTTAGTTTTCTACAAGTAGTTAACAATTTTTTTTCCAGCACCATTTACTGAAGAGGCTGTCTTTCTTCCATTCTATTGTTTTAGCTCCCTTATCGATGATTAGATGGCTATAGGTCTGTAGGTTCATTTCTGGGTTTTCAATTCTATTCCATTGGTCCTGAGGTCTGTTCTTGTGCCAATACCAAGCTGTTTTTACTACTATGGCTTTGAAGTAGAGTTTGAAAATTGGTATTGATATTCCTCCAGCAGTGTTCTTTCCGTTGAGGAGTGTTTTCGCTATTCGGGGTCTTTTATTGTTCCATATGAATTTTTGGATTGCCTCTTCTATTTCCTTGAAGAGTGAGGTTGGAATTTTGATAGGTATTGCATTGAATTTGTAGATAGCTTTGGGAAGTATTGCAATTTTCACGATGTTGATCTTTCCAATCCAGGAGCATGGGAGTTTTTACCACTTTCTAGGTTCTATTTTGATTTCCTTTTTCAGGTTTTTAAAGTTCTCATCATAGAGGTCCTTCATTTCTTTGGTTAAGTTAATTCCTAGGTAATTTATTTTTTGTGGGGCTATTACTAATGGAGTTGCTTTCCTAATTTTAGCCACACTTTTCTCATTTTGGCATACAGAAAAGCCATTGATTTTTGGGGTTAATTTTTTACCCTGCTACTTTGCCAAACTTTTGATTCAGTTTGAGTAATTTGGGAGTGGAATCTGTGTGATTCTTTAAATACAAGATCATGTCATCTGCAAAAAGGGAGAGTTTAACTTATTCTTTCCCTATTTAGATCCCCTTTATATTTGCATCTTGTTTTATTGCTGTATCTAGGCATTCTAATAGTAGTTTGAAGGGAAGTGCAGCGAGTGGAATTCCTTGTTTTGTTCCAGAGTTAAGATGAAATGGCTTTTGTTTCTCACCATTAAGTATAATGCTGGCTGTAGGTTTGTCATATACAGCCTTTATTGTATTGAGGAATGTTCCATGGATTCCTAATTTTTCCAGAACCTTCATCATAAAGGGGTGTTGGCTCTTGTCAAATGGTTTTTCTGCATCTGTTGAGATAACGTTGTGGTTGTTATGCTTTCTCTTGTTTATGTGATGAATTATATTAATTGATTTGCCTATTTTGAACCAGCTTTGCATCCCTGAAATGAATCCTGTTTCATCATACGATTTTTTTGGATGAATTGTTGAAGTCGATTGGCCAAAATATTGTTGATAAGTTTTGCATCAATGTTCATCAAAGAAAAGTGCCTATAGTTCTCTTTTTTTGATGAGTCCCTGGCTGGTATTGGGATGAGGGTATGATGGCATTATAGAATGAGTTTGGTAGTGAACTTTCTTTTTCAATTTCATTGAAGAGTTGGGGAGTATTGGTGTGAACTCTGCTTTGAAGTCCTTTTAGAATTCTGGTCCTGGGCTTTTCTTAGATGGGAAGTTTCTTATTGCTGTTTCTATTTCAGTGCTTGATATGGACCTGTTAAGATGGTTTAACTCATCTTGGTTTACTTTTGGCATGTCAATATTCTCTAGAGAAAGGTCCATTTCTGCCAAGTTGTCACACTTATTAGCATAAAGTTTTGAGAAGTATTACCTTATAATATTCTGAATCTTGGTTGTTTCTGTAGTGATGTTTCTGGGTGTGTTCTCTTCTTTTTCTGATAAGATTTGATAAGTATCTGTCAATTTTGTTAATTTTTTCGAAGAACCACCTCTTTGTCATGTTGATCCTGTATATGTTTTTTTCTAATTCTAGTTCATTTAATTCTGTTTAATTTTAATTATTTCTTTCCATCTACTGGATTGGGTTTTATCTTGCTGCTAATTTTCAAGGAGGTCCAGATGTGTCATTAAACTGTTAGTTTCAGATCTCTCCAATTTGTTGATGTAGGAGCTCAGAGCTATAAACTTGCCTCTGAGTACTGCCTTTGCTGTGTCCCATAGGTGCTGTTAATTTTTGTGTTCATTTTTGTTGAATATCTTGAACATTTGAATTTCCTTTCTAATCTCTTCCATGACCCACTCGTGATTCAGCAGTGTGTTCTTCTGCCTCCATGTGTTACAGGACTTTGGTGGTTTTTGGTGTTGAGTTCTAATTTTATTCCCTTGTGGTCTGAGAGAATCCAAGGTATAACTTCAATGTTTCTGAATTTGGACAAATTTTCTTTCTGACCCAAAAAGTGGTCTATTTTAGAAAATATTCCATGTGCTGCTGAGAGAAACGTGTATTTGGATGCTGCCTGAATGAAATATAAGGTAGATGTCTGTTAAATCTAGTTGATCTATGCAGTTGTTTAGATTTGTGGTTTCTCTGTTGAGTTTTTGCCGAGTTAATCTATCTAGTGGGGAGAGTGGTGTGTTAAAATCCCCAATTAATGTCTTTGGATCTATGTGGGATTTGAGGCAAAGTACTGGCTAAATATTGGTGCTCCGTTGTTTGGCGAATAGAAATTTAGAATTGTAATATCCTCCTGAAGGAGTCATCCCTTAATTTGTATGTATTGACATATTTTATCCCTTGTCAATAATTTTAATTTGAAGTCTATTTTATCTGATATTAGGATTACAACTCCCGCCTGTTTATGGGGGCCGTTTCTTTGGTAGATTTTGTTCCAGCCTTTCACCTTGAAAATTTGTTTGTTTTCATGGGCAAGGTGTGACTCCTGAAGGCAGCTGATAGAAGGATCTTGATTTTTAATCCAACTAGACAGTGTAGGTCGCTTAATTGGAGAGTTAAGTCCTTTAACATTGAGAGATAGGAATGAGAGGCATTTGGGAGTTCCTTCCATGTTATCCACCTTCTTGTGTGCTGTAGCAACTGGGTTCTTCCTATGGTTCTTGGATTCTCAGTTTAGGGGCGATTTCTTGGCCTTTATTGTGGAGTTGCTTGTTTTCTATGTGTAGGACATCTTTAAGAATTTTTGTAGGACTGGTTTGGTGGAGATATATTGTTTCAATTTTTCTTTGCTATGGAAGATTTTTATTTGACCTTTGGTTATGAAGGAGAGTTTAGCTGGATACAGTATTCTTGGTTGATAGTTGTTTGTCTTTAGGCCATGGCATACATCATTCCAGGCTCTTCTTGCTTTAATTGTGTCTGCTGAGAAATCTCAGGTGATTCTGACTGATTTCCCTTTATATATGATTAATGTTTTCTCCTTGACAGCTTTAAGGATCTTTTCCTTGGTGTGAATTGATCCTGTGTGGATTATAGTGTGACGGTGGGATGTCCTATTCTCGTCTTGTCTATTTGGAGTTCTAAAAGCATCTTGTACCTGAATAGGCCTATTTTTTGCATTTTTGGGAAGTTCTCTGCTAAGATCCTGTTAAAAAGTTTCCTAGACCATTAACTTCCGTTTCTAAGTGCTCCTCTACACCCATTATTCTCAGATTAGTCTTTCTGATGGTGTCTTCCAAGTGTTGGATAGATCTATCATATTTCATGGATTTGTCTTGTACGGTTGTATGTTCTTTCTCTATAATATCTAGGCTGTCTTCAATCCCCGAGATTCGATCTTCTGCATGGTCTAGCCTACTATCAAGACTTTCAACTTTGTTTTTATATTTCTTTTCCTTCTTGTTGGTCGGCTTTGATGGCTTCAAATTCTTTGTTGGGGCTTTGTTTTACATCTTGTATGAACTTTACTTCCTTAATTTGGTGTTCAGTGTTTATTCTCAAATCACTTAGATGATTGGTTATGGTTTCTTTGACTCCCATTCCTTCTGTTGTTTTCCATTCAGCATTCCCTTTGTGGACTCCCTGACTTCTTTCAGCTATCCATTCGTGGATTCCATGAATGCCTTTAGTGATCTTTGTGTATTCTCACCCTGCTCTCTCTATTCCTTTATTACTCTTTGATTAGCTTCCTCAGTTCATGCAATTCCTGTAGTTCTCTTTCAGTGTTTTGAGCATGCTCACAGCATTCCTGACTTTCTCTTTGTCTGTCCTCAGCCAGCTGATGCAATTCCTGTCTCTTTGACTGATCTCAGCCTGCTCACACCATTCCTTTATTTCTCTTTGAGTGTTCTCAAGCTGCTCATTCAATTCCTGTATCAATCTTTGAGTAGCTTCCTCAAGCTCATGATATTCCAGTATTTACCTTTGGTTTGCCTCCTCTCTCCTTATCATGCTCACACTGAGTCTTTTGCAGGTTTTAATCTTTTCATTTACCATGTTTACCAGTAGTGTATGTAGAGCTTTATGGGAGCTCTCCTCTGGATTATTCATTGTCTGTTCTGTCCCCTGATTTTCATGAGTGGGAATTGAGATACCCAGACTTGCCATTTTTCTTTTGTTTTTTTCCGGCTTGTTCTGCCCATTTGGGATGAAAGTAACACCAGTTTTGTGCTAGAATACTATCTTAGTGCAAGCATCAACCAAAGTCTGTAGTAGAACAGTCAAAAGTCTGCAGATACAATCTAGTTCAACAGATATATTTATTCAACATCAAACAACTGTGTATTAATGGACTACGAACAGCAAAGAAGAATTTGGCAAACCAGAAATTATTAGGTTTAGGGTAAGATGTGGGTAAAAATAGGAATAGTGGGCTGTGGAAAGATAAAGGGAGTGTTGAATTAACTAAGTCCTACTCTGAAAGAGGGAAATAGATTGGGTAGAATGATAGTAGAGAGAGAGAAAAAAAGAAGAAAAAGAAAAAAGAGAGAAGAAAAAATAGAAAAACAAGAATTATAATTAAAAAGTGAAACACTTTAAAATTATGCAAAATTAGAAATGTAATATACTGAGAAGAACGGGGATAGGATGAGAAAGGGGGAGGGATAGGAAGAAGACCTGAAAACCTAAAAAATAAAAATACTTAAAATATTATATAGGTATAAAGAGGTAATACTGCTATTAAGGAATTTAAGTCTAATCGACCACGGGTATATTTGGGGGTGAGCAGAACAGCAATTAAGTCATGCAAAAAAGAACAAAAGAGAAGAGAATGTGAAAAGAATGAGAAAGAAAGAAAATAAAGGATCAAAACGTCAGTAAACCTTTATGAACAAAAACACACACACACACATATACCCCTAAAATAAAAATTATGATGAAGAAAAAAAAAGTTTAATAGAAAACAATTTTTTTAAGTTAAAAATTAATAAAAGTTAAAAAAAGGTTTTTTAAAAAAAGGTACAAAAAAAGAGTTCTTTGATATTTTTGAGGGGCATGGGAAGATCCTGTATGTCCCTTTTGTCCATAAACAGTCTCTTGTTGGAGTCTCTGGTCTGATTATGGTGTTTGATTTTCCTGTGGGTTGATTGGTTTCTTATGTCAGTTTTTTTGGGCAAGCAGAAAATTGCTCTGCTTTATCCAGGATTTTGTGATCCTCCTCCTAGGGTAGTTCTCTGGGAGGAGATCTGCTTTGAGTATCACAAAAGAGGGAGATGGCTGTTTCCTCTATTTTGGAGATGCTTTGATGAGGCTAGGTTCTGGGTAGAGTTGAGGCCTTTCAGCAAACAGTAGCTTTTCCCTGAGGGGATAGCTTCTGAGACACTCACAGAGCCCAGCCTGGAGCCATTCTCATGCTTTATGTTTACTGAATTTCCATTGATTGTCAAGGCTGCTATAGGAAGGCGCTGCCTCTGGTTCTGTTTACCCAGTGAACAAAACCACTCCTGTATGGGTGGAGCTTTTTCTGCCTGGGCTGGGTGACTTTTCCCTGGGTGTTGCTGAGCCTGCCAAGTCAGGTTAGGTTCCTGTGACCTGCTAAATCAATCTTTTGTTTTCTTCCAAGTCCTGAGTTGGAGCTAGCTGCTCAGCCAGCCCTTTGTCAGTATCAAAGATGGAGATCTCTGGTAGTGGGGATGGGGAGGCATGGCCTTCCCTCCTCTGCTACCTGAGAAGGAGTGAGGACATCATGTTTCTACTCACGCAAGAGTCTTGGTTCCTGGGTTGTCTCTCTTCTGCGATCTGCAGGATGAAGATGTCTGCTCCTTGTCAGTTCTTGCTGGTGTTGAGTAAATCTGCATGCCCACTGCGTCTGGCACCTGTGTCCCACACTTGCTGTGTTGCAAGTATGGTGGCTATGGACGCTGCCACCTCTGCCGTCACTGCAGCTGCGGATTCTGGCATTTGCTCAGATCTGTTTCCTTCCTTGGATTTTCCCTCTCTGGCCAAAGTCTCTGTACTGTAGTGGCACACTTGGTGTGATTCCCTGGCTTAAGACTGTTCACTGGAACACTAAACCTGCTTTATATGTGAGAGCTTGTTTAGCCTCCAGCTTCTCCTCTGCCATCTGCCCGGAACCACTGAAGACAATGATCTCTTTCTGAACAGACATCTCTTGGTTGACATATTATTGGGAAAAATAAATGAAATCTTCAAATTCAATTTGTAGAATACCTGAAATGTCTAATGCACAGAACTTCAGACTGCAGTTATATAACAGAATTCTTTCAAAAAAAAAAGTGACTAGCTATGTAAAAATAATTTTTAAATTAAAATTAATTAATTAAAATATGCACATTTAGTCCTGTAATCATTGTCTTTATTGTCTCAGGAGATACATTGCCCATTAGCATATCTCAGTGACGTCTGTCTTAAGTAGTGTCCTGATCAGATTTATTCACCAAGAGGTATGTATTGTAAATACAATTATTTCATTACGAAAATGATTATGTGAATGAAGAGTACACAAACACACAACCTCCTCTATTTTAAACAGCAAATAACCAAATCAACTTATATCAGTCATGACAAATGTGAAGTGTCATGATTTCTTTTCAATATGCAAATGAAAGATACTAGAATTCTAAAAAGTTCATAAAATCCTGAACAAAGAAAGCATCTTAAAATAAACATAGTGTGTTTCAATTTTCATGGATGAATTTTTTTCTCCTTTAGTAAAAAAAATAACAAGAAGCTTTAAATTTCTGAATACTAATTTTGACAGGATTTTTAAATGCCAAGTATGTGCTAAATAATTCAAAAATTCACTAAGGTCCCTTTGTGCATCTAATGAAAATCTTATGAATCTTTTGAAAGTTTGGAAACAAATATTTTTCTGAGCATCTAACCATTGATTACAGATTTGAGTATTTCTTTCTTCCTTTCTTTAATTTTTTCATTTTTATTTTTGTCGGTCATGGGGCTTGAATTCTGGGCTTGGGATGCTGTCCCTCAGCTCTTCAGTTCAAGGAGAGTGCTCTACCACTTGAGCCACAGCGCCACTTCCAGTTTTCTAGTGGTTAATTGGAGATGAGTCTCATAGACTTTCCTGCCCGGGCTGGCTTTGAACCGTGATCCTCAGATCTCAGCCAGCTCATTTGCTAGGATTACAGGAGTGAGCCACTGGCCCCCAGCATATTTGAGTATTTCTATACAACATTGCAATTATAATTTAACATAACTGATTCTTTTAATACATCAAATCTTTGCACAGCAAAGGTCCCACAGATTCAATGACTTACAAAATGTGTTACTAAGTATACAATTAAATTTATTAAAAAATATCAGCACCATGTGCTAACATTTTATGATTTTACACCAGACTAAGACCAGAGCTACTACTATAAGACTTACTCTCTTCATCATGTTTGGACTTATTTTGTCATCTTCCAAAGCTTGTGATAGTCTCACCACATCAGTCAAGGATACCAGTTTGTGGCAGATTGTTTATTGTTTAAACCAAATGACTTAATTTCTTCCTTAAACTTGGATTCAACTCTAAACTTTAGCAATCCATATTTTAAAATGTTTTTCTTCTATGTAACGTGATGGAGCAACTTACCAAAAAGTGAAACTTTTAAGAATTATTATAACATTTTCCAGACAAAAGTGTAGCGAAGTATAACATTTCTAACACCCATTCACTACCTCAAACCTCCATCAACATTTTTCCAAAATTATTTTATTTCTTCCTACTCTCTTTCTCCTTGAATATTTTAAAGCAATAGCAAAATCATGTTATTCCATGTTTTAACATTTCAAGATGTCTCTGACAATTAAAGGAGTATTATCACAGCTACCCAAATTAGTGAGTCTTTGTTATATTTCAATTAGGAGCCCATTTCCAAATTATCATTACCATTGTTTTATTTCATTTTGTTTTGGGAAATAAGCATAAAAATCAATCTGTTGATATTTATTGGTCTTACTTTTTTGTTTGTTTGCTTATACTGGGATTTGAGTCCAGGGTTTTATAGTTGCTCGGCAGGTGATCTCCTACTTGAGACATGTCCCAAGCCCTTCTTTTGCCTTCGTTATTTTTTGGAGAGAGTCACCCATTTCCATTTTCTCTCAGGGCCTGCCTTGGACCATCATTTTCCTATCTATGCTTCTTGTATATCTGAGTTTATCTTGTATTGCTCCTACTTGTTGGTCTATTAAGTTGTTTAAAATCTCATGCTCTTTCACTCTCTCCCTTTATGTTTTTAGCTTATTATAGAAATTAGTCAATTATTTTCTTGAATATCTGCAAATGTACGTGGTTATTTCTTCCTATGGCAATTGACTGGTACTAAAGTATTTCCCATTGATTGGAAATGAGCACTAAATACTGAAGTGAATCAGATTCATTATTTGAAGGAGAAAGTGCTCTTAAGGATAAATAATAGGAGGTGCTATTGCTTTAGTAATATATTATGCCAGAAGTTACTGGTGCTGAGACCATCAGTGAATTCAAGGATTTGCCAACTTGATTCATTTCATTGTAAAGCTCTACATCAAGATTTTAGCTAAAAGTTCTGGCATATATTGATCATCATTACTTAGTGTTTAAATATGACTTTTTTTCCCCTTCACAATTAACTAACTGGAATCTTTCTGTATTCCTTTATAATTTATTTCTTTATAGTTATCTGAAATAACATTTGTAAGTAAATATAGGATAATTGCTTAACTTTTTTTAAAGTTACTAATAGTTAAAATAATGAGTTGATGTTTTAACAATGACATACATATTTCAATGAGTTTGGTATGTGATTTTCATTTTTGTTCCTCTGCCTCCTTTTAAGTACCAACAGAAGCAACTTATGTTACATTGCAATTTTATTCTTGTTAGTTTTACTTTATTTTCCTTTTGTGCACTTTTATTATTATTATAAAGTGATATATGGAGATGTTACAGTTACATAAGTCAGCTAAACATGTTTTGAACAATATCATTACCTTCTGGTTTTCTGGTGGTTGGCCAGAGATCAGAGTCCTGCCCTGGCAGACTTCAAACCTGAGATCTCAACCTCCTGAATAGCTAGGATTATAGGCATGAGCCACTGGCACCTAGATTTTTGCATCCTATTTTTGACATAACCCCATTAGTTTTTGTTTCTTGCTTTCTGATACAAAAATACATCAGATGTTCATACTGAAAGAATACTTCCTGTCCTACACAAAGAACCAACCATTTTCCCAAGGAGCTCTGGGTCCATTTAGGAGCACATTTTTATATGACAATTTGGAATTCTTCATGTTCATTGCATCTGATTTGTCATACTCCCATGCCTTAAAAACACCTGCATTTTTCCTTAGAGGGGAAAATAGCAATCATGAATTCTGCCTAATATTTCTAACATAAGTTTAAAGACACAAGGTTTTTACTTCAACATCTTTGAATTTCTCTCCTCAGCTTTCTCCTCTTCTTTCATCTCTTTCTCTGAAAATATTTATTACTAATAATATTAAACCATTCATTTGCCTTTTATGTATCCAGAATAACATCACAAATATTACAAACATGACTACAAAAGTGACCACAACTCAAAATATCTTCGTGGTTCAGGGTCTACAACTAAAATGATGCATTCTACAGTCAGTTACACTAATCATTTTATCTGCATAGTTATGTTGTAAGTTTTACTTTTAAATTATGACAAGGTTAACCATAATCCATTGTGCATCTTAAGTTATCGACCTGTATTGTTAATATTGTTACACTTCTATATGTTTATTATTATTTTTTAATATTATTAAGATCTTCTAGAGTTGTCTCCAAGGTGGTAGAGAAAAACTGAGTTATCATCATTAATCCCTTCTTGGGTCATTTGACTCCTTTTTCATCTTGAACACAACCTGTCATCCTTCGTTGTGATGTGCAATTGCTGATGCTCAATTCTCCTGAACTGTTGTGACCACCTGGTGTAAACACTAGGCTTTGGTGTAATTTTGGTTTAAGTGCTATTTTTACTGAGACCATCTTAGTATTTTCATATGTTTGGATAAAAATAAGTACCCATATATACTTCCTAAATGGGCAGCATTATACTGAAATCTATTAATTTTTTACAATAATTTTTTCCTTCTTTCTACTCTATCTTATTCTTCTATCCCCCTCCTTGGACATGAACTCCTTCTCAGTCCTAGTTCTGAAAGAGCAGAGATAAAGGATAGAAGATAAAGGATAGAAGATAAAGGATAGAGGTCAAAACAAGCAGAAATCCAGTTGCTACTATAGTGACAGAGATGAAAATATAATGTTTTTCACTGATTAATACTGATTTCATTTCCCAGGTTAAAATTTTTCATGGCAAGCCTTGCCTTTGTTATAAAACATCGTTACTTTGACAAGATTTTCTCCTACATTGACAAGAGTTGTTAATGAATACCTTATGGTGACAAGGTAACAATACTGACAGAGGCTATATCTTTGATCAAAAGGACTGAATTTTTCTAAGAATACCTTTCCTCTCATCTAACAATTATTAGACACTTACATGTCAAGCACTGGGCTTAGAGCTAAGAGTACGAAAGTAAGAAAGCTGACGGCAAATAAATTAGATATTTTCCTGTCAGAAATTTGGACAATTAAAAAGGGCATGTTCTGATATTTATAATTCTATAAAGGTCATATTTTCAAAATAGAAGGGATCTTGGGTATTGAAAATTGATTCTTATTCAGGACAGGGAAATGAATGTATCTTTGCAATGGTTAGGAACATTCTTACTTTTCCTCATCTTTTTATAAACCTTATTAACTCTAGAAGAAATATAATGCTACCTGACAAACTAAATTCCCAATCAAAAAAGCAATATATGACTCCAATTAGCATTTTAAATATAAAATTCTTTCAAAAGTTTTCTCTCTACTTGAGAATTTTGTGAGTGGTTTTCAGAAATTGATGAGAAATATGTTTGAGAGTGTGTGATTTGCAGGACCACTGTACGCTCAACAGTTGGACGTTTTAGAGTATATTTGTGTGGATTAATTTCACCTATTTCTCCTCACTTGTTTGTAATCAGTATGGAAATTTCCAGGAACTTAGAACTTCAAAAGCCATAAACATTCACTTTCCCACTCTAGATTTCTACTCGACATTGCTGATTTAATGTCTAGTAGAAATGATTACCACTGTCACCTGCTAAATGCAGACAAAGCTTTTGGGCTTTTAGGTCATGTTGGCTTACCAATAGCATGATCCTTTGGAGATAATATAAACAGATTACAGAATAATTTGCTCCTTTTTCCCTCCTGGTAATAGACATATCCAACCCAAAATTTCTTCATATTCCCTTGTTTTTCTTTTGTAGCAAAATCTCTTGCTATGAAATATAGACATCTTAAATTTTGGCATATGCAATATTGAATTGTTAACTACAAGCACCATATTGTAAACCAATCTCCAGAACATACTTATCCAACATAAAGTTTTTTTCTTACTGGGCACCAGTGGCTCATGCCTGTAATATTTGCTACTCAGGAGGCTGAGATCTACAGATCCTGGTACGAAGTGAGCCCTGGTAAGAAAGCCCATAAAACTCATCTCTAATTAAGTACTAAGAAATTTGTAATTGGAGATGTGGCTCAAATGGTAGAGCATTAGACTTGAGCAAAATAGCATCCAGGCCTTGAGTTAAAGTCCCAGGATACTCACAAGAAAAAATAATCCCAATCATTATTCTCATCAAGCAACTTTCCACTTTCCCCTTCCCCTCAGTTGTTGGAAACCACCACTATGTTCCCTGTCTCTGTAGGTTTGATCATTATAGCTACCTCATAGAAGCCAAATCTGGTAGGCATTCTTCTGTGACTGGCCTATTTCACTTAACATAAAGTCCTCCAGTTCACACCTTTTGGGGAATGTAGCAGAACTTATTTTTTTTATTGTAAAGATACTCTACAGAGGGGCTATGGTTACATGAATAAGGTAATGAATACATTTCCTATCGAGCATTGTTACTTATTCCTTTGTTTTTCCCCTACTATTCCTTCCTTCCCCATCTCCCGAACTCCTCCCTCTCCCCGACACTGAAGTTGTACAGAGTTGTAAAGTTCATTTTCAACAAAGTGTCTTGTACATCTTATTGTTACAATGGGTGAAACTGTATCTTTGTTTCAGCACTTTGTTATTTCCCTTCCGCTCCTCACATTAGAAGATGCAGAGCACTGAAATCAAATAGAGTGACAACAGGGGTTATACCATGATGGAAAGAACATACAAAAAATTCACCTAGTAAATTAAAAACAACAGCGAGAAAGAAAAAACCTCTTTTGTCTCCATCTTGGGGTTAATTTCGCTTAGGGTCATCTTCTATGGCCACATGTGCACAGCTTTTGACCTTTTCTGTAGCAGAATTTTTTAAGGCTCACTTATATCCCTTTGTATGTACATGCTGTATTTTCTGCATTCATCTATTGGGGAATGCTTGGTTTGGTCCATTATATTGGCTATTGTGAATAATTTTTCAAAGAACATGAAATATTGATGTGTATTTGGGATCTAGATTTTGTTTTATTTTTTTTTTATTTTTTATTTTTTATTGTGAAAATACTGTACAGAGGGTTACAATTACATGGGAAAGATAATGAGTACATTTCTTTTCTTTTCTTTTTTTGGGGGGGAGTCCGGTCATGGAGCCTGAACTCTGGGCCTGGACACTGTCCCTCAGCTCTTCAGCTCAAGGCTAGCACCCTACCACTTGAACCACAGCACCACTTCCGGTTTTATCTTTTTGCTTATGTGGTGTTGAGGAATCGAACCCAGGGCCTCATGCTTGGAAGGTAAGCGCTCTACCACTGAGCCACCTTCCCAGCCCATGAGTACATTTCTTATCAAGCATTGTAGCCTCTTCTAGCCTACTCCTTTGTTTCCCCTTCCCATCCCTTCCCATCCTATCCCCTCCCTCCCACCCAATCCTCCCCCTCACTCCCCCCCCCCCCGCACCAAGTTGTAAAGTTTGTTTTAGACATAACGATTTGTACATCTCATTGTTGCAATGGGTCCACCTGTATCCCTATTTAAACAATTTGTTTTCCCCTTCCCCTACACAAATTATACAGACGTCAAGTTCAGTGAAAGCAGGGGTTAAACTAGCGGAGGGACATACATAGCAACAAAGAAATAATCTTATAAATGTGTTAGAAACAATCTCATGAAAGAAAAAGAAACATTTGAATACATATCTTAGGGTTCATTTCCCTAACATCACCTTATCTGAAGTTTTCTGCTTGACTCAGACATATACTACTTATTGCAAATAAGGGAAACCATGGGACCTATGTTTCTTTGGGCCTGCCTTAATTCTCTTAATATAATTTGTTCCAATCTTTCCATTTCCTAACAAATGGGGCAATGTCATTCTTTCTGATGGAGGCAGAGAATTCCATTGTGTATATATACCACATTTTCTTGAACCACTCATCTACTGAGGGGCATCTGGGTTGGTTCCATATCTTAGCTATAGTAAATAATGCTGCAGTAAACATTGTCGTACTGGTAGCTTTAGTGTGGTGTTGTTCATAAACATTTGGGTAAATGCCCAAAAGTGGGATTGCTGGGTCATAGGGGAGTTCTATGTGGAGTCTTTTGAGGAACCTCCATACTGCTTTCCAAAGTGGTTGAACAAATTTACACTCCCACCAACAATGAATTAAGGTTCCCTTCTGTCTACATCCCCTCCAGCATCTGTTATTATTAGACTTCTTGATTTTAGCCATTCAAACTCTAGTGTGGTGGTATCTCAATGTTGTTTTGATTTGCATTTCTTTTTGGGGGGGGTGTTCTGGTCGTGGGGCCTGAACTCTGGGCCTTGGCACTGTCCCTCAGCTCTTCAGCTCAAGGCTTGCGTTCTACCACTTGAGCCACAGCACCTCCTCCGGCTTTTTTTTTCTTTTTGCTTATGTGGTGATGAGGAATCGAACTCAGGGCCTCATACATGCAAGGCAAGCGCTCTACCACTGAGCAACCTTCCCAGCTCCTGCATTTCTTTATGGCTAGGGAGGTTAAGCATTTCTTCATATGTCTATTGGCCATCCTTCTTTCCTCTTCAGAGAAGTTTCTCTTTAAGTCTTTAGCCCACTTGTTTCTTTGAAGATTTGTTGTTGGGGGATTTAATTTTTTTGAGTTCAAGGTATGTTTTAAATATGAGACCCTTGTCCGATATATGGCTAGTGAAGATTTCTCCCAATCCGTCGGTATTCTATTGATCTTGCTAGCTATGTCCTTTGCCATGGAGAAGCTCTGCAATTTCATGCAATCCCATTTGTCCAACCTTTCTTTGATTTGTTGTGTTTCTGGGTCTCTATTAAAAAAATTTCGGCCTGTGTCACTGAGACCTAGGGTTTATTTCTACTCCATCCTGTAATGTTTTCAGAGTGTCTGCTTTGACTCCAATGTCTTTGATGGGATCTTGATTTTAATCTATTAGATATATATCCAAATGTAGAATTACTAATCATATAGAAGTTTTATGAGGCATCTTCATACTGGTTTCCATAGTTATTGCACCATTTTGAATTACCATCCAGAGAGCACAAAGGTTCTGAGATCTAGGTTCTGAATTCTCTATCTGATTGACAATAGTTGTTTTTACTCCTCTTATCTGTTTTCTTATCTTTTTTATAATAGCCTTCTTAACAGCAATAATATCTTAAGATAATTTTAGTTGCCTTTCCCTGATAATGATGGCGAACATACTCTCAAAGACTAATGATGATGATTTGTATGACTTCTTTGGATAAACATCTGTTTAAACTGACATTAAAAACAGTTCACACATATAGATTGCTTCTTTTTATTTCTCATACAGGGAATATTTAAAGCAGAATAATTTGAGACTCAGGAGAGTCATAAAAGTTTACATTGCCATCCTGGACTCTGAAATTGGGGAAATACTACCCATTTTGCGTAAAAATCCCTTGAGTTTTTCTTTGTCCCCAAAATAGTAAGTGAAAAGAATTTCAACAGCATGTTGGTAAGAGCTATGAGTCAATTATGAATGGTATACATAATGGATAATAGCTTTTCCTGAAAACCCATGTAATGGTCATGGACAATATTAGAACAAAGCAAGTGAAAACCTTTGGATACTGTAAATCATTCGGAGCAAAGCCTCAGTGATGTTCTCATTTATTTATTTTATTTTTCTTAGGTTTCTATGGGAAACTTTACCAAAAGAGAATATTTTGTTTCATTTTAAAATAGATTGTTAACCATTCGTTTATCTATGCAAAGCAAAAATGTTTGATAGATTTCTGAACCCTGAATAAAATATAATTTTATCATTATTCATCTCCTTAAAAAGTCAAAATCACTAGAGACAACATTCCAAAAGCTTTTGCAAATGTGCATTTGAGAAGAAAATTATTTCTCATTTCTCAAATAAAAAGGCTTAAATTATTTATTTTAGAAGTGAAATCCTAGGCAATACCCATCTTAAGGCATTTAATATTTCAGAAAGTCTGGCTAAAATTTTAATTCAACTAAGTTTTATTTTCATATGTTTCATGGTTTTTCTTAAAACAGAATATTTAAAAACATACAAAACACAAAAACATGCATAGACTTATCAGGTAGCCACTGACTCATGTCTCATGCCTGTGATTGTAACTATTCAAGAGGCTGAGATCTGAGGATCACAATTTGAAGACAGCCAGGACAGAGAAGACTTTATCTCCAGCTAACTAGGAGAAGTTATATTTGGAACTTCTAGAGCACCAGCCTTGAGCAATAAGCTTATGGGGTAGAACCCTGGGCTTGAGTTCAAGTCCCAGTGCCCAGTGACAACAGCGCGTGCACACACACACACACACACACACACACACACACACACACAGATCATCTATGAATCAGCCACCTATAAAAAAATTAATTTTCCAGAAAACAGCTTTTATTTCTATTTCATTTAGGCAAATCTTTGTTGCCCATTCCAATTCCTATGATAATTTGTTTTCCATATATCCCATATTCCTCTTCAGAGAACTACAATGAACTACAGTTACTCTTTATGGCTAAATACACTTGTTTATTTCAACTTATTAAATATATATGCAACAATAGTGGCTGCCTTTAGTTAAATATTTTATCCTCACTGTTAACCCTACCATCTTGCTCCATGAGGCCCATCTGTCTTTCTTTCATCATTTTCTTTGATAGGAAATGGCTTTATGGAAACAGCCACTTTTTCACTCATTTGTTTTTATCATATCATGTCATTTTAGTTTGCTTTCTTGGCAGGCGCGTCTTGTCTGGACCAATTCTGTAGTCAGACTTCCAGCTACCATGGCAGTGCTTCATGAGCTGTACCTCTGAATAATGTAAATTGTCACCATCCTTTGTAACCTCACAGCATATAATAATAAAGAATCAAAATATAATATAACCTCCTCCTCTGTTCTGCAATATATAGCCTCGAAATTGTTTCTAATTCTTTCTTTTCATAAAATTTAAAGACAACATGTCATCAGGCAGAGCTAACTATTGTTCCCATAGCTAAAAATATGTTCTTCAAATTAGATTGAAAATTGAGAAAATGGATTTCCTTTTTCACTTGGATAGTTGACTTTTCTAAGACATAACTAGTTCTAAAAGTTGTAGACTTAAAACCTAAAATGGGAGATTGAAATTCTTTATACAATCATTTTATTATGAGCACCCAACAGCCCAAGAGCTTACCTTGGAGTATATGAAAAAGCTGAACCTTCAAAATAAATTATTGTTTTGTAATACCACACTTTCATCATTTGAAATTCTTTACTTCAAAAAGGTTCTAGAAAACCAGTTGCCTGTAAATTTAAGAAATTCCTGTATACACATCCACCACTCTAACAAGGATGATAAAGGATGACAAATTTTAAGCTTATTTTATTTGGAAGCATTGTTAATTGAAGGCACTGAGAAACAATGACAATTACCAAGCAACAAATTAGCATAACTCTTTTAGATCTAGACGTTATTTTATAAAGCAAAGGTCAGACATTTGTTCAAGAGCTGAAAAGAACCAATAATTTTTTTCTCTTTTCTTCCTTTTCCTTTGCTTGAGACATTTAAAACTACAGGGCTATCAAATGAAAATCTAGCTTCTGGCTTCTCCTCAGGAAAACAAAACCAAACGAAACAAAAGAACAAAACGCAGAAGATCTAGCAAGTCATATTTCCATGGGCAACAAGCAGCTTGGGATTGAGTAGCTGAGTATTTCGGGTAAATTATGATTTGTGCCGTACTGCACAACAACCCAAACAAATCCAATCCCTGAAATTACTTTATCATTTGGTTTAGGGTCTGCTCTAAATTCACATGTTGTCTCACTAAGATCCTTTATTGACTACATTTCCAAAGAGCCTATGTTTAAATGAGATCATACTCCCAGGTACGCAAAGATAATAGAAGGGTCAGACTTTGTACCTATTTTTGAAGGTCACAATTTAAACCATTAAATATTTATTTATCTTTTTTACGGATGTAAGTAAATCTGTGTCCTATTTTTGTTTTAACTATTTAAGCTTATTTTCTAATTTAAAAGCAAGTACTGAATAAACTCGGGCTGTAACTGTGAAGTTTTACTTTGATTCTGAATCTAGGATCAGTGCTTGATTATCAACAGTTGAAGCCAATAAGCCACCTGTTAACCATAGAATAAACTGCACTGAAGGAACTCTTACCATCTAAGCCACATATTTTAGTTCTGAAATGACAGAGTAACTGTTATTTTTCTATCTTGGCCAATGTTTTTGAAGAGGAGGTTCATAGTATAATAGTCGGCTGGAAGGCTAATGCATCTTTGACTTTACAAAAATCCGTGACAAAGTACTTAGAAATTTAAAATGGCTTAACTTTTGAATAGCTTAAAATAGCCCATTATGGGAGTACTTACAGCACAAAATTTGGCAAATGCTGCAAATCAAGGTCCTTCCTCCCCAGAGTCACTACTAACTTCAGGTTATCAAATAATCTGTTGGTAGTTTGGAAATTTCAGAGAAAAGGTAATTAAAAACTTAATTTTTCTCAGGTACATTTCATTAATGTAAAATGCAAGAGCAGTTATTTTAGTCCCCAAACTAGTACTTCCTATTATTATTCCTTAAGTGATGCTTAAGATCACTGAAGATAGGTATAAACTTAAAAAGATGAATCGATCTCAGAGAATAAATTTTTAAATCATTTGCCGGAGACTGGACTTGTTACCACACTGTTATTGACTACAGAAATAATGACCCAATTTCAGAAATTATTCATATTTTCTGATGAACATGGCAATAGAAATATCACTATTCATCAGACATATAAACAATATTCCAGTGTAAAGTTTGAAATTCAATGTGCATAGGTTTATTTGCAAGCAAAAATAAAACAAACAGAATTAGATTTCCAATGCCTGTAATTCTAGCTACTCAGGAGGATGAGATCTGAGGATCATGGTTTGAAGCCAGCCTGAACAAGAAAGTTGTGTGATTGTTATTTCCAATTAGTCACCAAAACCTTGGAGTGGAGCTATCAAGTGATATAGCAGTAGCCTTGAGCTCAAAAGTTCAGGGATAGTTCAGTCCCTGAGTTCAAGCCCAGAACCAATACACACACACACACACACACACACACAAATACACACACACACACAACCCATAGGCTGGGAATGTGGCTTAGTGGTAGAATGCTTGCATGAAGTTCTGGGTTCAATTCCTCATTGAAGGCCAGAAGTGTTGCTGTAGCTCAAGTGGTAGAGTGCTATCCTTGAGCAATAGAAGCTCAGGGACATTGCACAGGACTTGAGTTCAAGAGTTAGGACATGCAAAAAATAATCCACAATTAGAAATATTTACAAAATAGATTGTTGAGCAAGAAATATAGAAAAATCTATCCCTGAGAGTTCTGGGAAGATGGCAGAGGAGAAGCTGGAATTTGAACAAGCTCTCACATAGAAAGCAATTTTAGAGTTCCAGTGAACAGTCCTAAGCCAGAGAATCACACCAAGTGTGCCATCACAGGACAGAGAGTTAGGCAAGAAAGGGAAAGCCAAGGCAAGGAGACACATCTGAGCGCTTGCCAGCAGCAGGGTCACAGCGGCGACCACAGGGCACCCATACCTGAGCCACAGAGAGTCCGGGACGGAGGAGCCAGACCCAGTGGGTGAGCGGATTCTACTCAACACCAGCAAGAACCGACAAAGAGTGGACATCTTCATCCTGCAGTATGCAGACCAGAGACGCCCCAGGAACCAAGACTTGGCGTGAGTAGAAGCCTGACGTCCTCACTCCTTCTCAGGGAGCAGAGGAGGGTAGGCCACACCTCCCCCCCAGCACCGGTGATCTCCATCTTGGATACCGACAAAGCTCGGAGGACCTGCTAGCTCCAGCTCAGGCCTTGGAATAAAACGAGTCATTTAGCAGGTCACAAGAACTTAACAGCGAAGTGACCTGCCAGACTCAGCTCCATCCAGGGAAGTCACCAGCTCAGGCGCCAGCCATAGGAGAGGCTTTCTTCACTGGGTAACCAGAGCCAGAGGCTGCCCCTCCCTCTAGCAGCCTCCACAATCAATTGAAAAACAGAAACCCTGAGAATGGCTCCAGGCTAGGCTCTGTGAGTTTTTCACAAAATAGCCCCAGGGAAAAGCTACTGTTTGTTGAAAGGCCTCAACTCTACCCAGCAACTAGCCTCATCACTGCATCCCCCTCTTTTGTGATTCTCAAAGCAGATCACCGTCCCGTTAAACTAACCTGGGAGGAGGAATCTCAAAATCTTAGGTAAAGCAGAGCATTTTTCTGCCTGTTCGAACAAACTGACTTAAGAAACCAATCAAGCCACAGGACCTCAAGCAGACCAGAGACTCCAACAAGAGGTTGGTTACAGACACAAGGGAGATACAGGATTCTTCCCACCCCTCCCGAAAAAATTAAAAAAAAATCAAAGAACTTTTTTTTTCTTCTTCCTCTATTTTTTTTTTTTTTTGGTATCTTATATATATAACTTTTTTTTCTTTTCTAAAACTTTTCAATTTTTAATTTTCGCCTTTTTTGAAAAAAAAATTGTTTTCCAGTAACTTTTTTTTCCTCTTATAATTTCCACTTCATTCCCACCTAGTATTAGAATGCCTAGCTACAGCAATAAGACAAGATGCAGACATAAAGGGGATCCAAATAGGGAAATGAGAAATAAAACTCTCCCTCTTTGCAGAGGACATGATATTTTATTTAAAGAATCCCATAGACTCCACTCCCAAATTACTCAAGCTGATTCAAAACTTTGGCAAAGTAGCAGGTTATAAAATTAACCCCCAAAATCAATGGCTTTTCTGTATGCCAACAATGAGAAAAGTGTGGCTGAAATTAGCAAAGCAATTCCATTTTTAATAGCCCCACAAAAAATAAAATACGTAGGAATTAACTTAAGCAAAGAAGTGAAGGACCTCTATGATGAAAACTTTAAAATCTTGAAAAAGGAAATCAACACAGAACTTAAAAAATGACAAAACCTCCCATGCTCCTGGATTGGAAAGATTAACATCGTGAAAATGGCAATACTTCCCAAGGCTATCTACAAATTCAACGCAATTCCTATCAAAATTCCACCCTCATTCTTCAAGGAAATAGAAGAGGTAATCCAAAAATTCATATGGAACAATAAAAGACCCCGAATAGCAAAAACGCTCCTCAACGGAAAGAACACTGCTGGAGGAATATCAATACCAAATTTCAAACTCTACTATAAAACCATAGTAATCAAAAGAGCTTGGTATTGGCATATGAACAGACCTCAGGACCAATGGAATAGAATTGAAAACCCAGAAATGAACCAACAGACCTATAGCCATCTAATCTTCGATAAGGGAGCTAAAACAGTAGAATGGAAGAAAGACAGCCTCTACAGTAAATGGTGCTGGCAAAATTGGTTAACTACATGTCGAAAACTAAAGCTAGATCCTTATATATCACCCTGCACCAGAATCAACTCCAAATTGATCAAAGACCTTGAAGTCAAAGCAGACACTCTGAAAACATTACAGGATGGAATAGGAGAAACCTTAGGTCTCCTTGGCTCAGGCAGAAATTTTCTGAATAGAGACCCGGAAACACAACAAATCAAAGAAAGGTTGGACAAATGGGATTGCATGAAGTTGCAGAGCTTCTGCATGGCAAATGACATAGCTAGCAAGATCAATAGAAAGCCCACGGATTGGGATAAGATCTTTATTAGCCATACAATGGACAAGGGTCTCATATCTAAAATATACTTGCAACTCAAACAATTAAACCCCCCAGCAACAAATCCTCAAAGAAACTACTGCTCAATAAATAAGTGGGTGAAAGACTTAAAGAGAAACTTCTCTGAAGAAGAAAGAAGGATGGCCAATAGGCACATGAAAAAATGTTCAACATCCCTAGCCATAAAAGAAATGCAAATCAAAACAACATTGAGATATCACCTCACTCCAGTTAGAACCGCAAAAATCGAGAACTCTAACAACAACAGATGCTGGAGGGGATGTGGACAGAAAGGAACCTTACTTCATTGTTGGTGGGAATGTAAACTTGTTCAACCACTTTGGGAAGCAGTATGGAGGTTCCTCAAAAGACTTCACATAGAACTCCCCTATGACCCAGCAATCCCACTTTTGGGCATTTACCCTAATGTTTACAAACAAGACCACACTAAAGCTACCAGCACAACTATGTTTATTGCAGCATTATTTACCATAGCTAAGATATGGAACCAACGCAGATGCCCCTCAATAGAGGAATGGATCAAGAAAATGTGGTATATATACACAATGGAATTGTATGCCTCCATCAAAAAGAATGACATTGCCCCATTTTTTAGGAATTGGAAAAAATTATATTAAGTGATGTAATCCAGGCCCAAAGAAACATAGGTCCCATGGTTTCCCTTATTTGCAATATCTAGTATATATATGAGTCAAGCGGAAAAGGCCAGATAATGTGATGTCAGGAAAATGAACCCTTAGATATGTATTTTAATGCTTTTTTCTTTCATGCACGTGTTTCTAACGCATTTATAAGATTATCTCTTTGTTGCTTTGTATGTCCCTCCCCCACAGTATAACCCCTGCTTTCACTATATTGGATGTCAGTATAACTTGTGGAGGAGATGGGGAAAAACCAGTTGTTTAAGGATAAAGGTGGACCTGTTGCAACAATGAGAAGTACAAGTTGTCATGTCCAAAACGAGCTTTACAACGTCGGTGCAGGGGGAGATGGGAAGGGGTGGGGAAAGGAGAAGGATTGGGATTGTGGGGGGGAGGAGGGAGGCTGGGAAGGGATGTGAAGGGTAAACAAAGGAGGAGGCTGCAATGCTTGGTAAGAAATGTACGCATTATTCTGCCCATGTAATTGTAAGCCCTCTGTACAGTATGTTCACAAATAAAATTAAATTAAATTTAAAAAAAAGAAAAAGAAAAATCTATCCCTTTGTGTGGGTTTGCTCCTGAGAGGACCTAGCACCACAAAGCTCTTCCATTTTCAAAAAATACATAGCCACATTTCTGGCAAACCAACTACAGTTTAGCAGAATAAGTTCAAAATAATGATTCCATCATAAAATTGATTAAGTCAATCAATATAAGGATACAGGCCTGCCTGGTATCATTCCCCATTGCACCTTTCACAGGAAAAAAAATGTAGAGGTTTGGTTGTCACTGAGATGCTTGTTAAATTTGCTACAAAGTTAACAAGTACCATGCTCACAGGGAAACACAAAAATATCAATTATGTAATGATACTATTAAATGGACTTTATATTACAATCCCATGACAGAGCAATGGCTGTGGCATGCTCACAATGTGTGCTGGCATCAGGGTTGATGTGTGTGTGTATAGAAAGGTGTATCATTAGACATGTAGAGAAATCACACCCAAAGGCCTTCTCTGTGGAAGTGCTGTAAATTATCATCCTGATTTTTTTATCTTAACTCAGTATTGAAGGAAATGATTGAGATAGAAAAGATGGTTTATATTTTATTATATCTGCCAGGTACTGGATTTAGTGAAGTAGGGATAGGTGACTGATGAAGCAGATAAAATGTCTTGTTCTAATGTTGGACCATGTGGAAGTAAACATAGAAAGCAAACAAGAGCTTCTACCCTAAGGGAATCACAATTTCCTATAGTTAAGCTTGTTATTTTAGAAGACAGTAAGTAGTGTGGAAAAAATGAAGACTGTGAGCAGAGAGACAGAAATAGGGGTTATAGAAGGGTCTAGGGACAAGGTAGTAGGAGGTAAGGGAAGATTTCTCTGGGACGATTGCTTAGGTGCTGTGGAGGAAAATTGGTATATAACAGAGTACTGCTACCTGTTCCAAGGGCAGGTGATCACAGAGGTTTTGAAAAGTTAAAAATATTTGTTATAGGAGGGTGCCAGCGGCTCAGGCCTGTATTCTAAGCGGCTCAGGAAGCTGCGATCTGAGGATCACAGTTCAAAGTGAGCCTAGGTAGGCAAATCCAAGAGACTCTTATCTCCAATTAACCCACAAGAAGTCAGAAGTGGAGCTGTGGTTCAAGTGGGAGATCACCAGCCTTGAGAGAAGAATCCAAGCAAGAGTGCAAGGCTCTGAGTTCAAGTCTCAAAGCTAGCAAAAAAAAGTTGTCATAAATTCAAAATGCCAAAATACATGGCTTATGAATATAAGCATCAAAGATACGTCCATTAACTTTGATAGATGAAACCCATTGTTACAGGGTCCAGGAATATACTCCTGGTTCCATAGGTCCAGTCGGAGCATATATTTTCTTCCTTTTTATGTTTTTTATTGTAAAAATAGAATACAGCGGGACAGTTACATGAGTAAGGTAATGAATACATTTCCTTTCGAACATTGTTTCCTCCTCCTTTGTTTTTCCTCTACCATACCTTCCCTCCTCACCTCCCCAGCTCCTTCCTTCCCCCTCCCAAGTTGAGTACACATTTTCTTTAGCTTTATAGAGGAGGAAAAAGCAGTGGCAGGAGAGAAATGCATATTTTTTGTTTTTGTTGTTTTGTTTTTTGTTCTACTCTTAGGGCGTGAACTCAGGGCCTGGATGCTCTCCTTTAGCTTTTTTAGTCAAGCTAGCACTCTACCACTTGTGCCACAGCTCCACTTTGGGCTTTTCAGGGGTACCTAATTGGAGATAAATATCACTGACTTTCCTGCCTTGGCTGGCTTTGAATCAGGATCTTCAGATCTCAGCCTGCTGAGTAGCTAGGATTACAGGTGTGAGACACCAGCATCCAATAACAAATGTATAATTTTAAAGTCCCAGTCACACACGTGTTCATGTGGTGAGAGGTGGAAGGCAGTACTCATAGAGAGCCAGGCAGTTCATCATCTCAGGTTTTCTCAGCTGGAACCTGGATACAGTAAGTCATTGGTCTGGTAGGTGGATATAAAGTGGAATCTGAGATGCCAAGCTTTTATACTGCTTTTGGTTAATCTCTGAGCCCAAATGATAGTGCCCCTCAGACAAAGGGCCTTCAGACCTGTTACATTATTATGCTCAAAATGGCACAAAATATTAAGATTGGGGAACTCCAGGTTTCTTTTTGGTAGACGAAGAAGTGAGACAAGTATTTGACTTGCTAAGGTTTTGGATAATCGACAATGGTTATTAGAGAATCTCAGAAATTGGACTTTATTTTAAGCAAAATGCAAATCCTACAAACAGAATATGGGTTATGCTTTCAAAATTGATTATTACATAAAAATAGATTGGAAAGTAATTGGACATATCTCCCAATTGAAGCTTTCAGAGTTTGCAGTGTGTGCTAAATTATCTAGACCAGTGGAAAATTGCTTCATAATGCTGGGTCCATATATAGTCTAAAAGTCTGAAACAATAGGACAGAGTAAAAAAATAATCACTGCCCTTTCTAAGACCTAAAATTACAGCAGAGGAAATAAAAACAAAGCTATGGAACCCATAGTAAATGCTATAGAATTCAAAGTGAAATAGAAATCCAGGTAGGGAATTATAAATGCATCCTATCTCACAGAAGTGGCACAGAGAGGAGTACACTGCACTAAGGCACAAGCACCAAATTCTGGTTTGAACCCCCGGTCTGCCATTTAACCCGCCTCATAGAATTGAACAATTTACTTTGCATCCATTTCTTTCTGGAAAATTTGTAGTTATACCGACCTCAAAGCATAATGTAACTATCACACAGGTTAATAATACATGGAAAAATATCTAGAATAGCACCTAGTATAAAAAGGGATGAATAAGTAATAAGATTTCACAGTCTTTGTGATAACTTGATAGACTTGAAGTCATTAAAAATACATTAAGATGGACAGGTTCTGGTTCTCACACCTGTAATCCTAGCTATTCACTTTTTTTCAATTGATTCAGACTTATCCTGCTTGATTTTCTTCTTGTGTAAGTTTTGACAGATATTTTGGAAGAAATTGGTCTATTACATTTAGATTATCAAATTTGTGGCATAGGATTGTTCACAATATTCCTATATTCCTTTGTTATCTTTATTATCCTTTAACATCATTGAAATCATCAGAGATCTCTTTTATTTCTCATATTGTTAATTTATCTTATCCTCATCTTAAGTAGTATCTTACTGATTTTCTTGATCTTTTCAAAGAATTACTTTTGAATTTATCGTTGCAGGTTTCGGTGTATGGATTTTCTACAAGTTTCATTTATTTTTTCTGGGTGGTGGTAGTGGTATTAGAGATTGAACTCAGGAATTTTTCTAGTTAACTAAAATAGAAACTTGGTTTAATAACTTGAGATCTACCTCCTACTGTATGCATTCAGTGCTAGAAGTTTCTTTCAAAGCACTGCTTCTGATGCATTTCACAGTTTGAGATATATTTGTTCGTTTCTTTGTTTAGATGACACTGGAGTTTGACTCAGGCCCTCACATTTGCTAGTCAGGTGTCATACTGTTGATCCATATCTCCAGTCTTTTCAGCATTGGTTATATACTTCTGAGATGTGTCTCACCTCCTTCCCATATGGATTTTCATCATAGATGAGATGACTGGTGCATACCATCTTCATTCCATTAAATGAAGTTTTGAAGACTTTTGTTTTCCACCCCGGCTAGCCTGGAACATCAATCTGCCTAGTCTCAGCCTTTCACATAGCTAAGACAACAGATATGTACCCTGGACACCTAGCTGTGCTTAATCTTTAAGTATCTTTCTATTATTAATTTATATTATGGATTTCAAATTTAATTCTATTTGGTCCAAGAACAGGTATTATATTATTTCTATTGTTTTCATTTATCTTCTGACCTGGAATTTTCTCTGTCTCAATGAAAGCTCATGTGTGACCTTTTTTTTTTCATGTGTGAACTTGAATACAATCCCTTCTAATGTAGATGTCAATTATATTTATCTGACTGATGAAGAATAATTTCATGGGCTCAGAATTCCAGGTTAGTGATTTTTGTTTTTAGTAGAGTTTAAGTATTTCACTTCATATTCTTACTTGTTTGGCTTCTAAAAAAGAAATTCTTGTCTTTGTTCGTCCATAGAAAAATATATTATAACCCTTCTGTACAGTATTTTCACAATAAAAAAAGTAAAAAAAAGGAAAAGCATATTAGATAATCTATATCATGATTGGACTCTCTTACATGTATAAATTGATTATATATTTTAAATTATAGCTGCACATATTATATACGTATATAATATAAAATTATAAATCTTGAGCCCCTTCTAATAGTCAAAAACTTTCCTTTAGCAGTATTCTTTTTTATTTTTTATATTTTTATGCTCCCCTCCCCCCCCATAGCAGTATTCTTTTAGTTTGTTTTTCTGTGTGCCGGAATTGAGACTTGAACTCGGGGCCTTGGATTCTCTCTCTATTTATTTGAGATTTGAGGCTAGTATGCTACCACTTGAGACATACCTCTGGCTATTTGCTGGTTAATTGGAGATAAGATTTTCTGGTATTTTTCTGCCCAGTCTGACTTCTTTGACCTGCCATCCTAGGATCTCAGCCTCTTGAGTAGCTATAATTACAGGTATGAACCACTAGCAGTGTTACAATGTAGAAAATAGAAGCAGGTCCAGGGCATGTATATGGTCAGTAGTCAGCTGACTAACTTTGAGAATTCCATTTTCAGAGTTTAGGAATGCTTCCCATTTTCTTATTCTTATATTGAGTTATCAGTTCTTTCTTTCATAAATGCACTTTAAGCAGATTTTGCAGGAGTAAGCTTCATTTTAAGATTCATATAGCGTATAAGTAGTGTAATGACTTTGTCATCAGGGAAAATAAGGTATTTCAGACTCATTGTCATAGGAACCTCGTAATCCTCTAGAAAGTTCTGCTCTCATGGGGTCAAGGAAGGTTTCCCTCTGATTGTCATAGACATCAGGAAAGTGTCCAGGGACTTGTCATCACCTGTCATTGTACTACAGTTCTGCAAGATGCTTAGACCTTTTGGCTATTTTTAATTTATAACCATGAACTATTACAGAATACCACATATAACTGTTTGTGTGAGGATTTTTTCTTCTTTTGGGGGCCTTTATTGTTGTTTGCAGAATTCATTCTGGTAACTTGCTGTTTCCAGAGTTTCTCCTGAAAGTGTAGCTCATACCTGACATTAATTTGGGGAAAGTTCTGTCATTATTATTTCAAATACTTTTTCTATTTCTTTTCCTTTACTCCTTATGATATTCCCATCAACCATATGTAACGGCTTTTGCAGTTATCCCATATTCCTTTGGTATCTTTTTTTCATTCTTTGAAATGAAAAGGTATTTTACTATTTTAGGTTATACTATAAATCCTTTGTAAAATGATAATTTTTTATTAATATATTTTATAAAAAATAATTCATACTTTCATACAATATAATTGACTATATTTTCATTCTTCCATATTTTCAGTTTTGAATTGTCTTGTTTGTGAAATCCTCTCTCAGAAGTTTTTTCTAGGTGAGTTCTATATTCTCAGATCCTTTTATTTTTTTCCTGTCCAGACACTAACCTTAAATCATTTTCAACTTACTTAGACAATCATTAACCTGTGTGTCTAACAATTATGTTGCTTTCATCAATTTTAAGTGTATATATATAAATCAGCAAGAGAACCAAAATATTCTGGCAATCTATGTGATGAATTCCTCTTCATTAACAAATGATTAAACAATTAAACAGCTTTACTCAATGTTTCTACTAAAAATGTGCCATGAAAATTATTGCTACAGTACAATGACTATCAGTAAATAAATTATTCAATATGTGATTATAAGAGACTTCTGTAAAATCAAACTAAATGAATTCCAACTCACATTCTCCTTAGTTAATCTCAAAATAGTCCTAGCCACTCTAGAAAGTATGACAGACCTGAAGTGGAACAGACTAGAAGGCGAAGAAATGAATACAAGAACCCACAGCTATCTGATAAAATGTATGGTGGGAAAACACAGCCTCTTCAACAAATGGTGCTGGGAAAACCAAATGTCCATATATATGACCTCTCTCACACCTTAAATTAATATCAATTCAGAGTGGATCAAAAACCTCAATATAAGATTTGAAACTTTACTACAGGAAAGAATAAACATTAGAATGTATTGACATAGGCAGAAACTCCCTAAATATAACTCCAAGAACTTAGAAAATAGAAAAGAGACTTGGCAAATAGGATTGTATCAAGCTAAAAAGCTTCTGCACAGCAAAGGACATGGTTACTAACCTAAAAATACAGCCTGTAGAAGACCTCTAGCCAAAAAAGAAATGCAAATCAAAACAGAATCAAGATTCCATCTCATTCTAGACATAATGGCCATCATCAATAATACAAACAGCAACAAATGCTGGCAAGAATGGAGTAGGAGGGGAGAAGGAACCTTAATTTTTGGTGGGAATATAAATTAGTAGAACTTTGAACAATAGTTTAACAAAAAGAATACTAAGGAGCTGAAACATGAATGAGAGGGATGGGAAGTAAGGAGAAGTGAGTAGACAAATAGAGGGATGAATGGTGGGCAAATATAGTCATAATAGTCAATGTGCAGATGTGGAAATGGAACTCAGACATATTAGAAAATAGGCAAGGAAATGGATAGGTGGAGGAGAGAACGATGGAAGCAGTAACTGATCAAAATGCACTGTACATGTAAAGGGACACATTTAGTTGAAACTCCTTTGTACAACTATCTAAAAATAATTAAAAAGGGAAGAAAGCATGCCAAATGGCACAGGAGATATTGGGTTAGAAAGATATACTAGTTCTATCCATTTGAATTTATATGTCTCAAAATGTATCAAAATTTTTGACTGGGTGACCACAGCTTTTTCCTCTTCCAGGATCTTGTAGGGCTCCCAAGAGGATAAGCTTAACCTTCATTAGATTCGTACAAACCTATCTCTGCAGATTTAAGTCACTTGACCCTCAAAATTATCTCTTAGCTTAGTGTTTTCAGAAGCCTGGGCAGCTCTGGAAAAATGTTTAGTGAGTTAATGAAAGTGGTCAAATTTTAATCAATACAATGAGCGGGAAGTCCATCAGAGGTGTGGTAAAAACAATGTACAGAAGGGGATTTTTAATACACTAAATCAAGCAGTATTATAGTGTAAATGGTGTGTTAAGTCCTGTGGGTTCTGAAACAGAATTCCTGGCTTCCTCTTCTAAAATATCATCTGACCTTTCCCATGACTCAGTTTCCTCATCTGGAAAATAAAATAGTATATATAATTCTAGTGACTTTTCGTGTGTTACTATAGGTATTAGTTAACACAATCATTTTTGTGAGAAGTAAAATTATTAATACCTGTAAAGCTTAAAATTTCATGCCAAGTGTTTTATTGTGTGTGTGTGTGTGTGTGTGTGTGCGTGTGTGTGTGTGTGTGTGCGGTAAAATGGGGCTTGTTCACATGCTTGCTTGGTTTTTACTCAAGGATGGTGCTCTGCCACTTGAGCCATATCTTGGCTTCCAAGAGCTTCAATACAGAGTAAATATTTTAAAGGGTAACTATCTTTATTTTTCAAACAGAACATTCCCTCCTTTTCACAAATATTTTAAGGAAAACAAAAATAAACTATAATTCTTAAAATTAAAATGAAATTGATACTTGGAGTGAATTAAGTGATTCATAAACTAAAGATAAAAAACTTGATAAGAGCTGGTGTATGGATGAAGTGGTAGAATGCCACCCTGAGTTCAAACCTCAGTCAAACAAAAAAATGAGTTAATTTTACATTGAACACGGTGGCATATTTATAATCCTAGCTATTCTGGAGGTGGAGATAGGGAAGATTGCATTTTTTAATTGTGAAAGTACCGTATAGAGAGGTTACAATTACATGAGCAAGGTAATGAGTACATTTCTTATCAAGCATTGTTGCCTCCTTCTTTGTTCCCATCCCTTACCCCACATGCGCCCTCCGTCCCCCACTAAAGTTGTAAAGTTCGTTTTTCGACATAACGTCTTGTACATCTCATTGCTGTAATGGATCCACATGTATACCTATTAAACAATTTGTTTATTCCCTTCCCCTCCACAAATTATACCAACATCAAATACAGTGAAAACAGTGGTTATACTGTGGGGGAGGGACATACAAAGCAAGAAAGAAATCACCTTATAAATATGTTAGAAATAATCACAAGAAAGGGGCTGGGAAAGGGGCTCAGTGGTAGATCACTTGCTTGCATGCATGAGGCCCTGGGTTCTATTCCCCAGCACCACATAAGCAAAAAGAAAAAAGCCAGAAACGGTGCTGTGGCTCAAGTGATAGAGCACTAACCTTGAGCTGAAGAGCTGAAGGACAGTGCCCAGGCCCAGAGTTCAGGCCCCACAACCGGCCCCCCCCCCAAAAAAGAAAGAATCACAAGAAAGAAAAAAAAACATTTGAGTCCTTATCTTAGGGTTCATTTTGCCTAACATCAATTTATCTGACCGTTTTTGCTTGTCTCAGACATATACTGGTTATTGCAAATAAGGGAAACCATGGGACCTATGTTTCTTTGGGCCTGACTTACTTCACTTAATATAATTTGTACCAACCTTTCCATTTCTTAACAAATGGGGTAATGTCATTTTTTCTGATGGAAGCAGAGAATTTCATTGTGTATATATAGCACATTTTCTTGATCCATTCATCTATGAAGGGGCAGCTGAGTTGGTTCCATATCTTAGCTATGGTAAATAATGCTGCAATAAACGTAGTCGTGATGGTAGCGTTAGTGTGGCCTTGTTTGTGATCATTTGGGTAAATGCCCAAAAGTGGTATTGCTGGGTCATAGTGGAGCTCCATATGGAGTCTTCTGAGGAACCTCCATACTACTTTCCAAAGTAGCTGATATGGAATAATAAAATACCCCGAATAGCAAACACGATCCTAAACAGAAAGAATAGTGCTGGAGGAATATCAATACCAAATTTCAAACTTTACTACCAAGCCATATTAATGATACCAGCTTGGTACTGGCACAAGAACAGACTTCAGGACTAATGGGATAGAATTGAGAACCCAGAAATGACCTATAGCCATCTAATCTTTGATAAGGGAGCTAAAAAAATAGAATGGAGGAAAGACAGCCTCTTCAGTAAATGGGTGCTGGCAAAATTCGTTAATCACTTATAGAAAACTAAAGCTAGATCCTTATATATCACCCTGTACCAGAATCAACTCCAAATGGATCAAAGACCTGGGTGTCAAAGCAGACACCCTGAAAACATTACAAGATAAAAAAGGAGAAACCCTAGGTCTCCTTGGCACAGGCAGAAATTTTTGTAAAAGAGATCCAGAAACACAACAAATCAAAGAAAGGTTGGACAAATGGGAGTGCATGAAATTGCAGAGTTTCTGCAAGACAAAGGTCATAGCTGGCAAGATCAATAGGAAGTCCACTGATTGGGAGAACATCTTCACTAGCCATACAACGGACAAATGTCTCATATCTACAATATACCTGGAACTCAATTAAATCCCCCAACAACAAATCCTCAAAGAAACAACTGCCCAATAAATAAGTGGGCTAAAGAATTAAAGAGAAATTTCTCGGAAGAGGAAAGAAGGATGGCCAATGAAGAAATAAATGCTCAACCTCCCTAGCCATAAAAGAAATGCAAATCAAAACAACATTGAGATTCCACCTCACCCCAGTTAGATTGGCTATAATTAAGAACTCTATTAACAACAGATGCTGAATGGGATGTGGACAGAAGGGAACCTTACTGCATTGTTGGTGGGAGTATAAACTTGTTCAAACACTTTGGAAAGTAGTATAGAATATTGCATTTTGAAGCCAGCTTGGGTAAAATGTGAGTTTCCAGATCAACCAACAAGCAGGGATAATGGTACACATTATAATTTGATCTATGAAGGATGAGTATGTAGATGATTGTGATCCGAGGCTGACCCCTGGCAACAACAGAAATGGATACCTAAACCTAACATGCTCAACGTTATCTTTTGCAAAATGTGGAAGAGAAGCCCTTTAAGGCATGTGTGTGTGTGTGTGTGGTCTATCTGAATGCCAAGGGTTGAAGTGTTGAAGTAGCATGGAAAACAAAAACATGGACCTCTTCTTGTAGAACTGAGCAGCATAACGTAACTTCTTCTATGAACTCAGGAATGCAGCTCAGCTGAATCCCAGCTTTGAGATATTGTAATAACAGACTTTCATCAATTTGTCCTGCTACTGGAAAAAAGATACTAAAGAAATATTAGTGCTTAAGTCTCAAACACCTCTCTTTCTCATCCACTTCAGACTTTACATGATGGAGAATGATCAAGTTTTCCTAGGGGGACAATGCTCACCAATATGGGGCAGGATTTATCAGGCAAGTGCTGACTAATATCTGAGAAAGCAAGATTGGAATAAAGGGGATATTTGGGGGTTTTCTCTTGGGTGGTATTTTTTGTTTGGTTTCGTTGTGTTTTTGCTAATCCTGGGGCATGAACTCAGGGCTAGGGTCCTGTACTTGAACATTTCTGCTCAAGGCTAGTACTTTACCACGTAAGCCACAGCCCTATTTCTGGCTTTCTTTGGTGGTTAATTGGAGATAAATTTCTCAGGAAGTTTTCTTCCTGGCCTTTCAACTGCAATCCTCAGATCTCATCCTCAGCTGAGATAACATGTGTGAGCCACCAGCAACCAGCTGGAATACTTGGATTTTCTTGCTCTTTTTTATCCTGTGGGGCAAGCCAGACAAAATGTAACATTTTCTTTTACCAAATAAGAAAGAGAAACTTTTAAATCCAACTGTATGTGATCTGTTAGAATGAAGAGTTTTAAATTTTATAAAAACTTCATATATTCATTGTGCTAATGTACAGAATCTTCAAAATCCAGAAAATATTGGTTCTGATTATTATTATTATTTTATGGTCTCAAAAAGAAATTGAAGCATTCCTAAATGGTCATGTTATTCTTTCCCATACTCTCTAAGGTCTTTGATGTGCCTCTAAATGTTACTGGTTTCTGCAAGATAAAAGAAATTCCCTAGTACCACTTGAAATGTAATGCTCTCCGTTAGAGTTTATGAGAAATTTCTAACTTCCACATAAATTATCACTTCAGTTAACTCTATTAGTGTAAATTGTGTCTCTCTTAGGAGCCACAGATTTGCTAAACATTAGTCAAAGAAATAATAGAAGCCATTCTTATAGGAAATGATCAGTTAAAACAATACTTTTGTTTATGAGTATGTGTGTTGTGATTTGGAGTTTTTTCATAGAAGTAGTGGGGATGGAGCACAGGGTCTTGTGCACACTTCACAAGATCACTACCACTGAGCTGCATCCCTATCCCCTCGTGTGCTGTTTTGAAATCATGATGTCACAAGCCTGTAATAGGAATCAGTATAGCAATTCTGGGATTTGCCATGCATTTATGGAAACGCTGAGGAAAGATGAATTTATAAATGTTCCTGGATGTGGTTTTCATATCCTAACATTAGGGAAACATTGATAAAGAACAAAAAATTAGTAGGTTTCTTGAGTGCTGAGAACAACCATTATCATTTGGGTTTTTTTTTGTTGTTGTTCTTTTGTGCTAGTAATGGGGCTTGAGCTCAAGTCCCTTAGCCCTTTTCACACAAGGCTGGCTCTCTACCATGTGAGTCACAGCTACAATTCTAGTTTTTTTTTTTTTTGTATATAATTGGAGATAAAAGTCCTGACTGGATTAGCTGCAAATTGTAATCCTCAGGTCACAGCCTCCTGAGTAGCAAGGATTACAAGCATGAGCCACTCATGTTGAGCTGTCATTTTGGTTTTTATCAGCCCATGAAACACATCTTTAATACTAATTTTCATGTTTTGACATTTTAAATTGTGGTGAATTATAAATAACCAAATTTCCAATATATAAGTGTTTAAGTTACATTGCTCATATTCATAGTGTTGTGCAACCACAACCAGTATTTAAATTTTTTATTGCTTCAAACAGAAACTGTAGAGCACATGGGCAGCAAAGATGGCGCTGGGAGAGAGTAGAGTGGGCAGAGCCCAATTGACCTTCTGATCAGTGCCTAACCAGTCCGTGAAGGCCTAGGTGCATGATAGGGTATGATCTTGACAGTGATTGGTTCTTCTTCCTCCCTTGCCATGCTACCCGCCCTTTTTGTCTTTAAAAAGTGCTGCTCTCTGTTAATAAATGAGTTTTCTACCTGCTGGATTTGGCTCACCCCTGTGTCTGATTGTTTCCAGGGCTGAGGGAGGCTGGGGAACGGGTGAGCGCCGCACTTACCTTTCCTCAGACCCCGTCCGTCTTTCATGGGACGGACGAAGACCCAACAGAAACTGTATTATCATTAATCAATAAATTGTCACTCATCTCTTCCTCCCTCTAACTATGGACAATCTCTAATCTGCTATCAGTTTCTGTTGTATATTCTAGATATTTCTTATAAGTACAATCCTACATGAGCTATGCTTTTGTGTCTGGTTTGAAATACTTAGTTTTATAATGTTTTTCAAGGTTGGTGCAGTCCATGTTACAGCATGTACAGAGTGTCATTTATTTCTTGTGGCACATTAATTTCCACACTATGAGATGCCATATTTTGTTTATTCATTCACCTATAAATGAACATTAGGAAGGTTTCTATCCAGTATTTATAAATAAGGCTATAATGAAAACTGGCATCCATGTAAGTTCTATTGTCCATTGTTTGTTTGTATCTTTACAAATAGAATTGTTGAGTCATATTGTAATTCTATGTTAGACTCTTTGAAGATTCACCAACCTGTTTTCTATGTGGTTGTAACATTCTACATTCTCATTAGCTTAGCTGTGCCAAAAGAGTTCAACTCCTCCTCTTTTCTCCTAGTCCTGGGGCTTGAACTCAGGGTCTGGACACTCTTCCTGAGCTTCTTTTGCTCTACCACTTGAGCAACAGCATCAGTTCCAGCTCTTTCAGTTTATGTGGTACTGAGGAATTGAACCCAGGGCTTCATGCATGCTAGGCAGCACTCTACAACTAAGCCACATTCCCAGCCCATTTCTGTATTTTTTTAAAAGTCACAATCATTGTAGAAGGCATGAAGCAGTATCTTCCTGTGATTTTGATGGCATTTTCCTAGCAACATTGGGGTTGCTTAGTGGTGATTTATCTCTCTGCTTTGAAGAAATGTTTGTTCAAGTTCCACAACTATTTTAAAGTGAATTTCCTTTTGTGTTACTTGATTGAGTCCTTCATATTTTCTCTGAGGTTAAAATCTATAATATATAGTTATTTTCTCACATTATTTAGGTTTTCTTTTAGCTTTCTTGGTAATGAAACTTGGTCTGTTTAAGAATAGTATCTAATTTTTTTCTTTGGATAAAAAGGGATACAAAAGTTCTTAAAATAATAATAACAGCCATAATTAAAAATGCCATGATTTTTTCTCTCAGAGGATCATTGTTCTTAGTCTATAATAGATTAATTAACCTCTTTTCTCATGTGTGTAAATGAAAGCTGCTTTTAGTTAGGATCTCTAGAGTTTTTCAGAGGTTAAAAAATGATAAAATTTGAGAAAACTAAGTATTTATTTCACTTATAAAACAACTTTCTCTCCTCAACCTGAGTAATTATTTATACTATACTACTGGAGTTAGCTAATATTAATTAGAGGAAGGACTTTTGTACCAAAGGAAGGGATTGCATAAGTTGTGGGAATACAAGATGTATTGAGGAATACTTACAAGCTTCTGATATATTTTAGAAAAAAAATTAAATTTAAGAGTATCTTCATCAGGCTGGGAAGTTGGCTCAGGGGTAGAGTGCTTGCCTGGCATGCCTGAGGCCCTGGGTTCAATTCCTCAGCATCACATAAGCAAAAAGAAAAAAGCCAGAATTGGCGCTGTGGCTCAAGTGGTAGAATGCTAGCCTTGAGCTAAAGAGCTGAGGGACAGTGCCCAGGCCGAGTTCAGGCCCTACAACCAGATCCCCCCCCCCCTCAAAAAAGGAGTATCTTCATCATAGGATCTACAGAAGTTAAATGAGTCGTGAACAAAGTTGAAATTTGTCCAAACGCACAGAGTACAGAGATGAGACCAAAGTGGGTAAGTACTATCTGGATCTCCTCTCTGTGAAATATCCTCCACATATTAATGGGATAAATGGAACTTTTCCCAAGCACACACAATTCATACACTCAGGATAGAAGCGATTCCATTCAAGTATAGGCTTTGGAGGAATTTAACATTCAAAAATAATTTCAAGAGATTCTTGATTATAGTTGACAAAAAGGATTATATTGACCTTTCAGTTGCAAAGCTTTATCCCTATTAGAAAATCTTCAAAAAATGATTTTGTGACTTTGGAGAAATAATTAACTATAAAGCTTCATAAATTATATTAGGAAAATAAGTTCATAAAATGAAGAGTTGATGCAGAGTTATGAAAGACTTCATACTATTATTCAAAGTCTCTTGGAATCAAAATCTCTTCTCAGTAAGTTTTGAGAAAGTAGAAATGTATCTAGTGTTAGAATCATGGATACCTAAAACATTGAGTCATCCCAAAATTCATTGTATCCCTGAAAAGTACATAGACTTCTAGTACCTTAATGGCACTCTCATGTGGAACCCAACTATTTGTCTTGGCATTTAAAACTGGGGAAGTGTTTTCCAGGGAATGAACCTTTAAAATATTCTTTTCTAAATAAAACAAAGGAAAAAATCCTTCTTAAATAATTCTTTAAAAGGATTCATCAGCTGCAGAGATCTGACCTTATGGGTATCCGGGATGTGCAGGTACAGCAGTGCCCTTGTGGAAGGGCTCTGGGAAAGTGGGGCCACACTGAGCTCCTGGCTAGAATATGCTGCCAACTACAGGCAGAGCCCTGTGCAGTCAGGTGACCTATTGAAGTCCTCATTTATTTATTTGTCATTGAAGGCAACTTTGAGATAGTGGTGCAGGCCCTGAAATCAGCAGGTATGGCTGCTCTGCAGGTGCACTGCCCCTCATTCAGGGACGACAGCTTGAGCCCTGGGTAGCTCCTGCAGGTGTTAAGCCTAGCCAGGACAGGTTAGCTGTGCAAGCTGGAAGTGGCCCACAATGTGCGGCTACATGCTGGCATGTGCAGCAGTTGTTAGCCCAGGTGGGATTCCCTCATCTGACTTCACTCATCCTCCCCATCAAGGCCTTTGACACACCCTTCACTTCTGTCCCAACTTCTAAGGGTGAAGACTGCCTCCTTGGCTCCATCTCCTGAGAGCTCAGTCACATGACTTACCTGATAGAGCTGAGTGTGGCCCTCTCCATGCTGACAGTGAAGATCCAGATTCTCCTAGGGTGAGTCTCAGAGACTGAAAGGAAGAGGGATGGGTCAAGCACTCTGGTCCTTGGCTTCACAGGCTGTAGGGGCACTGAGTGATAGGTAGAAGAACAGTTTATTCACAAAGCCCCAAGCTCAATGCTCTCTGGAGCTGCACATAAGAGAGCACAAAAGAGAAATAAAGAAGTTAGAGGACCAGGAGTGATCCAGAATAGTGAGGGACCTCAGGGGACTGCTTCTAGTTAGAAAGAGACAATGTGTAAGGTAGACATCAAAACCAGGCTTGCAATCCCAACACTCAGAAGCCTGAGGAAGAAGGAAAGTGAGTTCAAGTCCAGCCTGGATAACATAGGGAGACTGTCTCAAAAAACAAGGTCTGGGGGTTGAAGGTGTAGCTCAAATATTAGAGTACCAGCCAGTGAGCAAAAGCATCAGATACTGAGTTTGAATGGGGTCTTGGTCTTCAAAATAAGTAAAGAAAGAGAGAAAGAGACAGACAAAGAGAGAGAGAGAGAGAGAGAGAGAGAGAGAGAGAGAGAGAGAGAGAGAGAGAGAGAGAGAGAGAGAGACAGAGGAAGAAAGAAAGAAAGAAAGAAAGAAAGAAAGAAAGAAAGAAAGAAAGAAAGAAAGAAAGAAAGAAAGAAAGAAAGAAAGAAAGAAAGAAAGAAAGAAAGAAAGAAAGAAAGGAAGGAAGAAAGGACGAAAGAAAGAAAGAAAGAAAGAAAGAAAGAAAGAAAGAAAGAAAGAAAGAAAGAAAGAAAGAAAGAAAGAAAGAAAGAAAGAAAAATAAGGGCTAAAATGTGCCTTGATGCTACAGTGTTTGACTAGCACATGAAAAACCCTGGCTGTAATTCCTAGCATAGATAGGAGGAAGAGTGGGGGAAAGCAAGAAGAGCAGGACAGAGAGGGAAAGCGGGAGGGGGAAGGGAGAGGGAGAGGTCTCTGTGAAAAGAACATGCTAACTAATGGGTCTAGAATGTTGCTTTATAAGGCAGAGCTAACTATAGTGACTCCTGTAGTTGTCTATTGTGGTGCAAAAAAAGTTCCCAACACTGTGTGACTGGCATTATCTCAGGTCAGGTATAGAAATCTGGCTCAGCTGGTTGACATGAGGTTGTTGTCAGCTGACTGTGGGACTGCAGTATCACCCTGGCCTTTCTGAGCAGATATTAACCCAAGATCATTAATGGGAATTGGGGGAATGCCTGGCCTCCTCCACAAGCAGGATTCTCATAAGGACTTAGCTAATAGTTTCACCCATTTGCAGCTATGATATCAAGAGGGGTATGCACAAACAGACAGTGAGGGACTCAGTCAGAGACAGGGTCCAGCTGCCCCTTTGCTGATGCTTGCTGCCAACACTATCTAAATCAGAATTATTGGATTGTGGATATGGTGCCTCAGTTGGGGATGTCTGGCTTTCCCTTCGGGGCTCTACAGTAATGGATTCTTCTATTGTTAGAATAATGGCTCTTTTTTCTTACTAATGCCTCATTTCCCCTGTAGCAAGCTCTCAGAGTGGATGTTCTCTCCAAGATCATGTACATAACTCCTTTCATATGAAAATGGTTGTTGATAAAATCTGCCATTTAGGTGAGATGAAGACAAAGGTTTCATTGGTTCAGGATAATTCTGAACCACACAGCAAGCCCAGCAGCTGTAGACTGTGTGAAAGCAAGGGAGCCAGGCTGCATCCCAGTGAATCATATTTATGGACACAGACATTTGCATTTCATGTAGCACCATGTGTCGAAACTATTTTCACAGACTCCATGCAATCAGGTAAGAACAAGACTTGCCCTGCAAGTCTTTGTTCTCTGTGACAGACAAGCAGATGGATTGCTCACATCCATTGTTGCTCACATGGAACTCCTCTGATTTGTGCTGATTACTCCATGTTCTACAGCCCCTTCAGGACATGATTGAGAATGCTGGACCTGGCCAATTGTGCTCTGAACCATGTGGACATGAACTTCTTGGAAGACCGTATCCATGCTGCCCAGCTGGATGTGTTGCACCTCAGTAGACACAATCTGCTTCATTTATATCCCTCTACTTTCCTCAAGCTTCGGCAACAGGTTGCCCAGATAGTGCGGGTGTGGACCCCAGTGGAGTGTGCTATTACCCATAGCTATGTGGTCATGATGATCCTGGGCCTGTGTTCCTGCCACTATCTCTAGGAGCTCAAGTTCCTTGCTAACCTGCTGTCAGTCTGCACCCTCAAGTGCCTCTTCTCTGCACTGTGTAAACTCCCTGAACTTCATTACATGGAGTTCCTGGTGCCTAAGGAATGCTACCTGGAGAGTACCAGGATGAGCTGGCATGTCCACATATGATCAGTAGAAATATGCTTGATTGCAGAAGAGCTGCATGCCGTGCTACTATGGGCCAAGCAGGAAGACATCCCCACCTCCCACCACTCTTCAGGAGTTTTCACCCAATAGTTAATGAGACCAGCAATGACCTTTGTGCTTTCTTTCTTCAAGCTTTGAAAACTGCTTTAGAAAACTTTCCCAGAACACTAAAACAAGTAGAGTAGGCCCTTGAATTGTGCTAAGGAAATGTCTTGCATTTCAACCAGCCCTGTTGCCCAGAGATCAATCCCTATATCAGATCCTAAGCCTGAGATGTAAGCAACTGTAGTTTCAATGAAAAACCCTTGTTAGAGAAAGCTGTAGATACACATGACAGACAATGTAGGAAGAAAACATGCCTCCTAAATGTGACATCGGAGGCCCTGGGGTTCAAGTCTTTGTCCTTTTTTGTGCCAGTCCTGGGGCTTGAACTCAGGGCCTTTGCACCGCCCCTGAACTTATTTTACTCAAGGCTAGCACTGTACCACTTGAGCCACAGCACCACTTCTGGTGTTTTCTGCTTATGTGTTGCTGAGGAATCGAACCCATGAATTCATGCATGCTAGGGAAGCATTCTATCACTGAGACATATTCCCAGCCTCCTGGGATTCAATTATAGGACTAGGTGAAGCTGTTACAGCAGAGGTCCAGGCATTGTGGTAGAGTGTTCAATTGGACCTAGGGCAGCATGTGTTGGAAGCAGTAACATGGAAAAATCAGATCACTTGTCACAGAATACAAATAAAAGGTAATGGATACATTTCTTATCAAGCATTGTTGCCTCCCACTTTGTTTCCTCTTACCATCCCTAATAAGAAATGTACTCATTACCTTGCTCATGTACTCATGTAATTGTAACTTCTCTGTAAGGTATTTTCACAAATGTGTGTGTGTGTGTGTGTGTGTGTGTGTGTGTGTGTGTGTGTATGAATACAAATAAAAGAGATCTCATAGAAAAACAAACAAGAGAAAAAGACTGAAAATGAAAAGTAAAATGGAAAGGGAACCCGACTTTTGGGCCTAGCAGAAACTCAGCAGATCTGGTAGGAATTATTCTGCATGGTGTGGCAATATTTCCTGGAGAATGTTTGCAGGGAATAGAAGCAGGGCTGGTTTTTGGTTGTTACCAGTGGCTTTGTGCTTGTTTTGCTCTGCATCCAGCTTAGTGTAAGCCTGAATTGAGGGTGAGTGAAAGATTGACTCCTGCCTAATTCCTCCAGCTCAAGCAAGACACCAGGTATAAGTAAACAGGCGTGGCCACATGCCTGTCAGCAGGCAGGTTCCAATCAGTGCCTGGCCAAGGATATAACACTTGGTCCCCAGGGGACAATAGCCCTTCATCCAGAGTAGAACATTCAGCTTGTGGGCCTGGTCAAGGACGTCTCCTTGTGGCCTAAGAGAGCATAAGCCACTTTTTATTTTCTGCTTCCTTGTGAAAACAAGCCCTATATAAGTCCAGCCAAAATATAGTCCCTCGAACAACCTCCAAACCTGAAAGGTCTGTGCACCTTGCTGGCAATAAACAGTCCTCACCTGTTGATCATCGAGTCTGGCCTATTCCTTTTCTGTTTTCCTCCATTTTCCTAACAGTGAGAATGCTGAAATAGGTATGTGGGTTCAGGAGACAATCATTCCCAGGTTGCCAATGGATGTTCATGGCTACTTCTAGATTTTAGGTCTGCTCCTACTCTATTCTTACTTTGAGGTTACCTGAGATATCCTTAAAACAAATTCCCCTCATTAGTGTCTAAGACAACTTAATCACTGTTATTTCAATTCTTACAGGTTCTGAGAATGAGTCCATCAAAGCGGGCTTAGAGATTAAAGAAGTTTGTTAGGTGCTACAGAAGTTGTCCTGCCAGGGACACAGTGTAGACTTGGGAGCTAGCACTATGACCCTAAACATGGACACAGCCTAGGATAATGAAGGCAAAAAACCCAAGCTGGTACAAGCTGCAAAGTTCTATTAATATGATAACATCAACTTTTTTTTTTTCCAACAAGGGACTTTTACAATAGCAGTTTCCTGTTATTTCATTCCTCAGTTTCAAGCAAGAGATTATTACATTCCTCAGTTCCCCATAAGAGGTTAATATCCTGACTCAGTGTCCTTGCTTGGTCTTGGAGTCTTTTATCCTAAGGGATCCTTACATTCCCCCTTCTTTTTGTAACTGAGTCAAATTCTTGACTCTTCTTCCTGACTCAGGAGGCTGTACTGGGCCCGAAGGGCCATCAGCTTGACAGTCCCAATTATTTTTTCTATAAGTGATATCAAAGAGTTAACCACACAGGATCCAGTAATAACAAGTAGAAGAAATAGTATAATTGCTGGTGGCTAGGGATACTAGCCACCAGGCCAAAAGGCTTTGAACTTATACTAGAGGTAGTTTAGCGGATGGGTGCTGGTGGAGTCCTTCACACAGTTTATCTAGAACCTTTATGTTTTCTTCTCCAGCCGTGATTCATTTACACAGTATCAGCACTCTTCCCTTAGAAAAACGTAGGTTCCCTCTTTGGAAGCTGTGAGAAGGTCTAGTGCCCCATAATTCTGCAAGGCCACCCCCACTAGAGAGTTCAGTTGTCTTTGTATGCATGCCAGAGACACTGAAGAGGCATGAATATCCTCATCGACCCTCTCCTCAAATTCCTGAGCTAGTTTTAAACTATGTCTTACAGCACCTCCAGTAAAAGCTGCTCCTCCAACAGAGGTAACCAGACTCACCCCTAACAGTATAGGAATAAAATCTGTCCTGTTGGTTAAGAGGTGGGATAACAATCTCTGAAAATTTTCACTTTTGGTATAAAGATTTAATTGGGGAACTGCTGTTATCAAAATCCAAGAGGCCAAGGTTGGATTAATGTATGACCATAGGCTTCCATTGCACCAGAACATAGTAGGAGAAGGGGTGTGACATCAAGATGCCTGAAGCATTTTGTCATATTCCACAAGTTGAGTTGGTTGGTAAAATTAAATTGCTACAATCAGGGACATTACAATAGCAGAAGTAAGAAAACTGTCCCCTTGTCTCTTGATTCTAAACTGCCAGTGGTAGTTAACACCGTTGAGAGCACAGAAGCATAAATCAAAAATTATGATGAGATAAGTCTTAGCTTGAGAGGCTTTTCAGGGTCCTTATACACCATTCATTTGCCTTTTCTGGTAGCCGGGCCACCTTAAGTGGTGAAGCGTGGATCCAGGACCAGATCCCATTCACCTTGACAGTGGTTGGAGCTGTTAGGATAGCAGTATAAGGTCCTTTCCACTGAGGAGAGATAGATTGTTTTTGATGTCATATGACCCACACAGTGTCTCATGGTCAGTAATTATGGCCAACTACAGGAGCTGCCTGCAGGAGTGCCTGAAATTGGGAATGGAGTTCCTTTTGAACAGTCTGCAGTGCCTGTAAAGACTGGAGCAGTCATCTATGTCAACATTGCAGTTTTTAATCGAGGACACAAGATGGATGGTCTGCCAAACATCATTTCACAGGGCATAAACCCTTTGGAATAGAGAATGCAATGGGAGCGCAAAAGGGCAAAGGGAAGGAGTCATTCAGTCCTGGTAAATTTAAGAGAATCCCCTCTCACAATGAGTCTACCTGGATGCTCTAATTAGCTAAACCAGCATCTAGATTGAAGTGAGCATATCCTTCCTCCCTACCATATAGATAAACATAAAAAATAGTTCCACATCAGTTCACCCATCCTGACTCTATGTATATGAAAGCTAGCTTAATTTCATACCAACTTACTCATAAGCTTCATTTTTAAGACATACTCCTACCTTTTATTACATACTTAAACTTTCTGGGGTTTGTCTTCTTCCCCTTTTCACTGTGACAAACATTTTAAGACAATCCCTATTTTTATATCCTTTTTTTTTTAATCCAGAGGAGATTTTTTTTTCAATTCTTTTCTAAGGCTTTCTTTACTACACTCTTTCTTTCCCTGAGTTTCTTTGTGGCTTTTGGGCCCATTTTGTTTCTTTGGCTTGAGGAACCAGATTACCAGAACTGCCTCAAGGCATCCCTTGGGTGGAGAATTTTGTTAGATTTTTATTTCCAATAGCTGGGGTGAGTTTCATTCCTCTTACTACCTCCATTGATAAAGATCTCTCCTTTATAGCCATTGTTGGAAGCGGCCTTTTACCACACCCGAACCAAGCAAGGCTTTGATTGTAGAGTGGATTTCTAGTTTCCTAATCCTTGAAGTGCCTGAGGCAAGCCAGTGATATCATCCTTGCCCTCAATATCTACTGTGGGAATAGAGGGAGTTACTGGATATCACTGAAATAATATGCCACAGACTCAGTTTCAGCAGATCCAAAGCAGCTTTCCACTGAGCAGCAGTCAGAGGTGATGGAGTCAGGCAGGAGTCCAGTCCACTGTCACTATGGTCAACATGGTCAGGATGACAACATAGATTTCCTTCCATATGACTATCAGGCCGTCCTTGAACTTTATCCAGAAGGGTGGGTAGAAGCAGCAGCAGGGTCCCTCACCGGCTCAAAAGGATTATCACACATTTTTCTGGGCTGCAAATTTCTACTAAGACTGGTTAAAGATATGTGGCATAGGCTTGATAGGCGGGTGTCCAGCTGGTTTTTAAGGCAACATTTGAGGCAGTGGCCCAGGACAATTGACCAGGGTGACAACTTTTATTAATTAGATAGTTCTTTTAATAAGGCTTGTAATCATTTCCAAAATGTGCAGTCTCCACGCTTACACACTGTTAGCACTATGTCCCATGCCTCTTCCTTTTCAGGTAAGGAAAAAATTATTTCCAACCCCAAATTATTTCCAACCCCTTTTTGTGGTTATCAGTACTTTAATACAAGAACACATACACAAAGACATTAGAGAGGGATATGATACAATTCAAATAACACCTGGAGCTAGATAATATTGTGCAAATGTGAATGTCTTAGAATCAGTAAATGAGAGTGGTTATATAAGATGTTAATAGTATGTTCATAGTAAAAAAGCAGTGAAGTATGTGGGAACTCTCACTACTCTTTGCAACTCTTCTTTGAGTTTAAAATAATTTCAAAACAAGAAGGCTTTCAAGACAAGATATGGCTTAAGTATATCCATCCCATTTTTTTGGTTTTGTTTTTGAGAAAAGTGTTAAATCTTTGAAGAGGAAGCATTCACCCAAAGGGAGACAAAACATTCAAATCCAACTATGACTCCCTAACCTGTGGCATATATCTCTGAATTTTTTATTCCCCTATAACTCCTCAAAGTTCAAGATAGTTCTCAATTTGACACTTCGAGATTTGACTCATGGAGGTAGTTGGCACCAAAGGTGAGCATGTAAGAAGCAACATTAGCCAGGCACCAGTGGTTCACACCTGTAAACCTAGCTACTGAGGAGGCTGATCTGAGGATCACAATTCAAAACCAGCATGGGCAGAAAACTCCCTGCGATTCTTTTTTATTTTGGGGTGGGGGTCGGGTCATGGGGCCTGAATTCTGGGCCTGGGTGCTGTCCCTCAGCTCTTCAGCTCAAGACTAGCACTCTACTACTTGAGCCACAGCGCCACTTCTGGATTTTTTTCTGCTTATGTGGTGCTGAAGAATCAAACCCAGGGCCTCAAGCATGCAAGGAGAGCTCTCTACCACTGAGCCACCTTCCCAGCCCTCCCTTCGATTCTTATCTCCAAATAATCACCAGAAAACCAAATAGAGTTCTCGCCCTCAGCTGAAGAGCACAGGGACAGCGCCAATCCCAAAGTTCAAGCCTTACTACCACCAAAAAAAGAGAGAAACAACATTAAACCTGTTTGTTTTTTGGGCTTTGTGTATAAGCTACACATCCCTCAATTGTGAAATCAAACAGTTTGGCATAATCTCCACTTATTTATGATGCATTAGGCTTTGCAGCAATAAATAAGCCCCATGATGAAAGTACCTCATTCTGTTCACAGCTTTGTACCCAATATTCAGGACAACACTTGATATTCACTGAAAAGAAAAGAGGCCATTATAATAAGAGATAATGCCTTGATAAAAGACATAAGGTCTGGGGATATCAACTTCCCACCCCACCCCCCCACCTCGAGAGCCCTCAAACAAGCCCAGATGAGCTGGTTTCTAAGATGATATCCAGGTCCAATAGGCACTTTGGGCAGGTGACCTCTCTCCTGGGGACAAAGCAGCCAAAGTTTTGCAAAACTATTGCTGGAAACTTATTTTGGAACTCTTGGGGCAAAAGAACACTGAGAATTGCTTTGATGTGCTGATGTTTTCATCATTTTCTTGGTAATTCAAAGACATAATAGTCGAGAAGCCAGCAGCAACAGCTAGCTCTGCTCAAAGCTTCAGGGTAGTCCGTTTGTATGACACTTCTAGCTCCACTAGGATTAAGGTGCACTCCCATCCATAGATGTTGAATTTGCCAACACAATGCTACAAATGACCAGACTTCGTTTCTTTAGACAGCCTAAGAAGTTTGTGTGTAAGTAATAGGTAGCTACCTCTTACTGTCCCCTCCAATGTCCCTGGAAACATCAGCTTTTGATGTCACATTGGCAATATAGGAATTGTCTACATGACCAAGGGTGGAGCCACAAAGAGGGCACTCCAGCCCAGGAATGCTAGCTAGTGAATGGAGAGGCCTCATGGAGGGAAGACCATATTCCAAGCAATTTCCAATCTATGATTCTTTCTCTAAGCTCTTTAGGGAGGTCTTCCATTTCACTGTTGTCATTTTCATTCATTCCATATTAGCTGCAGCTCTGAGTGCCCAGTCAAAATCCTGGCAGATGGGATTGGGCAGAAACCTGAGTTACTGCCCAAAGAGGTATTATGTCTCATTCTCCCTGGAGACAGAATGCATCTTCCAAGAAAGCTTGCTCAGCCTCTTGGAGAGGAGCACACATGAGCTGAATCCTGACAACAGGAGGAAGAAAACAGAGGAGGTTTCAGGAGCCAGGGGGCAGAAAAGTCTTTTTTGTTTGTTTGTTTTATTATTAATAAGTTTTATTGTTAAAATATTGTACAGAGGGGTTACAATTACATGAGCAAGGTAATGAGTACATTTCTTATTAAGCATTGTTGCCTCCTTTTCTCCTTTTTTTCCCTTACCATCCCTACCAGCCCAACGCGCCCCCCTCCCAGCTGAAAAGTCTTTACGTTACAAGGGACAGTCATTTCCATAGGAAGTGTCTAAAGACTAGAAGTACCCGTGGACAGTGTCAGCTGGCAAAGGCAGACTCAACCATCAGTTGATTTCATTCAGGCATAACATCCCAGTACTTGTAATATTCAGTTGTTGAAACTCAGGGGTTTGAGGACAACACAGGACTTACATCCAAGTTCACTGTAGAAAAAGCAACTGAAATGTGCTCTTTCCTAAGGTTGTAAACAAGTAGCCTTATTCAAACACCAAACAATAAAACCAGATTACATTAAGTCAGGAAGCAGGTGCAGGTAGTTCTCTTTTTTTATTTCTTTTCTTTTAAAATTTATGTGTTGTCATGCGTATTTGTGTACATGCACAACAGACCTGGGCCTGTACATGGTCCCTGAACATTGTTACTTAATGCTAGCGTGTTCTGTCACTTGAACCACAGCTCAACTTCTAGTAGTTAATTGAAGGTAAGGTTCTCGTGGGCTTCACTCTTACTAAGCTGACTTTGACCCACAATCCTCAGATCTCAGACTCCTTAGTTGCTAGGAATACAGGCTTGAGCTATTGGAATCCAGAGGTTCTTTAACTGCCAGGAATGGGATTGATAGATGACTAGTTCCAAGGTAATGATGAGATTATGCATGTCTGGGTAGAAGGTGAGAAAAGGGAGAAAGGATGTAAAAAGATTGGAGCTAGAACATGGCAGGGAGATGCCTCATGTGGTGAAGGCTTCGGTAGGGTCTAGTGGGAAGAAATCACAGGCTTTGAGACTGTAACTTTTGGCTGCCTCCATCTTGAAACCATGGACAGAATGGGTAAGCTTTCTATGGCTAGAAAACTTTTGGGTGATGACACAAACCATAGGAGATGTATGAAGATAAGAAGTCACCCAGGGGTGGCTCACACTTGTAATCCTAGCTACTTGGAAGGATGAGATCTGAGGATTGTGTTTCAAAGCCACCCTGGGCAGGAAAGTTCATAGCCTCTTATATTTAATTATCCAGCAAAAAATTGGAAGCAGAAGTGTGGCTAAAATGGGAGGCTGACAACCTTGAACAAAAACAGCTAAGGAAGAGCATGAGGCTTTCAGTTCAAAGTCCAGTACTAGTACACAAAATAGAGCATAGATAGACAGACAGAGAGATTACATAGATAGATAGATAGATAGATAGATAGATAGATAGATAGATAGATAGATAGATAGATAGATAGATAGATAGATAGATAGATAGATAGATAGATAGATAGATAGATAGATAGATAGATAGATAGATAGATAGATAGTTGGATGGATAAATGGATGGATGGATGGATGGATGGATGGATGGATGGATGGATGGATGGATGGATGGATGGATGGATGGATGGATGGATGGATGGCTGGATGGATGGATGGATGGATGGATAGATAGATAGAGAGAGAGATAGATAGATAGATAGATAGATAGATAGATAGATAGATAGATAGATAGATAGATAGATAGATAGATAGATAGATAGATAGATATAGATAGATAGATAGATAGATAGATAGATAGATAGATAGATAGATAGATAGATAGATAGATAGATAGATAGATAGATAGATCGATAGATAGATAGATAGATAGATAGATAGATATTGGACTAATGGACTTCAGGTACTGTAAGGAATATCCTATCTCAAGTTGGGAGACATGGACTGGAGTTTGGGGTGGTTAGTCTTCAGTGTGCAACCATAAAGCTTCCCTATCTGATAGAAACCTGGTGGGAAGACAAAGCCATGCCAGTGTGTCAGGGTGATGTCAGGGCCAGCTCTAAAGCAAGAAGGCTATCAGAATCTGTGTTCTGCCTATGAAGAAGAGAACTCATTGTTCTAGAAAGTGAGGGAATTGATACCTAAATTACCCATCTTGAATAGAAATGGAAGTGCAGTTGTTTTTACGATAACTTAATATTCTGTCTAAGAGCTATTTCTGTACATACTACCTCCTAAATAAAAGCAGGTTTATTCACAAAAATACCAGTTATGTAGGATTATACATTTCCATAAAACAATTGTAGTACTTAATACTTTAGGGAATATATGTTCTGAATATAATGTTCTGAAAATGTTATTCCCTATTTTTACCTGATACATAGTGTACTATATGCTACCACATGATGTTCAGATGCATGTATAACATAGCATATTTTTTAAATCAGAGCAATTCTAGTGTGAGTTAGTGCAAAGTAGTCAATCAGAACATGTAGTCTATAGAACTGGCAGATGGCATGATCAGCTGCTAAACCAAAGTTAGCTGACATGGATATGGGGGAAGAGGGCTACAGAAGAATAAAGAGTATGCTCAAAATGTTGAGTACATAAGGATGGGGCAATAAATCTTTGAAGTCATAACATTACAAGAACAAGAAAGGATAGCCACCAATCGGAAAGCCATCTTCAAGGACTACAATTCTCCCTATTTAACCCAAGACCAATCTCTGTAATGAGGAAGATGGCCAAGATGGGTGACCTGGGCTGAATTGCCTTTTTCTCTGTGGTGTGTCTATAATATGTTCTCTTTGTCATTTTTCTCGTCTACTAAACCCTTCGATCATCTTTACATATGTTTTCTTCTTACCTAATTCTCCTTATGCTGGATGCAAGGACCCAGGTTGGATAGCTGTCTTATAATTTGTGGTAACATGTAATGGATTCGATTAAGTATGTTTTATTCTGATTTAGGCTCAATGAGTGGACACAATTCTATCTGTCTGTCTGATCTGTTCAAATACATCATTTATAGTGAACACAATAAAAATTCTGTCTTCAAGCCTTAAATATTTGTCATTACCTATCTGTCACCCCTGTATGTGAAGGTACACCTGAACCTCTTCTTCTTAAGTGTACTTTATACAAACATTTGGGACTACATAATTTCTTGAGAATGGTTCTGGTTGGATGAAGACAGCTATTTGTGTTTAGAAAGTTTTTCAATATGTTGCTTAGGTGAGTCCTGAACTAGAGTTCAAGTGAGCTTCTGGCTTTAGGTTCCAGAGTAGCTAGAACTATAGACATATGAGACAAGCAGAAATGGTCAGATAAGTTGATGCTAGGCGAAATGAACCCCAAGATAACTCTATTATTTTTAACACTTTGTTTTTGTTTTGCTTTCTGTGTCAAGAATACCTTTTCCTTTCAATATGCATGCAGTATTTTAAGAATTGCTTTCCAGTTAGTTGAATACATTCAGTAATAATTTTGTCACCTAGGTTATTTTTCCAGACCTTGCCTAGGAAGGACATATGGTGCTGAGGCATGCTTGCCCAGAATATATTCCTCTCTCTGTGACTTTCTTTGAGGAATATTCAGATGGGTCAAAGATGAGGCATATTTCATTACTTAATGTATTTTGTCAAGCTGTCCACAAAACATTTAATTAATTTGCTCTCCCAACAATAGATTCTAATTTCTTGCTTTCTCTGCAAATCTCACAGTATTAAAAAAAAAAAAAAGAAAAAATTTTTGCCAGGTGCTGGTGGCCCACGACTGTAATACTTGTTACTCAGGAGGCTGAAATCTGAGAATTGTGGTTCAAATCCAGCCCAGGCAGGAAAGTCTGTGAGACTCTTATCTCCAATTAACCACCAGAAAACTGGAAGTGGAAATTTGGCTCAATGTGGTAGAGCTCTAGTCTTGAGCAAAAAAGCCCAGGGACAGTGCCTGGACCCTAAGTTCAAACTCTATGATGAACAGCAACAACAATTCTAATAGACACAGAGAACTCTGATATTTGCTAAAAGCATATTTCTTTGTCCCCTTGCTTATATGTTATACCTCAGAAAGTGAGACAACTGAGAATTAAGGAATTTAAAATTAAAAGAGAACTCAACCTCATAGGATTTCTATCTTGCCCCATTAGCAACACTGCTCCACCAGAGCCTTGCGTTACAAGAGAGATAGTATATACAAAGAAACTTGTGTGAAATAAGGAAGGCAGAAGGAGGCTGTCCTCTGCTGCCCTACCAGCATCCCAGAACTTGACTCCTGGTAAGCAGAGACACATCAGTGTGGAAGACAGATGACTTCGAGTATTTTTATTCTCTAGATAGAACTGGAGTATAGGGAAGTGGGCACTGAGCATGGAGCTAGTTAGCTGGCAGGCAGGAAAAGAGAATTTTCTTATTTCAAGGTTAGAAAAGACAAATGAAGTGTAGGTTCACAGCTGGAGTCATAGATTCAAGTGCCAGCAATGTTGCTTACCAAGGAACTCAGGCTCATATCTCTGAGCCTCAGTTTATTTATAGAGTGTTGAGTACAGTGCACTGTATCATCCTTGGCATTTGGGTGAACTGTAAAGGGAAACATGCAGGTAGGCAGAATCCAGGAGGCACATCAACTCAGTGAATGATTTTATGTCACAAATCAAGTGAGGCTTAAATTGAGGGCTTCCACATGTGTGCACCTCCTCTTCTAAGATCCCTAACAAGGGGCTAGGACATCTCTGTGTCTCTGTGGCCCTTTCGATCCTCTCTGTTTTTCCTTTCAGAGTCTTTTCCAAGACAAGCTCTAGTGCATTAAGCAGCCTTTAATGTAGGCAAAAGAAACACTGAGAAGAAGTTCTGAAATCCCACAAACCAGCTATTCCCAATGCTTAGACAAGAATCTCCCACTGGCATTACTGATGATCTTGTCTAATGTAAAATCTCACCTATCCCCTATGGTCATTAAGGCCAGCGATGGACACAGCTAACACCATCACTTTGTTGCCTGTATTTTCCATGTCACATATTAGTGAGATACCCCTTCAATTGTTCAGCTATCTTGGGGAGGGCAGAGATACCTATGCCAGCAACAAAGAAAGGTACTTTCTGCTTTATTAAGCTGGCACAGGGAGGAGCTTCTCTGCGGAACAAGTGGCCAAGGATGCCACTTGCTTCTAATGCAACCCAACCTGCAGCCAGCATTCAGAGTTAGCTCTGTCTACCACATTTCACAGAACTGAAAAATGTGGCAGAATTTCTGTTATTTCTGAAAGACCAGGTTACGCTTTAATCACTGGTTGTAATAGCTAATCTGAGAGGGTGATCTATCCCACTGCCCAGGGGCCTTGAAAAATTAGCTCAACTTCAAGGGTTACCCACAATGATTTCCATGGTGTCAAGTGAGTACAAAATCAGCAGAGTGGGAAACAAATAAAAATAGATGCATTTGGGGCTATTCCAGTTTCCCATCCAGGAAACACGAATTCAATCAATCTTGAAAATACATTCTTAAAATATGGCTGCAGAATTTTAGCTCAAAAACATGAAGGAGAGATGGGAATTCCATTGCTTATTTGTTAAGACTTTTGATTGGGGCTGATGAGCTGAGGGACAGGCCCCAGCCCAGAGTTCAGGCCTCATGACCACCCGCCCCCTGCCAAAAAAAATAAAAACAAGTAAATTTTTTGTATTTTCTTCCCACTATGATATATCCCCTGTTGTCACTGTATTTGATTTTGGTACTCTGGTATTTTATATACATTTATCTGAATAAGGAAAAGGAAGGGGAACAACAGAAAGGAGAGAAAAGATGACAGAGCAGCAATATACACAGAATAATATGTCAGAAATGATTGTACAACTTGGGGGGAAGGTGTAAGTGGGGAGGGAAAGTATGAGAAAAATGAGGGAAGTGGTAACATGTTTGACAAGAAATGCACTTTCTACCTTACTTAGGTAAATGTAACACCTCTGTACATCACCTTGAAAATAAAAAAAAAATTAGTAAACATATGAATGATTAAGTGTTTGCAGCTGCACTAGTTCAAAAGACAGTTACCTTGATGGAATGCCGTATGCATTAAATAATTGATGGTGATGTAATTAGCAATGCAGATCTGTAGAAGGTGCATTTCTCCAATGTTTCAATTAGAGAAGATGGAAAAGGTTTCAAAGTAGATCACTGGACAACATCATTACTGTACTAAATTGCATGGAAATGCACATTTTAAAATATCTAAGTTGGTAATAGTAGACCTAATATGTGATCTTGTCCATATTTATTGCAATCATTAAGAAAGCTGTAGGTCCACCAATGATGAATGGGTAAAAGAATAACACAATCCCTATATATGTGTGTGTGTGTGTGTGTGTGTGTGTACACATTTTTGGTTATGGGGCTTGAACACTGGGCCTAGGCACTGTCCCTTAGCTTTCCAGCTCAAGGCTAGCACTGTACTTGAATCACAGTGCCAGTTCTGGTTTATCTTGTGGTTTATTGGAGATAAGAGTCTCATGGACATGGAGTTCCGGGAAGATGGCAGAGGAGAAGCTGGAGTCTAAACAAGCTCTTGCATAGAAAGCAGTTTTAGAGTTCCAGTGAACAGTCCTAAGCCAGAGAATCACACCAAGTGTGCCATCACAGAAAAGAGAGTCAGGTCAGAGAGAGAAAATCCAGGCTAGGAGACAGATCTGAGCTCTTACTAGCAGCCGCGGTGGCGGCGGCAGCGGTGGCGGCGACGACTGCAGGGGCCATACCTGAACCACAGAGAGTCTGGGATGAAGGAGCCAGATGCAGCGGGCAAATGGATTCTATTCAACACCAGCAAGAACCGACAAGGAGCGGACATCTTCATCCTGCAGTTCGGAGAACCAGACGTCTCTGACTCGGCGGGAGTAGAAGCCTGACATCCTCACTCCTTCCCAGGGAGCAGAGGAGGGAAGGTCACCCCTCCCACCCCCCCAGTACTGGAGATCTCCATCTTGGATACCAACAAAGCTCGGGCGGAGCTCCTAGCTCCAACTCAAGCCTTGTAATAAAACAAGTCATTTAGCAGGGCAAAAGAACTTAACAGCAGCGTCACCTGCCAGACTCAGCTCCATCCAGGGAAAAGTCACGCAGCTCAGGTGCCAGCCCTAGGAGTGGCTTTCTTCACTGAGTAATCAGAGCCAGAGGCTGCCCCTCCCTTTAGCAGTCTCGACATCAGTAAACAGAAACCCTGAGAGTGGCTCCAGGCTGGGCTCTTTGAGTTCCTCACAAAGTAGCCAGCGGGAAAAGCTACTGTTTGTTGAAAGGCCTCAACTCTACCCAGAAACTAGCCTCATCATTGCAACTCCCTCTTTTGTGATACTCAAAGCAGGTCTGCCTCCCATTGAACTAGCCTGGGAGGAGGATCGCCAAATCCTGGGTAAAGCAGAGCATGTTTCTGCCTGTTTGAACAAACTGACTTAAGAAACCAACCAAGCCACAGGATCACAAGCAGACCAGAGACTCCAACAAGAGGCTGGTTACAGACACAAGGGAGATACAGGATTTTTCCCACCCCTCCCAAAAAAATCAAAGAACTTTTTGTTTTTTCTTCTTCTTCATCTTCTTCTTTTTTTTTTTTTTTGGTAACTTATATAAAAAAATTTTCTTTTCTAAAACTTTTTTTAATCTTTAATTTTTGCCTTTTTTGAAAAAAAATTGTTTTCCACTAACTTTTTTCTCCTCTTATAATTTTTATTTTAGGGATACATGAGTGTGCGTTTTTCTTTCTTTTTTGGTTTTCTTTCTCTTTTTTTCTTTTTTAATTACCTTTTTGTTTTTTGTTTAGCTCTACTGGACTTCTGATCTTTTTTTCTTCCTTTCTTATCCTTTTCACCTTTTTCTCTCTTTCGTTCTTCTTTATGTGACTTAATTGTTGTCCTGCACATCCTCAGATAAACCCATAGTTGAATATTAGACCCTATCCCCCATTGTGTACACACTTAATCCACAAATTTATTACTCAATTCAAAACCTCTAAGACTAAAATTCCTTAATAGCAGTACTACCTCTTTATACCTAAATAATATTTTAAGCATTTTTATTTTTAAGTTTTTCACATCTCCTTTACATCCCTCCCCTTCTCTCAATATATTCACGTTCTTCTCTAAATAGATTGTCTTCGTTCTGCATAATATTACTAATTTTTACTTTTATATTTTTTCTGGTCTCTTTTCTATTCCCTTTCCATTTCTCTCTCTCTGCTTTCATCCTACACAACCTATTTCCTGCTTTGAGATTAGGACTTAGTTAACTCTCCCTGTGCCTTCCACATCAATCTATTATTTTTTTAATCACATCTCTCCCTAACCCTAATAATTTCTGGTTGTCCAAATTCTTCTTCACGGTTTGTAGCCCATTAACATATAGTTGTTTGATGTTGAATAGATGTATCTGTTGAACTAGATTGTATCTGTAGACTATTGTCTGTGCAAATTCAGACTTTGGTTGATGCTTGCCTTAAGATAGTGTACTAGCACAACACTGGTGCTCTTTTCATCTCAAATGGGCAGAATAAGCCGGAAAAACACAAGAAAAATGGCAAGTCTGGGTATCTCAATTCCCACTCTTGATAATGAGGGGACAGAACAGATAATGAATAATCCAGAGAAGAGTTTCCAAATAGCTCTATAAACACTGCTGGCAAACATGATAAATGAAAAGATTGAAAACTTAAAAGGAATCTGTATGAGCGTGATAGGGAGAGAGAGGAGGCAATCCAAAAGTTTAAACAGGAATATCATAAGCATGAGGAAGCTACCCAAAAATTGATACAGGATTTGTGTGAGCAGCTTGAGAATACTCCAAGAGAAAGGCAGGAATGCCATGAGCAGGCTCAGATTACTCAAAGAGAACTGCAGGAATCCCACGAAAGGGAGGAAGCTAACAAAGAGTAATACAGGAATTGAGAGAGCAGGAAGAGAATAAACAAAGATCACTAAAGGAATTCATGGAATCCATTAACAAAGAGCTGAAGGAAGTCAGGGAGACCGCAAAGGCAATGCTGAATGGAACCCAAAAGAAGGAATGGGAGTCCAAGGAAAACATAACAAATCAACTAAGTGATTTGAGAATAAACACTGAACACCAAATTAAGGAAGTAAAGAAGTTCATACAAGATCTAAAAGAAAGCTTCAACAAAGAATTTGAAGCCATCAAAGCTGACCAATTAGAAGGAAAAGAGATAAAAAACAAAGTAGAAAGTCTTGACAGCAGGTTAGACCATCTCAGGGATTGAAGACAGCGTAGATATTATAGAGAAAGAACATACAACCATCCAAGACAAGTCCAAGAAATATGATAGATCTATCCAACACTTGGAAGACACCATCAGAAGGCCTAATCTAAGGATAATGGGTGTAGAGTAGCACCTAGAAACAGAAGTTAATGGTCTAGGAAATTTGTTTAACAGGATCCTAGCAGACAACTTTCCAAACATGCAAAAAGATAGGCCTATTCAGATACAAGAAGCCTTTAGAACCCCATATAGACCAGACCAGAATAGGACATCCCACCGTCACATTATAATCCACACAGGATCAACTCAGATCAAGGAAAAGATCCTTATAGCTGTCAAGGAGAAAAGATTAATCACTTATAAAGTGAAACCAATTGGAATAACCTCAGATTTCTCAGCAGAGACAATCAAAGCAAGAAGAGCCTGGAATGATGTATGCCATGCCCTAAAAACAAACAACTATCAACCAAGAATACTGTACCCAGCTAAACTCTCATTCATAACTGAAGGCCAAATAAAAAACTTCCATAGCAAAGAAAAATTGAAACAATATATCTCCACCAAACCAGCCCTACAAAAGATTCTTAAAGCTGTCCTACACACAGAAAACCAACAAGACCACAATAAAGGCCAAGAAACTGCAACCAAACTGAGAATCCAAGAACCATAGGAAGAACTCAGTTTTCACAGCCCCCAAGAAGGTGGATAACATGGCAGACACTCCCAAATACCTCTCAGTCCTATCTCTTAACATTAACGGACTTAACTCTCCCATTAAGCGACATAGACTGTCTAGTTGGATTAAAAAACAAGATCCTTCGATCTGCTGCCTTCAGGAGTCACATCTTGCCCATAAAAACGAACACATTTTCAATGTTAAAGACTGGTACAAAATCTACCAAGAAAACAGACCCCATAAACAGGCAGGAGTTGCACTCCTAATATGAGATAAAATAGACTTCAAATTAAAATTCATAAGAAAAGATAAAGAAGGTCACTGCACACTAATTAAGGGATCTCTCCTTCAGGAGGATATTACAATTCTAAATATCTATTCACCAAACAATTGAGCACCCAAATGTTTCCAAGAAACACTACTCTCCCTCAAAACCCACATATATCCAAAGACATTAATTGTTGGGGATTTTAACACACCACTCTCCCCACTAGATAGATCAACTCGGCAAAAACTCAACAGATAAACCGCCGATCTAAACAGCTGCATAGAACAACTAGATTTAACAAACATCTACCTAACATTTCACCCAGCAGAATCAGAATACACGTTTTTCTCAACAGCCCATGGAACATTTTCTAAAATAGACCACATTTTAGGCCACAAACAAACTCAGAAACATTGAAGTTATACCATGCATTGTCTCTGACCACAAGGGAATAAAATTAAAACTCAACACCAAAAGCCACCAAAGAAAGTCTGGTAACACATGAGGCTGAACAACACACTGAAGAATCACGAGTGGGTCATGGAAGACATTAGAAAGGAAATTCAAATGTTCATGCTATTCAACAAAAATGAACACAAACTACAGCTCCTCTGGGACACAGCAAAGGTAGTACTCAGAGGCAAGTTTATAGCTCTGAGCTCCTACATTAACAAATTGGAGAGATCTGAAATTAACAATTTAATGACACATCTAAACCTCCTTGAAAAAGAGCAGCAAGATAAACCCCAATCCAGTAGAGGGAAAGAAATAATTAAAATTAAAACAGAATTAAATGAATTAGAGTCAAAAAGAACTATAGAAAGAATCAACAAAACAAAGAGTTGGTTCTTCGAAAAAATTAACAAAATTAACAGACCCTTAGCAAATCTTATCAGAAAAAGAAGAGAACACACCCAAATTAAGAAACTCAACGATGAGAATGGAAGCATCACCACGGAAACAACCAAGATACAGAACATTATAAGGGAATACTTCTCAAAACTTTATGCTAATAAGTTTGAGAACTTGACAGAAATGGACCTTTTCCTAGCAAATATTGACATGCCAAAACTAAACCAAGATGAGTTAAACGATCTTAACAGGCCCATATCAAGCACTGCAATAGAAACAGCAATAAGAGACCTCCCAGCTAAGAAAAGTCCAGGACCAGATGGTTTTACAGTGGAATTTTACAAGGCCTTCAAAACACACCTCACACCAATACTCCTCCAACTCTTCAATGAAATTGAAAGGGAAAGTTCACTACCGAACACATTCTATGAAGCCATCATAACCCTCATCCTAAAACCAGGCAGGGACTCATCAAAGAAAGAGAACTATAGACCTATTACTTTGATGAACATTGATGCCAAACTGTTCAACAGTCGGGCATTGGTGGCTAACGCCGGTAATCCTAGCTATTCAGGAGGCTGAGATCTGAGGATCACAGTTCAAAGCCAGCCCGGGCAAGAGAGACTGTGAGACTCCTATCTCCAATAAACCACCAGAAAACCGGCAGTGGCACTGTAGCTCAAGTGGTAGAGCGCTCGCCTTGAGCTGAAGAGCTGAGGGAAAGCACCCAAGCCCAGATTTCAAGCCCCACAACCGACAAAAAAAAAAAACAAAACTATTCAACAAAATTTTGGACAATCGACCTCAACAATTCATCCAAAAATCATACACCACGATCAAACAGGATTCATTTCAGGGATGCAAAGCTGGTTCAATATATGCAAATCAATTAATATTATTCATCTCATCAACAGGAGCAAGAATAAGAACCACATGGTTATCTCAATAGATGTAGAAAAAGCATTCGACAAGATCCATCACCCCCTTATGATGAAGGTTTTGGAAAAATTAGGAATCCATGGAACATTCCTCAATACAATAAAGGCTGAATATGACAAACTTACAGCCAGCATTATATTTAATGGTGAAAAACTAAAGCCATTTCCTCTTAACTCAGGAACAAGACAAGGATGTCCACTCTCTCCACTTCTCTTCAATCTAGTATTAGAATGCCTAGCTACAGCAATAAGACAAGATGTAAACATAAAGGGGATCCAAATAGTGAAAGAAGATATAAAATTCTCCCTCTTTGCAGATGACATGATCTTGTATTTAAAGATCCCATAGACTCCACTCCCAATTACTCAAACTGATTCAAAACTTTGGCAAGGTAGCAGGGTATAAAATTAACACCCCAAAATAAATGGTAACAATGAGAAAAGTGTGGCTGAAATTAGGAAAGCAACTCCATTTGTAATAGCGCTACAAAAAACAAAATACCTAGGAATTAACTTAACCAAAGAAGTGAAGGACCTCTATGATGAAAACTTTAAAATCTTGAAAAAGGAAATCAAAACAGAACTTCGAAAATGGCAAAACCTCCCATGCTCCTGGATTGGAAAGATTAACATCGTGAAAATGGCAATACTTTCCAAGGCTATCTACAAATTCAACGCGATACCTATCAAAATTTCAACCTCATTCTTCAAGGAAATAGAAGACACAATCTAAAAATTCACATGGAACAATAAAAGACCCAAAATAGCAAAAACGCTCCTCAACGGAAAGAACACTGCTGGAGGAATATCAATACCAAGTTTCAAACTCTACTATAAAGCCATAGTAATCAAAACAGGTTGGTATTGGCATAAGAACAGACCTCAGGACCAATGGAATAGAATTGAAAACCCAGAAATGAACCTACAGACCTATAGCCATCTAATCTTTGATAAGGGAGCTAAAACAATAGAGTGGAACAAAGACAGCCTCTTCAGTAAATGGTGCTGGAAAAATTGGTTAACTACATGTAGAAAATTATAGCTAGATCGTTATCTATCACCCTGCACCAGAATCCACTCCAAATTGATCAAAGACCTCGAAGTCAAAGTAGACACTCTGAAAACATTACAGGATCAAATAGGAGAAACCCTAGGTCTTCTTGGCTCAGGCCGAGATTCTCTTAATAGAGACCTGGAAACACAACAAATCAAAGAAAGTTTGGACAAATGGGATTGCATGAAGTTGCAGAGCTTCCGCATGGAAAAGGACATAGCTAGCAAGATCAATAGAAAGCCCACGGGTTGGGTGAAGATCTTTACTAGCCATACAACAGACAAGGGACTCATATCTAAAATATACTTGGAACTCAAAAAATTAAATCCCCCAACAACAAATCCTCAAAGAAACAATTGCCCAATAAATAACTGGGCTAAAGACTTGAAGAGAAACTTCTCTGAAGAAGAAAGAAGGATGGCCAATAGACACATGAGGAAATGCTCAACATCCCTAGCCATAAAAGAAATGCAAATCAATACAACATTGTGATACCACTTCACTCCAGTTAGAATGGTAAAAATCAAGAACTCTAACAACAACAGATGCTGGAGGGGATGTGGACAGAAGGGAACCTTACTTCATTGTTGGTGGGAATGTAAACTTGTTCAACCACTTTGGAAAGTAGTATGGAGGTTCCTCAAAAGACTTCACATTGAGCTCCCTGATGACCTAGCAATCCCACTTTTGAGTATTTACACAAATATTTACAAACAAGACCACACTAAAGCGACCAGCACAACTATGTTTATTGCAGCATTATTTACCATAGCTAAGATATGGCACCCACCCAGATGCCCCTCAGTAGATGAATGGATCAAGAAAATATGGTATATGTACACAATGGAATTCTATGCCTCCATCAGAGAGAATGACATTGCCCCTTTAGTTATGAAATGGAAAGACTTGGAAAAAATTTTATTAAGTGAAGCAAGCCAGGCCCAAAGAATCATAGGTCCCATGGTTTCCCTTATTTGCAATATCTAGTATATGTATGAGTCAACCGGAAAAGTTCAGATAATGTGATGTTAGGAAAATGAACCCTTAGATATATATTTTAATGATTTTTTCTTTCATGCATTTGTTTCTAATGCATTTATAAGATTATTTGTTTGTTGCTTTGTATGTCCTTCCCCCACAGTATAACCCCTGCTTCACCTATATTTGATGTCGGTATAATTTGTGGAGGAGATGGGGAAAAACAAGTCGTTTAAGCAAACAGGTGGACCTGTTGCAACCATGAGAAGTACAAGTTGTCATGTAGAGAACGAGCTTTACATCGTTGGTGCAGAGGGGGGGGAGAGGGGGGGGGACTGGGTAGGGAGGTGGGGGGAGGGCTGGGAAGAGATGTGAAGGGTAAACAAAGGAGGAGGCTGCAATGCTTGATAAGAAATGTAGGCATTATCCTGCCAATGTAATTGTTACCCCTCTGTACAGTATGTTCACAAAAAAAATGAAAAAAAATAAAATGAAAAAAAAAAAGATTAAAAAAAAAAGAGTCTCATGGACTTTCCTGCCTGGACTGGCTTTGATCCTCAGATATCAGCCTCCTTAGTAGCTAGAATTACAGGCATGAGCCACCAATGCCTAGCATACAAAAATATGTTTGTTAATATCTAAAAATTATAGTTCAAATATTTTATCATAAGTATGAACTTAACCATGGTTATTTTTTGATAATGAGGTTCCATTTAGTATTGTCACTACATGTGCAACATGGACTGATCAGTCAGAGGAGTCTGTGATATTCTTACCTCCAATTAAGCACAGACAAGTTGAAGTGGAACAGTGGTTCAAGGAGCAGAGTACTAGCCTTGTGCAATAAAAAGCTCAGGGACAGCACCCAGGCCCTGTCTAAGTCACAGAATTGGCACACACAGCAAAATCTCTCCCAATTTTTGTTTCAGCTGAGTTGAATAACTCGTGTTGTAATAGCCAGAATTCATCTTTGCCGTTTACATTTTGTCAGATGAACTTTTCCATTGACACTCTAATAAACTGAGTCATCTAAGGAGACCCACAAACACTCACTTGTTGCCTGCTAATTCATTTAAGTACCACTATTGTGAGTAATCAAATCTCTACAACTTTATACAACTTTGTATTAAAACTTAAAAACACAAACCTTCAGTGTTTCTCAGGCCTTTTGCCTCTGTGCATCTCCATTGTCTCCTTTTATGTCTGCTAATCCTGAGGCTTGAATTCTGAGTCCCTAAACTGCTTTGATAAAAGCCTAATGCCCTATAACTTGAGCCACAGCCCCACTTCTGCCATTTTTGGGCTGTTAATTGCAGATAAAAGTCTCATAGACTGTCCTGATAGGGCTGGTTTTATCTATGATCCTCAGATTTCACTTTTCTGAGTATCAAGGATTACAGGTGCGAACCACCAGTACCAAGCTTATATGTCACTTTGATATACAAAATTTAAGTCAATTAAATCCCCGAAGTTGTAGGGGTTTTTAATGACAGCAACAAAATTAATGCACATACTATAATTAGAATATGCAACCAAAACTTTTAAGGAGAATAATGATTTTTTCTATTTCTGCATATAAATGAACGTGTTAAGATCTCTATAATAAAAGCTTTCAGGATACTGATGATATATTCATAAATCCCAGCTACTCAGGAGACTAAGATCTGAGGATCATATGTATAGCCAGTCTGGGTAGGAAAGTCTGTAATACTCTTAACTCAAATGAACCATCAACAAACCAGAAGTGGAGCCATGTCTGAAGCAGTAGGGCACAAATCTTGAGCAAAAATGTATGAGGATATTGTCTAGGCCCTGAATTCAAGCCCAGGAAAGGCACAAAAATTAAAGTTAATTAATTAAAACTTGAACCCAGATATTTTGTAGACTTTTTTATTGTGAAAACACTATACAGAGGGGTTACAATTAGATGGGCAAGATAATGAGTACATTTCTTATCAAGCATTGTAGCCTCCCCCTTTGTTTCCCCTTCCCATCCTCTCCACACCCCGCCACCTAATCCTCCTCCCCCATCACAGTTGTAAAGTTCGTTTTCGACATAACGACTTGTACATCTCATTGTTGCAATGAGTCCAATTGTATCCTTATTTAAATGATTTAAGACACACAAATGCTTGAAATATATGGGCCTACATTGCTGACTGTCTTTCTAATAAAGACTGAAATAATAGTTTATTATTCTACTATTATTCAATTATGCATGTTAACTTAATAATGGATATCTGCTGCCTGCTGGCTGTGTGTGGACAGGATGTTAGCTATGTTTGGCAATATGGACATAGTTTTGCCAGCTTTGGATGTCACATGTTTGTGAAGGGACAGATAACAAATTAAAGAGTGATAAACATGTTTTTCCATCACTCATATCTCTTCAAAAATCAGCCTTTATCATCCTTAGAATATTTTTTTTAATTTCTACTAAAGCAGTCCTCTACACAGTTCCTGCAAATCCAATCTACATTTAATCTACATTTCCCCAAAATCAATTGATGAGGCTCACCCTTACCCTTCTTCTCTAATTAGCTTATCTGGGGCAATGGAAAAGGACAGCCAACAATTTGGGTTTGCATTAGCCAATAATCTCAGCTACTTAGGAAGCAAGGCAAACTCAGAAAAAATATTATCAAGATCCTATCTCAGGATCAAACCCACCTGTAAACCCAGCAACTCAGAAAGATAGATAATAGGATAATGATTTGAGGCTTGCCTTGGGGTTGTAAACATGGAACCTTATAGGAAAAATAACTAAAGTTTAAAAGGCATGGATCAATTTGCTAGAGTGACTAACAACAAGGTGTAAAACCCTTCATTCAAACCTCAGAACTACCAAAAAATAATAAAAGACAAAAAACCGGACAGTTCTGACAATTCTTCAGTGCTGATGATGTAGGTTTGATCCATACTCTGAGAATCACTGTTCTAATTAAAAGCAATTAACTTCCAAAAATGACAGATTTACCTATTTTTATCATTGTGGTAAACACAGTCAAGGGCAGCTTTGTCCTTTGATGAATCTGGGAAGATTCCAGAGAGTCTGCCACATTGTGGTGGAAGCATGTGTTAAGAAAAAGCTACTCAGCTCATGGACCAAATAGGAAGCAAACAGAGCACGAGGATAAATGAGAGGAACAGGCCAGGAAAGGATATCACTTTTAAAACCCCAAGTCTTTCAACTAGGTCTTTTAACCTTCAAAGATTCCATCGCTTTAAAAGTCTACCAAATTAGGAACTTAACAATGGGTTGACTTACTGATGAGGACAGAGCACTCAAATGCAATTACTTCACTGAAGCTGCATCTCTGAACATTAATCGCTACTATGGATGACTATCCTTTTTCGAGACATTCCAGGTCCGAACCATAATGAATATGATTTTAATGAGTAGCATTAAAAATTGGAAAAATTATGTAAGTATATCCTAATTTCTATTTAAACAATATTAACTAATACACCTTAGAATCCTAACGACCACCTCTCTACTCCTATCCTCACCAAGTTTTTAATCTCCTGTTACCTGGGGAAAAAATTTCAAGCCCCAACTTTTTCCATGTATGTCTATCAAACGATGAGATTTGTCCCACCATCAGAGATCTGGTTACTGATATCACTGAATGCCAAAGGAAATCAATCAGAAGACCACAGAGACTGCCATTGAAAAGAAGAGGGGGGACCGTGAATGCACAAAAAATAGAAATTTAAGGCTTAAAAATAGTTTAGAGGTCATGCACTCATTCTCACACCTGTAACCCTAGGTACTAAGTCTGAGATCTAAAGATAAGAGATTGAAAACCAGTCTTAGGAAGAAAGTTTATGAGACTCTTATTTCCAAGTAAGCACTGAAAAGGTGAATAAGCTACATCACAGTAAAAGGTCCTGAGTCCAAGACCACATAACAGCAAACACAAAATAAAGTGATTTAATTGGAGGACAGAGGGCTGTGCATATGTGGGACTTGCCAGGGGAAGAGAGGATCTTCTCAGCGAGCCTGTCCTTTGCTCAGGATTGGGAGAGATCTCCCGGGAAGTAGTTCCTAGCATACCTACAAGTTAGTCTCTGGCATACAGTGCTAGCATCCTGCTTACCTGTGTGTGTGTGTGTGTGTCTGTGTGTGTGTGTGTGTGTGTGTGTGTGTGTCCCACTATTAGGTCTTGAAAAATGGATCTCTCATTCTTACTGGGGTTCTTTGTTTTATTTTGTTTTGGCTTGTGGCTGGTGCTATGCCATATAGTTATGCCTCTAGTATCATTATTTTTGCTAGTTAATTGGAGATAGTCTTGAAAACTTGTCAGCCTAGGCTGACTTTGAACGTTGGTCCTTCCTGAGTAGCTAGAATTGTATCCATGAGACAATAGTGCCTCGCATGAAATGTATGTTTAATTATGTGCTCATTGTCTTCTGAGGCTGAGTAATATAAAAATGAATATGTCATCATCTTTTCCTTCACTAACCTAAGAAACTATTCTTGTTTGACAGTGCTTTCGTAAACGTGATTTTTCACTCCCAGTCTGCTATGCAGAAATTTTCCTTTTATTTATACATTTTTATTTATTTATTTTTATTGTCAAGATGATGTACAGACAGTTTAATGTTACATAAGATAATAAGTACATTTTTTGACAAACTTGTTACCCCATCCCTCAATTTTCTCCTGCTTTCTCTACCCCCATCACCCAGCCCCAAGTTGTACAGATCATTTCCAACATATTGTTTTGTTTATATTGTTGTTGTATTGGTTCCCCCTTTGACCTTTGTCTCTTCATTGTGTTACCAAACGTTTCTTCTAAAAATGGTATTTAAAGAAAAAGGTCACTAAGCATGGAATTTTCTGCACTTCATCTGGTCATGTGATTGTTCATTACTCATTCCTGTTGGCAGCGAGGGCTGGTGGTGAGGGTGCCTGGGTACACAGGGTCGGAGAAGCTTCAGAAATTCCTGCCTGGATTTGACCAGAGCTAGCGCCACCGGTAGCCACTGTCAAAAGGCAGAAGCCACATTCTCAAGCAGAACTCATGAAGGAAGGAGATCATTAAAAACACTGGCATAGCTGGGTGCCAGTGGCTCATGGCTGCAATCTTAGCTACTCAAGAGGCTGAATCTGAGGATCAGGGTTCAAAACCAGCCTAGGCAGAAAAGTCCATGAGACTCTTTTTTGTTGTTGTTGTTCCATCGTGGGGCTTGAACTCTGGGCCTGGGCGCTATCCCTCAGCTCTTCAGCTCAAGGTAAGCACTCTACCGCTTAAGCCACAGCACCACTTCTGGTTTTCTAGTGGTTTATTGGAGATAAGAGTCTCACTGACTTTCCTGCCTGGACTGGCTTTGAACCACGTTCCACAGATCTGAGCATCCTGAGTAGCTAGGATTACAGGCATGAGCCACCAGTGCCCGGTCCGTGAGACTCTTTTTTTTTTTAATTTATTTTTTTATTTTATTTTATTTGTGAACATACTATACAGAGGGGTTACAATTACATGGGCAGGATAACACATACATTTCTTACCAAGAATTGCAGCCTCCTCCTTTGTTTACCTTTCACATCCCTTCCCAGCCTTCCCCCTCCCCCCCCACTCAATCCTTCCCCCGCACCAACGTTGTAAACTCGTTTTTGACATGACAACTTGCACTTCTCATTGTTGCAACAGGTCCACCTGAATCCTTAAATGACTTGTTTTTCCCAATCTCCTCCACAAGATATACTGACATCAAATATAGTGAAATCGGGGTTATACTGTGGGGGAGGGACATACAAAGCAACAAAAAATAATCTTATAAATGCGTTAGAAACACATGCATGAAAGAAAAAAAAACATTAAAATACATATCTAAGGGTTCATTTTCCTAACATCACATTATCTGACCTTTTCCGCTTGACTCATACATATACTAGATATTGCAAATAAGGGAAACCATGGGATTACAGGCATGAGCCACCGGTGCCCGATCTGTGAGACTCTTATCTCCAATAAACCACCAGAAAACCAGAAGTGGCGCTATGACTCAAGTGGTAGAGCATTTGCCTTGAGCTGAAGACCTGAGGGACAGTGCCTAGGGTCAGACTTAAAGTCCCATGACCAACAAAAGCAAACAAACAAAACAAAACACCACTGGCAGAGTCCCAATTGTTCATTTAGTCCACGGAGCTTCTCCCACTCTGTGAGTGTGTGAGTGTGTATGTGTGTGTGCGTGTACGTGTGTGTGATGGCACTAGGGCTTGAATTTTTGGCCTTATACTCTCTCTTCACATTTGTGCTCAAGGCTAGGGCTCTGTCACTTGAGATACACTTGAGGGTTTTTGTTGGTTAACTGGAGACAAAAGTGTCAAAAAGAGTTTTTGGCTACGGCTGGCTTCAAACCTCAAACCTCAGATCTTGTCCTCCTGAGTAGCTCAGATTTCAGACGAGCCACCCTTGCCAATATCTTTTTATTTTATTTTATTTTTTGACTTTTTTTTTATTATGAGAATTCCATACAGAGGAGTTACAATTACATGGGCAAGATAACGAGTACATTTCTTATCAAGCATTGTTGACTCCTCGTTGTTTCCCCTTCCCATCCCTTCCCATACTACTCCCCTCCCCCCAACCGATCCTCCCCCAAGTTGTTAAGTTCGTTTATCGACAAAACAACTTGTACATCTTATTGGTGCCATGGGTCCACCTGTATCCCTAGTTAAACGATTTGTTTTTTCCATTCTCCTCCACAAATTATCCCAACATCAAAAACAGTGAAAGTATGGGTTATACTGTGGGGGAGGGACATACAAAGCAACATAGAAATAATCTTATAAATATGATAGAAACAATTGCATGAAAGGAAAAAAAAAAAAAACAAAACAAAACCTCTGAATACGTACCTTTGGGTTCATTCCCCTAACATCAACTTATCTCACCTTTTCTGGTTGACTCAGACATATACTAGTTATTGCAAATAAGGGAAACCATGGGACCTATGATTCTTTGGGCCTGGATTACTTCACTTAATATAATTTTTTCCAAGTCTTTCCAATTCCTAACAAATGGGGCAATGCCATTCTTTCTGATGGAGGCATAGTATTCTATTGCGTATATATACCACATTTTCTTGAACCATTCATCTACCAAGGGGCATCTGGGTTGGTTCAATATCTTAGCAATGGTAAATAATGCTGCAGTAAACATAGTTGTGCTGGGAGCTTTAGTGTGTTGTTGATTGTGAACATTTGGGTAAATGCCCAAAAGTGGGATTGCCGGGTCATAGGGGAGCTCTATGTGGAGTATTTTGAGCAACTTCCATACTGCTTTCCAAAGTGGTTGAACAAGTTTACACTCCCACCAACAATGCAGTAAGGTTCCCTTCTGTCCACATCCCCTCCAGCATCTGTTGTAATTAGACTTCTTGATTATAGACATTCTAACTGGTGTGAGGTAGTATATCAATATTGTTTTGATTTGCATTACTTTTATGGCTAGAGAGGTTGAGCATGTGTCTATTGGCCATTCTTCTTTCCTATTCAGAGAAGTTTCTCTTTACTTCTTTAGCCCACTTATTTATTGGGCAGTTGTTTCTTTGAAGCTTTGTTGTTGGGGGATTTAATTTTTTGAGTTCCAGGTATATTTTAGATATAAGACCCTTGTCTGTTGTAAGGATAGTGAACATCTTCTCCCAAACCGTGGGCTTTCTATTAATCTTGTGAGCTATGTCCTTTGCCATACAGAAGCTATGCACTTTCATGCAATCCCATTTGTCCAACTTTTCTTTGATTTCTTGTGTTTCTGGGTCTCTATTAAGAAAATTTTGGCCTGTGCCAAGGAGACCTAGGGTTTCTCCTACTCCATCCTGTAAAGTTTTCACAGTGTCTGCTTTGACTCTGAGATCTTTGATCCATTTGGAGTTGATTCTGGTGCAAGGTGATATATAAGGATCTAGCTTTAGTTTCCTACACGTAGTTAACCAATTTTGCCAACACCATTTACTGAAGAGGCTGTCTTTCTTCCATTCTATTTTTTTTAGCTCCCTTATCAAAGATTAGATGGCTATAGGTCTGTAGGTTCATTTCTGGATTTTCAATTCTATTCCATTGGTCCTGAGGTCTGTTCTTGTGCCAATACCAAGCTGTTTTGATTACTGTGGCTTTATAGTAGAGTTTGAAAATTGGTATTGCTATTCCTCCAGCAGTGTTCTTTCCGTTGAGGAGCGTTTTTGCTATTCGGGGTCTTTTATTGTTCCATATGAATTTTTAGATTGTGTCTTCTATTTCCTTGAAGAATGAGTTTGGAATTTTGATAGGTATCGCATTGAATTTGTAGATAGCCTTGGGAAGTATTGCCATTTTCACGATGTTGATCTTTCCAATCCAGGAGTTATTTGTCACTTTCTAAGTTCTGTTTTGATTTCCATTTTCAGGTTTTTAAAGTTTTCATCATAGAGGTCCTTCACTTCTTTGGTTAAGTTAATTCCTAGGTATTTTATTTTTTGTGGGGCTATTCTGAATGGAGTTTTTTTCCCTGATTTTAGCCACACTTTTCTCATTGTTGGCATGTAGAAAAGTCATTGATTTTGGAGGGTTAATTTTATACCCTCCTACTTTGCCAAAGTTTTGAATCACAATGAGTAATTTGGGAGTGGAGTCCATGGGATTCTTAAAATATAAGATCACCTCATCTGCAAAGAGGCAGAGTTTTACTTCATTTTTCCCTATTTGGATCCATTTTATGTTTGCGTCTTGTCTTATTGCTGCAACTAAGCATTCTAATACTAGATTGAAGAGTAGAGGAGAGAGTGAGTATCCTTGTCTCTTTCCTGAGTTTAGAGTAAATGGCTTCAGTTTTTCACAATTGAGTATAATACTGGCTGTAGGTTTGTCTTATACAGCCTTTATTGTATTGAGGAAAGTTCCATGGATTCCTAATTTTTCCAGAACCTTCATCATAAAGGGGTGGTGGATCTTGTCAAATGTTTTTTCTGCATCTATTGAGATAAACATGTGGTTCTTATCCTTACCTTTGTTGATGTGATGAATTATGTTTATTGATTTGTGTATATTGAACCAGCACTGCATCCCTGAAAGGAATCCTGTTTTATTGTGCTGTATGATGTTTTTGGATGAATTGTTGAAGCTGATTTGCCAAAATTTTGTTGAGAAGTTTGGCATCAATGTTCATCAAATATATGGGTCTATAGTTCTTTGTTTGATTAGTTCCTGCCGGGATTTGGAATGAGGGTTATTATAGCTTCATAGAATGAATTCGGTAGCGAACTTTCTCTTTAATTTCATTGAAGTGTTGAATGAGTATTCGTGTGAGTTCTGCTTTGAAGGCCTTGTAGAATTCCACTGTAAAACAGCAGAACAGAGTTCTCTGATTGCTGTTACTATTTCAATTCTTGATATGGGCCTGTTAAGATGGTTTAACTCATTTTGGTTTAGTCTCTGCATGTCAATATTTGCTAGGAAAATGTCCATTTTTGGCAAGTTCTCAAACTTATAAGCATAAAGTTTTGAGAAATATTCCCTTACAATATTCTGAATCTTGGTTGTTTCGGTGGTGATGTTACCATTCTCATCTCTGAGTTTATTTATTTAGGTGTGTTCTCTTCTTTTTCTGATAAGATTTGCTAAGGGTCTGTCAATTTTGTTAATGTTTTTGAAGAACCAACTCTTTGTTTTGTTGATTCTTTCTATGATTTTTTTGGATTTTAATTCATTTATTTCTGATTTAACTTTCTTTATTTCTTCCCATCTACTGGATTGGGTTTATCTTGCTGCTCATTAAATTATTGGTTTCAGCTCTCTCCAATTTGTTGATGTAGGAACTCAGAGCTATAAACTTGCCTCTGAGTACTGTCTTTGCTGTGTCCCAGAGAAGCTGGTAGTTTGTGTGCTCATTTTTGTTGAATATCATGAACAATTGAATTTTGTTTCTAATCCCTTCCATGACCCACTGGTGGTTCAACAGTGTGTTGTTCAGCCTCCATATGTTACAGGACTTTCTTTGGTGGATTTTGGTGTTGAGTTCTAATTATATTCCCTTGTGGTCTCAGAGAATGTCAGGTATAATTTCAATGTTTCTGAATTTGGACAAATTTGCTTTGTGACCTAAAATGTGGCCTATTTTGGAAAATGTTCCATGTGCTGCTGAGAAAAACGTGTATTCTGATGCTGCTAGGTGAAATATTCTGTAGATGTCTGTTAAATCTAGTTGATCTATGCAGCTGTTTAGGTCTGCGGTTTCTATGTTGAGTTTTTGCTGAGTTGATCTATCTAGTGGCGATAGTGGAGTGTTACAGTCCCCAACAATTAATGTCTTTAGATCTATATGAGATTTGAGAGAAAGGAGTGTTTCTCGGATAAATTTGGGTGTTCCGTTGTTTGGCGAATAACTATTTACAATTGTACTATCCTCCTGAAAGAGAGATCCCTTCATTAGTATGTAGCGACCTTCTTTATCTCTGCTAACTAATTTTAATTTGAAGTCTATTTTATCTGATATTAGTATCGCAACTCCTGCCTGTTTATGGGGACCGTTTGCTTTGTAGATTTTGTTCCTGCCTTTCAAAGTCAAAATGTGTTTGTTTTTATGGTCCTTGCCCAATTTCTATACAAGACTGCCCAACACCTTGCTACCTTGTTATCATCTCCACTGGGTGAGAAGCACATGTGAAGGCTACTCTGATCTAATTCCCTTAGTAAAGAAAGGCATATGCAACGTGAGTAATTTTCTACATTCTGGAGTTGGAAAGTTAAGTTATAAATGATTCTTGATTTTTAGATCCGTTGCTGTTGGTGAGAAGACAAACATACTCATGAAATATTTTTATTTATTATTAGTATGATCAATGAATTAATTCAGATCAGGCATGAAGAAGCACCAAGCTCTTCTCCATGAGTGGTACAGGGCTGACGCTGGATGTGATGGAAAAAGATGGGGTCAGCTGAAACAAAGAGGCTACCCCTCTTGATCTTTGCACTGTGTAGTCAGTATGTCTGAAAGAAGACCCCTGTCTCTGCCAGGTGCTTGTGGCTCATGCTTATAATCCACGTTATTCATAAGGCAAACATCTGAGGAATGAGGTTCAAAGCCAGCCTGTGTAGGGAAGTTCATGAGACTCATCACTAATTAGGAGCCCAAATATCTGGAAATGAAACTGTGGCCTAAGTTATGCTCTTGACTAAAAATCAAACAAACAAGAAAAAATAAACAAACAGAAAAACTGACTGAGTCAGTCCCTGAGATCAAGCCCAAGACCAGCACAAAAGATGGAGGAGGAAGAGTAGCCCTCTTCCATACTAGAATCCGCACTCCGCACCCCCATAGAGAGTTCTCAGAGGGCTGGAGCTGACTCCTCTAGCTAAGTGTCAAAGAGTAGAAATGGAGAAAATGAGCATTTCTGGTGAAAGGAGCACTGGTGCAACAGCAAGCTGGGGCAAAAGGGAAAGGCTCCAGCTTGGCATTGCCAATTACACAGCAGTTATCCCAGGCGTTTTTATGTCTGAGGCCTCTGGACATCTCCAAGGCAGAATATCTCTATTTTAGATTATAAAATATACTGTGATACTTCATCAGCTGAAACCTTTAAAATGGAGATATTTGATAACTATTTTCCTATACACAAAGATGATATCTACTGCTCATTTAAAAACAAATCCAAGGAAAGAAATATAATTGCAATGGGAGAGTGCTTGCCTTACATGCATGATGTCCTGGGTTCCATCTAAAGCACTGGAGAAAAAAATGAGAAAACATGGAAAAACCGCCCAGAGTTATCAGAGCATAAAAAGAGCATGTCTGTGCAATGGAGGCAAAGTCTCTCTCCCAGAGAAGTTGTCTTTTACTTTGGCCTTGAGCCGTCCTGTGTGCAGGCTCCTTGACATCAGATCATGGCCCATCGCCCCTGGAACAATAAACACTGTGATGAGGTGACTATACCCCAGAGGTAGGTACCAAAATTATAACCTACTCAGAAGGAGTAAAGAATGCATAAAGATCTTGGGTTGGCTTTGTGGAGCTTTGGACTAGGCCTGGGGAGTGATATGACCTGCAGACTGTCCAATGGTCTTGAGAGACATATAGTTCATTCCTAAAGACACCTCATTAATACTTACATAACCCACATCAACTAGTGCCTTCCCTCACATGGGCCTGTCTTGTCTAGCAAGGGTTCTGATGGTCTTTTCCTTCAATAAAGTTATTCTGTCTTACCTCTTCCTTTTTGCTGTAGACTCTTTCCTCAAACAAAGGAGACAAAGGACCTGATCCAGGTGTTACATTTTATTTTTCTTGTCAGTCGAAAGGCTTGAACTCGACCTAGACACTGTCCCTCGTGGCTGGTGCTTTTCCACTTTGAGCCACAGGACCACTTCTGGTTTTCTGGTGGTTAATTGGAGATAAGTCTCAAACTTTTGTACCTGGGCTGGATTGAAACTCTGAAGTTCAGACCTCAGCGTCCTAAATAGCTAAGATTACAGGTGTGTGAGCCACCAGTGCTGGACAAATGGTTGTGTGTGTGTCACTGTGTGTGTGTGTGTGTGTGTGTGTGTGTTGGTCCTAAGGGTTAAATTAATGCCTAAACCTTGACTTGGATTTTTTTTTTTTTTTTTGCTGAAGATTAGTGCTCTACCACTTCAGTCATAGCTCTACTTCGGGATTTTTGGTGGTTAATTAGGGATAAGAATCTCACTGAATTTTCTTGCCTGGACTGGCCTTGAACTTAGATCCTCAGATCTTAGTCTGCTGAGTATCAAGAAATACTAGCTAGAGCCACCACCACCACAGCTGAGTATTGTATTTTATTCCATTCTCTGCTAACTCATGATAAAGAGGCTCTTTCCTAAATTCCCATAGATTTTAGAGTGCTGTGTGGAACACCAGCTACGCACAAGTAATGAAAGCTGAAAATCTCAATGGGAAAATGGTGCCCTTCTATGGATATTCTGCATCATTCACTATAGTACTGAGCAGTCCCATATGCAGACACTATACATCCCATCACCATGGTACTGAGCAGTCTTGTGAACAGAGCCATAGACATTGGATCAATATGGCCCTGAGCAGTCCTGTGTGTAGACCCCAAAGATATCAAATAACCATGACCTTGATAGTTAAGCATGTGACCCCTACATTAGGATAAAAACCCAACAGTGAAGACTTTCATAGGGGAGGCTGGACGTGAGGGAAGTGTTTATTAGAGGAAAGTGACTGCTAACAGATCTGAAGTGGGTGGGTGACATGGTGGAGTAGGGTCTTGGAAAGCCTCTACTGGGAGGTATGTGTCCATGGTGTCTTCAAGGAGCAGATGTGTCAGTGTTAGGGAAGAAATGACTAAAAGTAGGATTGTTTCCCCTGTGGTCTATGGAATTCATTTGCTAGGAACAATCAGGATATAATCTGTGTATGAGAAACAAAGGTTTCACCTATCATCTACTCAATGCATGGTCCAGGGAAACCTTGTGCTGAGTGGCTGACATCACTAAGTCACACATCTGTGAGTACCCATCATGTTTGCAGACTCAACACCTAGGTATACCATGTGTGATCGAAACAAACGCATTCCAGGTGTGTCCCTTGGGCACTGATGATACTCTAGCACAGGTTTGGTGGCAAAACAAAAAAGGCTCAAGATAAAAGCATTCAGGATCCACCAGCTTTGGTGCCCAGGAAGTAGAAAAAAATGTCTGTTTTGAAGCAGGCCATCATGTTGATACTGAAAACCTAATAACTGAATCATATCTTTTGTCTCTATGATCTCAAAGAATGAGTTCATGGATACAGAGGGAAGAATAAAACAGCAATGATTTATTGAAGAAGAGAATATCAAATGTCTTGCTAGACAGGAGGGGTCCTAAGGGAAGGTACTTACTGGGATGCTTTGTACAGGGTTTTATTGTCTGTAGGAGAGAGCTATGTGACTCTCAAGGTCATAGGACAGTCTGTGGCCATATCCATCCCAGACCCAATCAGAGATGTCACACAGCCTGTATGAGATATCTGCATCCTTTAGCCATTTTAATAGATGTCTGGTCCAGCAGACACCTATGAGGCTCAATCAGGTCACTGTTCACATGGAAGTCTACTAGTGGCTCAATTGATAGAGCTTCTCTTTGAGCTTTGTGCTGTGTGGTGTGTGTGTGTGTGTGTGTGTGTGTGTGTGTGTGTGTGTGTGTGTGTGTGTGTGTGTGGTTAATTGGAAATAAGAGTTCCAAGAACTTTCTTTCCCTTCTGGGCTAACACTGAACCATGATCCTCAGATCTCAGCCTCATGATTAGCTAGGATTACAGATGTGATCCATAAACAAAGGGCTGAAAAAGTAGTCTTTTAATAAATTCATTTAAAGGAAGTATGAAACAGCACCATTACTTAAAATTCAATCACCCCTCAGTATCCTCATGGAATGGGCTCGAGGACCTCCACCAATAACAACATCTTCACACACTCAAGTTCTTTATATAAAATAGTATTTGTATAGAACCTACAAATAATCTGCCACACACATTCAAGTGTCTCTACATGACATCATGCTTATTAACAGGTACATCCTATGTAGCCAGTGGTTTTACTATAGAGTACAGTACAAGTATATGAGAAGAAAATAGTGTATAATTATTTCCCTTGACAAGCCACATTTGGCGGAATGTCCAGTGTTGGCATGTGCAGAGACAATAGCAGGTGAATTAAAGGTGAACCTGAAGATGAAAACTGGCAGGAATGGAGACGAGAAACATGCGAGGAGGTGGAGAAGGAATGGGTTAAGGCCTGAGGCATTTGGAACTTGCGGACTGGAGAAGAGGAGCCAGTGGCCCAATTAACAGTACTGGGGAAGGAAAAGGGATGAAGAGGAAGGATTAGTTCACATATATTTGTTCTTATCCTGTCAAGATTTATTTAGCTTCCTTCAGAATTGAAGTTCTAAGAGAATTATCAGAATTCTCAAGTCCATTCCTTACTAAGTCAGAAATGGATTTCATCTCACAACAAGATGGTAATCACAAAAATATTAAACATCTCCATGGAAGTTTTAAAGGGTAATATCAATCAATGACTTGAATTACCTTGACAAGGAAGACACCTGTAAGGGTTTATGGGAGAGTAACTTTAAAAACTCCAACAATGACAACTGGCTCTTAACAGCCCAACACTCATCATGAAGCAAGGAGCTCTTCCTTCAATGTTGTCTTTTCCATTTTTTGTGAAGCAAGATTACCATATTGTTCCTCTGTAATTTAAGAGACAGTGTCGAGAAAGAGAATGGATAAGTTTGAATCACCTCTTGATGACAAGAAAGCTGAAGCAATTTGATTGTCTCATGACTGTCTCATTGACCAAGGGGCAAAAAGGGTAGTCACAGTTGAGTGGCATTTTCCATCCACACTCCAAATGCATTTCTACTTTCTTCTGCCTGTTCTGAATCCACATAAGCTAGCTTATATTGACAGCATCAGTAAAGACTGACTAGCCCTGGAGGATTGGCAGGGATGGGATGGTGTGCAAAAGGCGGAAGTGACCAGGAGGCCTGAAAAGAAGGGAGGGCTGAAGTGAGAGAACCACTGCAAATCCCTCTTCAAAAAATCCCTCAATGGCTGAACCAATCTTTTCTGTTTCTATGTCTCAAATGCTGTAATTTCTGTAATGAATGCTGAGAGTCACTTAAAATCATAAGCTCTGCCCCTAAGTTTCTTGTCAATTATAAGCCTACGTCAACTCTTGTCCCCACAGGCAAAAAATATGTTCCTCGGGCCATCATGGTGGACCTAGAGCCTGGAACCTTAGACTCAGTGAGATCAGGACCATTTGGCCAGAGCTTCAGGCCAGACAACTTCATATTTGGTATGTCATCATGGTCTATGGGTCCTAACATCCAGGCACTCCAGTGCTGGGCTGAGCCTTTATACACCTAGATATTGTCCTCAGCTAACCCACCTATTCCAGTCTACTGGAGTCATGCCCCTGGCCACTCAGACAGCTCAGATCAGTGCCACTCTGCAAGCACTCTATGACAAAGTAGCCTCTAAAGGGAAAGATCAGCAATCAAGGAAAGCCTCCAACAAGGTTTCAGCACTGCTGGTCATTTCAAAGGCCCGACAATAACAGAGAACTGCTTCAGGACACCAGAAATCAAAGCACAGCTATGTGTGAGCAAGGTGCAGACAAGTGCTTGCAGCTTAGCTTTCCTATGATCACACTGTGCTCCTGTCCCTCCTGTGAAAATAACTACATTTCCAGTATTGAGGCAGGCTCTCTGTTCTTCATTTCTACAAGTAGTTGATTTGGGTTAAAATGTATCTTCCTCCACATTGTCTTTATTTCTTTAGAATCTGGGTGATTTGTAGGGTCCCAGATACATTGAAAACATTTCCTTTATTTCACCAAAGTTATCTAAAGTAAAAGCAAAGGTTGGCTCAGAAGAGTCCTATTGTCTTCACAATACAAATGTCACAGTAAATATTCTTGGAGTGTGTGTCTCATCATGTCTGATAGGCCAGAGCGGGGCAGCCAATAACTGGGCCAAGGGCTACTACACAGAGGAAGCCGAGCTGGTGGAGCCGGTACTGGATGTGGTGAGGCGGAAGTCAGAAAGGTGTGACTGTCTACAGGGTTTCTAGCTGGCCCACTCCTTGGGAGGTGGCACCAGGTCAAGTATGGGCACCCTGATTCTCAACAATATTCAAGAAGGGTACCCAAACCGCATCATGAACACCTTCAGTGTCATGCCCTCCCTGAAGGTGTCAAACACAGTGTTGGAGCCCTACAACACGATCTTCTCTGTCCACCAGCTGGTGGAAAATGCAGATGAAATTTTCTGCATCGACAACGAGGTCCTGTACAACATCTGCTTCTGTAACTTGAAGCTGCCCATGCCCAACTATGGCGACCTGAACCACCTGGTGTCAGCCACCAACAGCGGGGTTACCACCTGCCTGTGCTTCCCTGGCCAGCTGAATGCAGACCTGCACAAGCTGGCCTTGAATCTGATACTCTTTCCCGCCTGCACTTCTTCATGCCTGGCTTTGTGCCCCTGACCAGCCATGCCAGCCAGCAGTACCATGCTCTCTCAGTGGCCGAGCTTCACCCAGCAGATATTTGACGCTAAGAACTTGATGGTCACCTGTGATCTCCGCCATGGCTGCTACCTGACAGCGGCTGCCATCTTCCGAGGCTGCATGTCCATGAAGAGGTGGATGAGCAGATGCTCAACGTGCAGAACAAGAACAGCAGCTACGTTGGAGACTGGATCCCCAACAATGTGAAGACGGCGGTGCATGACATCGCCCCTTCCCTCCCCCCCTCCACATGGACTCACGATGTCGGCCACCTTCATCGGCAACAACATGGCCATCTAGGATCCCTTCAAGTGCATCTCAGAGCAGTTCAGTGCCATGTTCCAGTGCAATGCATTCTTGCACTGGTACATAGGTAAGGGCATAGATGAAATGGAGTTCACTGAAGCTGAGAGCAATATCAATGACCTGGTGTCCGAGTACCAGCAGTGCCAAGATGCTACTGCTGATAAACAGGGGGAATTTGAAGAAGACTTGGTGGAGGAACTAGTTTAAGACTTCCCATTGCTAGCAGTGCAACAGGAGTGTCAGAGCCTGCCTACTTCTCAAATTAATGGTGCTTTCCTGAGCTCCTGTTGTCCTGCAGTGGGATTCTTGCTGTGTATCATTATGCACAGCCTTTCCTGTCAGGAACTCACTGGTAGTGAATGTAAAAATACAGATTACTTTTAAATATGATTGTATGAAAGCCTTATTTATATAAATAAAGACGTATACATTTTATACTCTTAGTCCTTATTCTCCTTAAGAATCCCTTTTATTCTTTCAATGTATTTGAAATATAAAGTTGGCCAGCAGGATTTAATCTTAGCAATATAGGACTGGTGCTCAAGAGGAGTTTCAAATTCATGGTGTTCCTGCTATTTTGAAGAGGAGGATGACAAACGCCAATATTTTTTATTTTCCCTGGCCCAGTTTTAAAGTTAGCAATCTCTCAATAGCATGCCAGTAGCAAAAAAGCAGGTTGAAGAGAAAGAAAACCAAATCTAGATGTTACAATTTTCCTAGTACCAATTTGATGTTTGGAGTACTGAAAGGATTGACGTTCAAGGCTTGTCTGGGCACTGAGGTAGCAGGGCCTCTTCCTCCTTTATTCTGACACAGGACTGGCTATACCTGCCACCCATTACACATTCCACTTTGGGAATGGAACCACAAAAGGCAGTTATGAATACTGGCCATTACAGATCTACTTCTCCTTCACACAATGGTAGGTTCTTGTCTCATGCTCCATCAGAGGGATTGCAGTCACATTCCCCAGAAACAGTAGCAGGAACCCCGATCCCTGTGGTTACAGTTCAGTTTACAGTGAAGCAGAACTCACAGGATGAGTGCAAGATCTTGGTTGCCAGGGTAGTTTCTCAAGGCATCTGGCAACATTAAGGACAGAAGTGAGTCTAGCTGTTTGAGGGAGTGAAAAGCTGACCAGCTCCATAGTGTATCAAGAACTGCTTGATTCTCTCCTTCCAAGTGAAGGAGAGAAGGGGAGACATGGCCCAATGACCCATTCTCATACTCACTTTTCCAGCATTCAAAGCTATCTGAGGCCCACGGGGAGTTGTAAGGACAAAAGGGATGCATGGAGCTAGCCTGTTGGGTATGGTTACTTTACATGAGTAAGATAGAAATCTCAATTGCTTAGAACCTACAATGGCCAGAAAGAGGTCGAACACTTCTGTTTTCACTGGAGCCCAAATCAGTCAAGGGTTCTTTTTGCCAGAATCTTTCACTCCTCTTGCAGTGAGGCTTCAGGTAGGTTGTCTGTGCCAGGCATTCCTCCATGGCCACCAATAACGTGTAATCCCCTTTTTATTCAGAAACAGGACCTATGGGAATCCAGCAACTTTTAGAAAGCTCTAAGAAAAAGATACTACTGGGTGAGGTGGAAGTTCCTTGCTGCTAGTAAAGTTGGGAAATAGTAAGTTCCCTAAGCTTTCCTCTACCAGGCCTGAGGTTGGAGTAGGGTGGAGATGAGTGGGGTATAGATCTTTAAGCCAAGCTGATCTCACTTATTAGAAAGTAAACTTCCCCAGGGGGTGATCTGTGACTAGAAGCAGGATGTTTTCTGTCCTTGCCCCAAGGCATATCAAAGTGCAAATAGCTTCCAATGTGGGAGTCCTAGGGAGTAGGTGTTGGCCAGCAAATTGACATTCCTGGGTCTCTAGTCCTGGAACTGATCAGGTTGGATGATCCCCAAATCCAATAAGGCTGCTGGGTCAGAACTGAAGGCAGGTCTGGCCAAGGCACTCTCACTCCTCAGTGGGTTAAGGACTGAGGCCAAGCTGTGATGGAGGCCCCACCTAGCATATCTACCAGTATTTGACTAAGAATATTTTTGTTTTCTCTTAAGTACTTATTTATGAGCCTTTTCTGGTGGCTTTGGATTATTACTTTACATTCTTGACGAAGTAGTTCTTGTTTCACAATTAATGACTCTTGCCTCACCCCTCAGAAAACTCTTGTTGATAATTTTATCAGTAGATCACCATATATTTCTCAGGCATGGTTTTGTTTCCTCCTAGCCAGAGCTATGCACTAATTGCCACACAAGCCAACATTGAGGTGACTCCTATAGACAGGGTGATTATATTGTCCAAATGCTAAGTGCAGCATCTCACTTATTCTCATGTACCTTGGTAACTGTATCAAATACTTAATAGAGTCCTTGACTAGTATGATAACCAAAGCTCTGGGTGAAGATGCAACTCAATGGTAGAGTACATCCCTGGCATGCACAAGACTCTCTGTTCAGTCCCCAGCACCAAAAGGAGGAAAGGTAACAAATGTTAGAAAAGTGGGGTTGAAATTAGGAAAGTAACTCCATTTGTAATAGCCCCACAAAAAATAAAATACCTAGGAATTAACTTAACCAAAGAAGTGAAGGACCTCTATGATGAAAACTTTAAAAACGAAAAATGAAATGAAAACAGAACTTAGAAAATGGGAAAAACCCCCATGCTCCTGGAGTGGAAAGATTAACATCGTGAAAAGGGCAATACTTCCCAAGGCTATCTACAAATTCAATGTGATACTTATCAACATTCCAACCTCATTCTTCAGGGAATTAGAAGAGGCAATCCAAAAATTCATATGAAACAATAAAAGACCCCGAATAGCAAAAACGCTCCTCAACGGAAAGAACACTGCTGGAGGAATATCAATACCAAATTTCAAACTCTACTATAAAGCCATAGTAATCAAAACAGCTTGTTATTGGCACAAGAACAGACCTCAGGACCAATGGAATTGAATTGAAAACCCAGAAATGAACCTACAGACCTATAGCCATCTAATCTTCGATAAGGGATTTAAAAAAACAGAATAGAAGAAAGACAGCCTCTTCAGTAAATGGTGCTGGCAAAACTGGTTAACTACTTGTAGAGAACTAAAGCCAGATCGTTATCTATCACCCTGCACCAGAATCCACTCCAAATTGATCAAAGACCTCGAAGTCAAAGCAGACACTCTGAAAACATTACAGGATGGAATAGAAGAAACCCTAGGTCTCCTTGGCGCTGCCCGAAATTTTCTTAATAGAGACCCAGAAACACAGGAAATGAAAGAAATGTTGGACAAATGGGATTGCATTAAGTTGCAGAGCTTCTGCATGGCAAAGGACATAGCTAGCAAGATCACTAGAAAGCCCACGGATTGGGAGAAGATCTTCAGTAGTCATACAACGGACAAGGGTCTCATATCTATAATATACTTGGAACTCAAAAAATTAAATCCCCCAACAACAAATCCTCAAAGAAACAATTGCCCAATAAATAAGTGGACTAAAGACTTAAAGACAAACTTCTTTGAAGAAGAAAGAAGGAATGCCAATAGACACATGAAGAAATGCTCAACCTCCCTAGCCATAAAAGAAATGCAAATAAAAACAACATTGAGATACCACCTCACACCAGTTAGAATGGCAAAAATCAAGAACTCTAATAACAACAGTTGCTGGAGGGGATGTGGACAGAAGAGAACCTTACTTCATTGTTGGTGGGAGTGTAAACTTGTTCAACCACTTTGGAAAGTAGTATGGAGGTTCCTCAAAAGACTCCATATAGAGCTCCCCTCTGACCCAGCAATCCCACTTTTGGGCATTTACCCAAATGTTTACAAACAAGACCACACTATAGCTACCAGCACAACTATGTTTATTGCAGCATTATTTACCATAGCTAAGATCTTGAACCAACCCAGATGCCCCTCAGTAGATGAATGGATCAAGAAAATGTGGTATATACACAATGGAATTCTATGACTCCATCAGAAAGAATGACATTGCCCCATCTGTTAGGAAATGGAAAGACTCAGAAAAATTATATTGAGTGAAGTAAGCCAAGCCCAAAGAAACATAGGTCCCATGATTTCCCTTATTTGCAATATCTAGTATATGTATGAGTCAAGCAAAAAAGGTCAGATAAGGTGATGTTAGGAAAATGAACCCTAAGATATGTATTTTATATGTTTTTTCTTTCATGCATTTGTTTCTAACGCAATTATAAGATTATTTCTTTGTTGCTTTGTATATCCCTCCCCCACAGTATTACCCCTGCTTTCACTATATTTGATGTCGGTATAATTTGTGGAGGGGAAGGGGATAAACAAGTAGTTCAAATAAGGATACAGGTGGACCTGTTGTAACAATGGGAAGTACAAGTTGTCATGTCGAAAACGAACTTTACAACTTGCGGGGGGGGGGGGGGGGATTGGGTGGGGGGGCAGGGAGGATGGGAAACGATGAGAAGGGTAAACAAAGGAAGAGGCTACAATTCTTGATAAGAAATGTACTCACTATCTTGCCCATGTAATTGTAACCACTCTGTATAGTATTTTCACATTAAATAAAATTAATCTTTGCAGCAAGAAAAACATAAAATAAAAATAAATTGTAAAAAAATTAAAAATCAACAACAAAAAAAAAACAAATGTTAGGCTCAGAAGACAAAATATTAGGACTCATGGAAAAACACACAGATTGGCACTGAAGAGTTGTGTCATGAGGGAACACTGGTAGAATGTTTGTAGGGGGAAAGAAGAGAGCCCCTTGATGTATGTACCCTTTTAGAAAGCACAGGTAGGAACAGGGAATGAACCTCTCGTAGTCATCCTAGGCCATGGAAGGAAGAAGCCCTGACATGTATGTTGCTCTAATGGGACCAGAGTCTAAAGTGGCACCACCATACCAGGCCACGGCCCAACAAGAACAGGTTTGTCAGAAGGACCTTCTTGCACTGGAGAGATTTCATTTGACCACTTTGGCCTTGTTAATCATATTTCCTTACGCTGTTTCCTTTTTCCTTCCACCTTGTCATACTTATAGCAGATCCTGTCCAGGAGACCCATTCTCTAATCTCATTCTCTAAAAGTCTCCCAGTTTAGAGCTGTACATATCCTAGACCAAAAAAGTAGGGGGTGGTTATTCTGTCAGACATAGAATGAAACTAAAAGGTATCTTTGAAGTAGACTTTGACAAGGTTCTCATATGGACAGTGTTTTGTTGATAAGTCCGGGAATTGCGACCTGCTTTGGATCTAATTCTGAGATGATAGTGGAAGACAACTGGTGATAGGACTTCATGGACCACTGTGATTTCAAAACCTTAGCAGGTACATCCCCATTCATGGATGTGCTATCAGCCAACATACATATGTCTGTTACAGGAGTGATGACTGTGAAAAGGAATTTATTGGCGACAGAGGAGACCAGCCTTTAGACAAGTTGTTGCCTTTCAGTGTGAGGCAGACAAAGAGTGCCTATGGATACAGAGTAATTTCAGGAAGCTTCCTCCAAGTCTTGTTATCACAAAATCATCTGAGAATAACTGTAAACCCAGAGGTGAGAGACATGTGCTTTGTGCTTTTGCACCACTGCTGTGCTGCGTGGCTCTTTATGCTCTTCTGAAACCCCCTTCTGAGCTGGTCCACAATGTTCCCAGGAGGTGGGAAGCAGAGGGGACTTGGCAGCTAGGCTGCTAATCACTCTGGCCACACTGACTTGGGCTGGGCATGTGCTGGGCATCTGCTGCATTCTAGTGGTATGTGCCTAGTGGGAAATTTTGCTCTTTCTAAGAGCAATTCCTCTGTCCTTGGGCCATCTCCCAGGTCAGGATGTCTTTATCTGCAGAGGCTAAAGCTTTGCCATAGCTCTCATATTGACAGGTGTCTTTCTGTTTTTCAATTTTCTCTTTCTTCCTTCCTTGCTTCCTTCCTTCCTTGCTTGCTTGCTTGCTTCCTTCCTTCCTTCCTTCCTTCCTTCCTTCCTTCCTTCCTTCCTTCCTTCCTTCCTTCCTTCCTTCCTTCCTTCTTCCTTTCTTTCTTTCTTTCTTTCTTTCTTTCTTTCTTTCTTTCTTTCTTTCTTTCTTTCTTTCTTTCTTTCTTTCTTTCTGTCTTTCTTTCTTTCTTTCATCTCTCTCTTTTTCTTTCTTTCCTCTCTCTTTCTCTTTCTTTCTTTATTCTTTGTTTGTTTGTTTCTTTTTTTTTTGTTTTGTTTTGTTGGTCATTGGTCTTGAACTCTAGGCCTAGAAACTGTCTCTTAGCTCTTCGGCTCAAGGCTAGCTCTCTATCACTTGAGCCATAATGCCACTGCTAGTTTTCTGGTGGTTTATTGGAGATAAGTATCTTAAGGGCTTTCCTGTCCAGGCTGGTTTTTAACTGTCATACTTAGATCTCTGCCTCCTGAGTAGCTAGGTTCACAGTCATGGGCCACTGGTGCCCAGCTTGACAGCTTTCTTATTTGTGCAAGATAACAATGGCTATGTTGTGTTCTGTGAGGAGTTTCCCTATCATCCTACAACACTGATGGTCTTATTGATGCGGCAGAGCACACAGCAATGGAGCTTTCTATGCATGCACATTGACTAGTATCTGAAAAGCCAGCTTGCAAAGGCCAGGAAAGCTCTACAATTGCATACATCTCAATTTGCACTGGGCATAACCAAATATTAAGTTCTAGTGTTGGTGGTTTTCCTTTGTATACAGTTTAAGCAGGTTGTTTCCAGATGTCTATCATTTAACTCAATTGACTCAATTAACTTATCTGCTCTTTCTATGGGTCTGACATAAATGTCTGCTTATCAGAGGCCAATAACTGATTTTAAGTCTAAGTGAAATCCAGCAAGTGCTCAGGCATGGTGACTAAGAGTGCTATATAGATAATGTACAGCTGCATAGTACTTGTGCTGCACACTTCTCATAACTTCACCAAATTCTAAATATTTCTTATAGAGAGGAAAGAAGCCACACTTTTATGGCTTCTTTGCATAGGTATTTGAATCCATCTAATGAGCACATCTTATATTTGTTTGCTTTTTTTTACAGTATTGTTGTTTGATTGGACTCAAAGCCTTATACATGCTAGGCATGCACTCTACCACACCTCCAGCCCCCTTCTTGCTTTCAGTATTTAAAGTAATTTTTGGGCATTGAGCCCATACCCTTCCCTCAGAGCTGGGATTGCAGGCATGAACCACCTAGACAGAAGTATTTCTTGAGATAAGGTCTTCTTGTTAACACTTTGCCTAGACTAGCTTGGGACCTCAGTCTTGCTCATCTCTATTATTCTCCAGAATAACATGCCTATAGTTTGAAATGCTATAATCTCATTATTATTCTGGGTTCTCTAATTGGAGTTTTGTGATGTAGTACTAGAAGGCACTGCCTTATTACTTGACTTGAAATTATAAACCTTAATCAGTGGATATAATTCTGCTCTAGACTTTCAAAACCTCATATCAATGTGTGGACACTGCTTATTGTTAAACCATAGTTCAGGATATGTTGCATGACTTTAAGCCTCACTTTTTACACACACACGCACACACACACACACACACACAAAGACACACACACCATTGTGTTCTGTGGTGACTTTGTACATCTTATGTGAGACCACCTCTCCTGTGCAGCTTGGAGTTTCTCTCACTAATCTTGCTGCTCTCCATCCTATTCCCTCCTCCACTGTCAAGTCTCTGACCTTGACAGTGGCTGAGGCTTGTAGAACTGGGATTAGAAAAAGAAAAATGATAGATACAGATAGTTAAGCAGAAACCGCATCTCTTGCACTTTTAGGTGATTTTCGATGCATGTTTTCATCAGATCCTCACTCCTACTTTTTCTACCAGCGTCCCACTGCCATGTTCTTCTCCTGGCTCCCACAGAAGGTTCAGCTGATATTATAGGAAACAGAAACATTGTGCTTCTGCAAAACCTGCATTATTGCTGCTTTGAGTGAATCTATTTTTGTCACGAGAATTTTTCTTAATGGAATATGGGAGAATAAGAAAAAATAATTATTTAAACAATTTCACTTAACCTTTTTCTTTCTTACTCAGTTTATTTAAATAAATTTTATTTGCCTAAATGGGACATTACACAAAACAATTTTTCTGTATATTTTTTTTGCTTATTTCTCTGGGGTCATGTCTCAATTTCTTAAACTTTTTGATGCTAAGATCCACATTGTGGCAAATATCCAAAATGGAAAGGAAGGGAAGTGAGAATGCAGATCAAATAACATCTTACATCATCCACTGTCTAGGGCTGCTATTTCAACTATTGGATTGATGATGGTCAGTTTGCAGATTCATTGTCATGAAATGGCCCTTACATCATTTATAAAACTGAGTAGCTTGGGTTCCATTTGTAGCATTGGTCTTTTGATGTCTGCAGACTATGTGTCTGAAGGATGCAAAAGCAAGCTCCTCTCCACAGAAGTGAGATCTCCTCTCATGATAGAGTGAGATAACGTGGGGAGTTTTCAAAGGAAGAGGCTATTACTCAGCGGTCCGATAATAGAGGATTTAGAGAGAGAGAGCAAAATAAACCCCAAAACTGCCCCTAGAACTTGGCCTCTTTCCACTCAATCCTTCCTTCTTCAGATAATAAAGCTGAGTAAGCTGAGGAAGGCAGCACACTACTTCCTAATTCAGATTTTGTTGCCTGGTTTTCCAAGACAATTCCTACTCCCTTCTATGAGGGTCTGACTTATTATCTGACCTTGTCAAGTGTCTTCGCAGAAGGAATTCTGTCTTCATAAACTAATTTTGTCGCAAATCTTTAACTCAGTTCACTGATGATCCAGTGGGAACAAATAAAAATTGAGTATGCTGCATTGTGCACCTTTTAATCTTTGTGGGCTTTAATTGTACGTTTTTAAAGTTATATATAAAAACCAGGAGCCTGTTAGTTCATGACTGTAATCCTAGCTACTCAGGGGGCTGAAATCTGAGGATTGCAGTTTGAAGCTAGCCCAGAAAATAAAGTCTATAAGACTCTTATCTCCAATAAACTACTGAGAAAAAGCTGGAAGTGTTGTTGGAACTCGGTAGAAGACTAACCTTGGAATTCTATTTCTCCATCAGAAAGAATGGCATTGTCCCATGTGTTAGGAAATGGAAAGACTTGGAAAAAATTATATTAAGTGAAGTAAGGCAAGCCCAAAGAAATATAGGTCCCAAAGTTTCCCTTATTTGCAATAACTAGTATATGTCTAAGACAAACAGAAACTGTCAGACAAGTTGATGTTAGTTCAAATGAACTCCAAGATAAGGATTCAAATGTCTTTTTTTTTCTTTCTTGTGATTGTTTCCAACATATTTAAAAGATGATTTCTTTGTTGCTTTGTATGTACCTCCACCATGGTATAAGCCCTGCTTTCACTGTATTTGATGTTGATATAATTTGTGGAGGGGAAGGGAAAAAACAAATCGTTTAAATTGGGTTAGAGTTGGACCCATTGCAACAATGAGATGTACAAGACGTTATGTTGAAAAACAAACTTTACAACTTTGGTCGGGTGAGGGACTGGGGTGGGTGGGGTGGTGGTGGTAGGAGGGTGTGGGGGAAGAGAGGGGAAGGGATGGTATGGGGAAACAAAGGTGGAGGCAACAATGCTTGATAAGAAATGTACTCATTATCTTGCCCATGTAATTGTAACCCCTCTGTATGGTAGTTTCACAATAAAAAAGAAGCTCAGAGACAGTGGCCAGGCCCTATGTTCAAGACCCATGGATAGCAAAGAAAACCCTATATATACTTAACAAAGTCGTACACATTTTTCTTTTTAGGTCCATCATGATCTCTTACCGCTACATATACTGCAGCTGGAGTTTTGTAATTCATGAAACTACAGCTTTGTGGCCTGGGGAGGTCTCTCCTGACAAGTCATTTCTACAAAGCTTTGATGGGTCGCTGTGTTTTAACAAATTGAGTTTCTGTTCAACTCATATTTACAAATGAATTCACACATCATCATGGCACTCTTCCTCTGAGGAGGGCTGATGGTAAATTTAGCATGGATCTCTAAAACAGAGACATAACTTCATTTGACATTATTATCACACCAGGCAAAAATAGAAATTGCAGTTATAAAACAATGTATCAATCCTGGTATTGATTTTCATCATAGACTTTGAGACCAGAATTTTTTATATATGTACAAATATATCATGGGAGAAGTATGGAATAGTGGACAGTTTTTGATTCTTATGTGTTTATGCACCACAGCTTTATCATTAAACCCCAGTGTGAACTTTTTAACAAGGCCTGTGCCATCTCATTTAGAATACTCAGATATTAGTGTAGCTTGCTCATTTAAAAGAATTAATTCTTGCAGTGTAAAAACATTACTAACCTTGGGGGCAAATGGCAAAGTTGAGATGAGGTCGGCCTCACCTAATGGACTATACCTCACACCAGTTGCTGGAATCTTCTTCTGCAAGCCCTGTACTCCTGTGTTCTTTATAAACTTCCCAACCTCCCTCCTTACAATATAATCTAGAGGGATACAGGTGGTTCACATCTGTAATCCTAGCTACTCAAATGTCTGAAATCCATCCAGACGATCTTGGCAAGCTCAATTAGAAAAGTCTGTTAAAGGCTGGGATGGTGGCTCTGTGGTAGAGCGCTTGACTTGCATGCCTGAGGCCCTCGGTTTGATTCCTTAGAACCACATAAGCAAAAAGAAAAAAGCCAGAAATGGTGCTGTGGCCCAAGTGGTAGAACGCTAGCCTTGCGCTGAAGAGCTAGGGACAGTGCCCAGGCTCAGAGTTCAAGCCCTACGACCAGACCCTCTCCCCCAAAAAAGAAAAGTCTGTTAAAATTGAACCTCCAAGTGCTTAGTGAAGATAGGACTGGAAGTGTGATTCAAATAGTCAAATGCCAGCCAACTAAACAGAAGATCTTGAGTTCAACCCTCAGGACTTGTGGTGGGGAGGTACATGGGGGGCAAGGGGAGATGCAGGACTACATTCCATCTTGATGGTGTTCAGAGGATGGGGAATTAGTAGGAAGTGTCTCAATGGCTGTTTTCAGTAAAGCCCTGGCTTAGAACTCTGTATATGAAAACTTGTAGTGTTCTTCAATGGTCAGACTCAAACTACATAAAAAGAATCACTTTGTATATATGTAGGTATAAGTTCATGCTTTCCTCTACTGTGTGAAATCAGAACAAGAAACCACCTCTGAAAACAGAATCGGCTGTATGGCAGGGAAGGAAGAAGCAGATTCCCTATATAGTATAGCATCAACCTCCCTGGAACTACAAAGCTTGTAAAAACAAACTCCAGCAAAGCATTGGCTGTGCTTTATGGCAATTTCTTGTCCCCTGCAAAGGCCACCTTCCCCCATGCCTGCTTTGCTCTCCAATCTCCTGTGGCAGTAGCATCCACCAACACATAATGGGATACAGGCATTGGGATGTTTGATGATGTTTCTTTCCAACCTCATGTCTTAAATTAGCCTAGCTCCATATCCCTAAGTTAATTTAGTCCAGTTTATAAGACCTTAGAAAATACCCGTTGTTTCCAGATTCAATGTGTAAAGTCTCCTAGCAGGGGCAGGTTATAACCCTTAGTCAATAACCATTCAGTTACTACCAGACAATGTTTGTGCCAAGTTCACTCTGAATTTTCTCTTTCTTCAACACAAGAATGCCCTAAAGTCATTATGATCCTTGGGTATTCAAAGAGAAAGTTGGAAATGCTACATATAATGGTCAGAGTGGCCAAGAGCCACTGTAAATACCCAAAGCACTTCTGGCTATGTCATCTACAACCGGTGGCAGCAGCCACCTCTGCGTGATATCCAGGCTGGAGGTAAGCTTTTACAACATGCAGCCAGTAGATCCACAGTCTACCTTTTCTGGGAGAAGGCTTTTTAACAAATCTTAGCTTTTATGATTTGCACGTTTTCTGTTTGGCAACTTGCAATCTAGAATAGATTTTTGTCATCTGCTCACACATGCAATGTTATTACTTGTTCCCCATTTATATTTTTTAATTTAGAAATTTAATGAATACTTTCATTAAGAAGCCTAATATTGTAGCGGTAAAGGGCCCAGCCATTGGAGTAGGAGCATCCATATTGCCTCTTTGTGATGTGGTTTGGGCCAAGGAAATCGCTTGGTTCCAAACACCTTATAACTACTTCGGATAGGATCCAGATGGCTGCTCTACTGTTATCTTTCCCAAGATTATGGGAGGCGCATCTGTGAGTACCTTGGTTAAAAAATTATTTTAGACAATTTCTTTTTTTTTTTTTTTGGGGTCTGGTCGTGGGGCCTGAACTCTGGGCCTGGGCGCTGTCCCTCAGCTCTTCAGCTCAAGGCTAGTGCTCTACCACTTGAGCCACAGCGCCACTTCTGGCTTTTTTCTTTTTGCTTATGTGGTGCTGAGGAATCGAACCCAGGGCCTTGAGCATACAAGGCAAGCACTCTACCACTGAGCCACCTTCCCAGCCCTATTTTAGACAATTTCTTAAGAATCTGTGGTTTGGGTGTTGTTCTACTCAGAGTATCCGGTGTGTTCTCTGAGGACATTTCATCAAATCTATTTGGTTCAGGTAGTGCTGTGATCCTTCCCAGGAGGCCATTCCTCCTATGAGGAGCCTCCAGATCTGTATAAATCACACTGATACACAGTTTTCTATCAAGAATTGTTCTTTATCTTCACAAGCTAAAGGCTGCCCTTTTAAAGTGGCAGTGGGAGGCGATGCACCAGTTGCTCACACACACACCTGTAATACTAGACTTTTGGGAGGCTGATACCAGAATTGCAGTTTGAAGCCAGTGTAGGCAGAGAAACCCAAGAGATTCTTATTTCATTTAGCCTGGAAAAAGCCACAAGTGGACCAGTGGCTGGAATGGTAAGAGTGCCAGCCTTGTACAAAGGTTAAGAGCCAAAGGACCTGACTTCAAGTCCTAGTATTCACAACCCCAACCCCGCACCTGTACCCATATACTTCCCAAAACAGACACACAAAAGCAATTAGGGAGCAAACTTACATAAATAAAAGAAGTGGGGAGAGGGGTTCAGTATAAATTTGTGGGTTTTTTTCACTATTTAAGTTAGCCCATTCATGATGAGAGATTGTGTTTGCTTTTTCTCAATTACATATACCTGTTCCTTACTTCTAGAGAGAGACTGAGTTTGTAGAGAGGAGCATCCACAGAGATTGAACCCTGTTGAAGGGAGGGACTTATGTCAGGTTGGATAGGGGGACAAGTGCAACTCCTCCAGCTCCATCACTGGGTGCCCGGAGTTTGACCTGGCCAATTGGCATGATGCTGTCTTCATACCCATCAGTGTGGCGAGTGCATGGAGCATGACTGTAGCTGAGAGAGTTGCAGAAGGAACTGACAGCCCACAGCTGGAGTAGCAGGACTTCCCTTTGGGGTTCATAACTAAGTTTACCTCTGTGTCACTGGGACCTACATCCTCATGCATAAACATCCAGGATCTGGGGGTATCATTTCCTTATGGAGCCTACAATGAAGGGAGATAGACAGTACAATTTCAGGCAATCTTGGGAGCAATTAGAGTACAATGAAGAAGAAAATGTGTGTCTCCTCTCTGAAATTCCAGAGGGTAAGAGTAACTGAGGAGAGAAAACTGTCAGTCACTGCTGAGTGGGTAGTGTTGAGAAGGAAGGCACATTGGAGCTGGGAGTCGCCTGTGTAATCCTAACTATTTAGGATGCTGAGATGTGGATGATCATTATTCAGGGCCAACCCAGGCCAAAAAGTGGGTGACATCTCCTCTTAAGCTAGGGATGCATATCAGCTTCATTAAAATAGGAAGCCTAAAATAGGTGAGTCCAGGCCCTGGTATCTACTTGGATAGGAAGCAAGATCACAACTTAAAAATGACCAGCACAAAATTGGAGTATAGGTCACCTACCTACTAAGTACAAGACTCTGACTTCTAACACGAGTACCATGAACAAGTGTAAGCTTGGTGACCTCGTGTCCCAGTGAGATTCGCTGAGATGACTGTAGCATCTTTGGCTCTGTGGACTGCTGGCAAAGAGGAAGAGTCTGTTGACATTCCACAATCTATGCCTACAAAGACAACAAATGCTGAGTGGAACCCTTCACGATGTCTAACCATGGAGGTATGGTGGGCACTTTTGTTCTTCAAAGGGAAAGAGAGCAGGAATCTGCAGGGCCAGATAGACTCCTGAGTGAGAGAAGGGTGGGCAGAAGTAGGCAATGGTGAGGTTGGCATAGGGTTTGTGTTAAGCGACTAATATGACTTCAATGGAAATGTTCTGGCTTTGATTAATACGTTTTATGACATGTGCATTGAGGGAGAGCTGGGACAGCCCAGAGAAACACTAATGTAAATTTTCCATAGGTTGAAACTTACTCTAAAGTCTAAGATTTTTTTGAAAAGTGAAATGTGGAGAAGTTGATAAAAGAGCACAGCCCCCCAGTACTGGCACTGTTCTTTGTAGATGTACCTGCCCTTGCCACCCTTCTACTGGTGGGTGCTTGTCCCCAAGGTGTCTCATGCCCCATTCCTTTGTACTGCTCAAGCCAGAATAGCTGCTGTTGGGCAGGGAGGATCAGGAAACCCTGTTGCATTCATGTACCAATAGTGCCTCCTTCCCTTGGAGGTACAACACATTACAGAGCTCTGCAGCACCCTGTCACTGCTATGAATTGGAATTTCCAACACTTGGGCTTTGCCTGCATTAGGGTCCCACACTTTTAGACCAGCCTTTGGGGGACTTTTGAGACCTGGAGCGCAAGACAGGGAGGCCTGCAGGCAGCACCTGTTCCCATCAGAGAAGTGAGTGTGCCACAAGGAGCTAACAGGCTGAGAACCTTGGGAATGAGCAGTGCAGGGTGGCCAAGACTTGGTACTCTCCACTAACATGCCAGGTATTCACTGATATTTATATGCTAGCCCTCTTTGTCCACCAAACCATTGCCACTTGGCATGTTGTTTGATAAGCCAGGAAGTGATTGGCCAGCAACCAAGAATGAGCAGTGCTAATGGGTTCATATGGTTGAGGGCACTGTCCCTTTATGACTGATCCCCGGTAGATGTGAGTGTACTGTTGCTTTTGACAATTATTATCATCAACCCATCCCTCCATTTATAACTCAATTCACATCCTATGTCCTATGCCCAGCAGTCCAGGTTCACACTCAGTACTGGTCAGACACAATACTTTGATATCAGGTAGATGACTAGTGAAGCCCCATTTGGGGTTATTTTCTTTTTGTCACTATTGTATGACACTGTATTGAAGTTGCCAGTCCCCTCATTGGCTTGCATGCCCACACTGTCTGACCACAACTAATCCTGAGCCATTTCTAAAAGCCATAAGTTCTTAGTAAGTATAAAGGTGTCTTCTCAGAAATTCCATGCCAAATTTTCAGCTCCTGTCTTTTCTTCACCTGTAGCTTGGCATACCTTCCTTGGGCAGATTATTGAGTTTTTCTGAAACTTGGCCAGCAATCTGAGAAGTGTAAGGGTTGGGCTCAGTCTCAGCTTCCTGCTTCCCTGAAATTCAGGAGTCCCACAAGGACAAGAAGGTATTCTGCCCTCACCTGTGAGGGCCATGTTTAGCACAAATTGGTATGAGGTCAGGTCCCATAGTGCTCTACCTGACATTGAAATGATGTTTTGTCCATTTTACTATGCTGTGTCCACCTAACCAGACCAAATTAAGGGTAGAACTTTAAGCTCGTTGTGAGTTATTACTGAAGAAGGTGACTTGCTAACAATTAAATGCTAATTCTTTCACTAAAGAATCCTTATTTCAGGAACATGGTATGATCATTGTAAGCAAAAATCTGGGGAATGTGTGGATGTGCAATGGTATGGGAGGATGAGGGTCAAGTAGAGGAAAGACTAAGTAAATTTGGATAGATAAACACCATCTAGCAAAATGGCATTTTGGAAATGGAAACTTTGTACTGAATAATGACAGTGGTAGAATTCTTGATGGTTCATTGTATTTGGAAAGATTCAAATTTGTTTGAAGTCTCTGCAACATAAGCACCTGCACCTTAATTAATACTCAGTGTACACAAAAAGTGCATGAGTGTGTGAAGTTGTACACATACACAAACATACACAAAGTTGGAATTAAAGAGTTGCCATTAGTACAAACCTGGGACTAAAGAGCCTGTGCTACAAGAAGGACAAAGTGACCTATACTATGACAGCTATTGCTCAGATTGTAGGGTCACTTTAAGCTATACATACAGCCCTTCTTTTGTGATTATTTTGAAGGTGGGATCTCAAGACTTTTCTGCTTAGGCTGGACTTGGAACCACCATCCTCCAGATTTAAGTATCTAAGATTACAGGTGTGAGCCACCAATCCTGGCCTACTACTTGTGTGTTTAAGTGGGAAACTGTTCACAGCTTTGAATTAGTCATTTACACTCTTGGGAAAATTCAGGAATTCCTTTCAATGTCCTGCACAATCAGTCATTTGGAAAAGAGAAAAGCACAAGTCAGGAAAGACTCCCTAGTAACAAACAGATGTGTATGGAGCTAGCTTGAAAGAAGCAAGATGGGCCACCATAACAGTATGATGGCTAGAGACAGATGGCTCCAGTTAGACCAGATGAAGAGAACCATGTAAGGGCATGAATAGAAGACAAATGGGAGAGAGCCATGTTAGCGCTATTGACTGACCTTCAAAAGGCAGAAAACATAAAAAGTAGTAACGAAGCTAGGCATGCTGGTACATGCCTCTGATCCACATACATATGTAGCTTAGCCCAAAGGCCTACTTAGATCCGATCTCAAAAAAGAGAAAAGTGACTGTGGAGAACATAATGGAACCACTATCACTGGGTTCTCTGAACCTGAACATATTGGCATATACTGTGTTGAGAATATAGTTCCTGCTTGACTGGGGGATTAAGCTGTGGTTTCTCTACTGTATGTTGAGAAAGAAAATGATGCTCTAAGATGGGAAAATTCAGTGGTCCTAGGACCCTTCTCCTTTATCCATTCTCACTTCTCTGCCTTGAAGAACTGACTTAATATAAAAAACAAGGTTTAGTGAGATTTCTAATAAGTGTTTACTTATAGACCATCCTTTTACCCCAAGGAGAGGCTGCTAGTCAACCTTTGGCTTAGCAGAACATTCCACACTCTTCAGATGCTCATGACCTGTCCAAGACTGTGCTCAAATAGCCAGCCTCACATAGGTTCATGTTCAGAATCTTGCAAGGCTTTCTGCTGAGGAACAGGTTTCCTGCCACTGTGTTCATCCCTTCTGTCCCTCTTAAAGGAGAATCAGCCACATCTGTGCCCTCCAGCATTCGCTCATGTGCTCTGTGCACTTGTGGAAGTAAAACAGTACTGGAAACTCTAGTGTCCTCTGAGCACTATTCATGACGATTGCATCTCTTGAGAAGGGAGTCTCTACCAACAATTTGTTTACCTGAAGACCAGAAGCTCTTGGTCTGGTTTTCAGCACTGCCAGGGAAACACAGAAGGAAGTCATCATTTCAACCCATTCTCACCTCCTCACCCAGAGGCAGACTGTTTCTGGAATGGTGAAATCCAAACACTTTCCTCTGAAACCAAAATGAAAACTTTGGACAAAGTTAAAGTCAGTGTAATGTGTATAAGCATGTATATATGTGTATACTACATGTTTTAAAAACAAAAGAATGTTCACTTGCTCCATACAGTCATGGGATGTCATGTGTCAGACTCACTCAGTATGGCAATAATTTTGGGAACATGAAAGTCTTGGTCGCTTTTTCTCTTATAATTATATCCACGTGTTGAAATGTGATCTCTAAGGTGATATCCAGCAGCAATACCCTCAGCCATTAGATCATGGTCTCTGTATCTCAGGAATAAATCAATTTTCATAACTCATATAGGAAAAGAAACCCCAGACAGCCATTCTATGCCTGGCTCACTTCCATAAGATTACCAATTATTTGGCCTTATTTATGGCTTATTTTATTGCATATGAAGAGTTCACACATGAGAGCTGGCTTTAGAAGACAGAGTACAGAAAAAGGAAGTTAGAACAATAACCTCAAACCAAAGAGATGTTTTTTAGTTCACAGTTTTGGAGTCCATGTGATTCTCAATAAGGTTATATCTCTTAATCGCCTAGCCTATCTTCCCATTGGATTATGACCCCACACAATTTATACTTGGTGTCCACTAGCACAACCCCTATCTGAGGGTCTGGAATTAGTGAATACCCATCCTCAGTGTTGACATTGAGGAATGAGGCCCCCTCTGTCTGCTTGCATCATGTTTCATAACACATCACTCTGCTTCCTTTCAGGCCAATGAAATGTTGATCAGTGGATAAAAGCTCACTGCATAGGAGATATATGGCAAAGACCTGGTGTCCCAGGTTTCTGGCCAGGGATGTCATGGTTCTAATCAAGGAGTTTGCCTGCTGTAATATAGTTGTTCATGTAGTTTGTTCTATTACATGTTAGTTTTTAAAAAATAAAATCTTGGACAGGGAAGCTGGCCCAGTGATAAAGTGCTTGCCTAGCATGCATGAAGCCCTGGTTTCGATTCCTCAGTAACCACATATCCAGAAAAAGCAGAAGTGTTGCTGTGGCTCAAGTGTTTGTGTGTTAGACTTAAGCAAAAAAGCTTAGGGACAGTGCACGGGCACTGAGTTCAGGTCCCAGAATTTACAAAAATGTACAAATTAATAGTTGATCAGCTGTTGCCACTTCAGACCATAAAAAACAGTAACAAGGGTCAGGACTGTTGCTCCAAGAGCTCATGTCTCTGCCCACAAACCGGTGATAAGGTTCATGTCTCTTACTTTCCAATAACTAGAAAAACCTTAAATCATGAATGGATCAATAAAATGTGGCATATATGTATGAGGTTACATATATATATATATATATATATATATATATATATGTATGTATGTATACACACACACCCCACTCATCCATCAGAGAGCATGATTGAATACCATTTGTAACAATGTGGAAAGACTGGGAAAACATTATATTGTGGGAAGTAATCCAGACTCAGAGAACACAGGCTGCATGTTTTCCCTTATTTTTGGCAGCTGGACTGCTCCAATAAATCAAAAGCAAATGCACTGGATTTTGGCTGAGGGTTACAGATGAATTATCTGAAGCATAGTGGACTCTATGAAGAGAAGAAAGTCTGATTTTTATGTTCTCTGAAGAAATGTTTAATGGTTTGCCAAGAAAATAAAACAAAACCTCCAAAAGTTTGTCATCTGAATGGACCAGACTGAGTAGTAGTCACACACAGTTTAGACTAAAAATCCAAAGCCTACTGACGTCACAAATCAATATGTCTTGTTAAAAGTTTTAACCTATTTCTATTTCCTGACTTTCCAGACCAACAATTATTGTCTTACAAGGGAATATGAAAAACAAAACATCCATTTGTGGAAATGAACATGAGGCTAGTTGTTCTTTCTCAGAAGTTTGTCTCAATGAAAACAAATAACTAAACTTAAATGCTGAGGAAAATAAATGTATTACTCCATCATACCATAAAAAGAATGTAATCTGTGAGCAAGGTAAACATGACAAACAAAAATAAGGCAAATAACAGAAGTTTCAGTGAAGTAAATTTCTTCTTTCTCATTGCCATATTAAACCCTCCACCTCTGTGTTCTTCCGGTAAGCAGATGAGAATCTGGCAGACCTCTTAATGACCAGAGCAGAAGGGACATCTCTACAAAGGCCAGATGAGCAGAGTGAGTTGACAGGTACCCAAGGTAGGTGTTTCAGTATGGGAAGCTTTTGGAACGATCCTTCCTCATAATTCAGACACATGTTCATGGCAAGGTCCAGAAATGTCGAAGTAAGGCTTATAAAGTTCAAAGGTGAAAAAGCAATAATCTAGCATAAGAGTTAAATGTTTCAAACAGGAATGTGGTAGTGCATGACTGTAATCCCAGAACTCATGAACTTGAGGCAGGAGAATCTTCAGTTTTAGTCCAGCTAAGCAATAAAGCCAGGTCTTGCCTTAGGAAGCTCAGGTTTCCTATCATCACTTGCCAAAGAATAACTACTTGCACGAGAATCAACATCTGAGATTTCCATGGCACCCTTTCCATCTTCACATTAATTGCCTTTAATGGTTTCTTTTCTGTCACTGTCCATTTCCCAGTTAATCAACTGCAATTCATCTCTCTTGTCCATATCTTCTGCACACAAATTATCCCTGCCTATTCTAGTGGCATTCCCATTGTTTCTCTGTATTTTAAACAGTGTCTTATCTTCATCTAAGTGATCATTTTCACTGGAAATCCATGGTATATTTTTGAGATCAATGTACAAGATATGGTTGTTTCTTTGGTCTTGGAGATAATTCAGTATTTCAATAATTCTATACTTCAGGTGTCCTGAAATCCTTTTCCAAACTTGAGCCATGATTCAGGGAGGGAGGCAGAAACTGTGCCCACTGTCCTAAGAATTGATCTTCTGGCTTGTGGTGGACTCTTTTGGAAAGGATGGGTACTCCATGTCCCACTTCCTTTTCCTCTTGGGTCTGTTGGTGTCATCACCAGAGACATGGTATCAGCCCGCACTAGAATAATTCTTTGGAAAGAGTAAGACAAAACCCAATAAAGGAAGCACAAGGAAAATATATGGTGTTAAGTGTGAAAATAGAAAATTCATAGTGAAGCAAAATTTATGGGGGTCAAACCTCCATTTCTAGAGACCTTGAAGGTCAAGCCATCATACAAGTTTTCATGTGTGTGTAACATTTATCTTCAGGCTCTCCTAGCGTTCATATAAGTCCTACTGACCACCAGGAGTCACTGGGAGTCCAGGGTACATTTGGTGCATGTGTGGAGGGGTTCTCCTGGAGGTCCTTTTTGGCTCTAACAGGCCAGGGATGAGGGCAAAGAGCCAAAAAGGCAAAAGGGCAAAAGCCAAAAAGAGGCAGCAGTAATGTAGGGGAATCTGAAGCAGTGGCTACAGTCATAGCCTGAAACCCGAGGGGCTGCAGCATGGACACTGCAACCTTTGGAACTCATGCACTCATGGGGAGCTCAATTAGAATGCACAGAGCAGGGGAAAGTGGGGTATCCTGAAGCCAACCTCCAGACAGCTGTGGCCGTGCAAACCGAGGATTGATAGCTGAGAGTGGTCAGTCCAGAGGCTGAGTGCCTGGATGTAGGTCCACATAGTGCTTACTTAAGCCCTGGGATCATTTGATAGGGAAAATTTTTGTTTCTTTTCCCCCTGTCTAAGCTGCCTTCCTACCATCACCCACACACCTCACTTCCTTTATAGCAAGAGCATAGGCAAGAGGCATCCCACTCAGTTTAGAAGAGATTTTGCAGTGGGACCCTAATTAGCCCTACCTCTTCAAGAGGCTGCAGCTGGAGATGTCCTTGGAGTGTCATGTGCAAACCCAGTCGGCAATCAAAAGAATGCATGTGCTGCTGAACAGAAGCATGAGAAGCTGAGACGATTTGCACGTGGTGATGGAGGTGTGGCCCAGTTGGTAGACTAATAGCCAGTGAACCAGAGTCAGGTCCTGAGTTTGAGTCCCCATCTAGCACCAAAGAAGAAAGAGAAAAAATCCCTTTGTGGCATTTTTACATTTGACATTCCTTCTGTACTCTCACTAAATATATCTCTATATACCCATGAGTAATAAATTTACTCCTTTCGTGTTTGGATTGGGCTACATTTTTACATTACTGTATTTAGTAACCCAGGACCTCATCAATCATACTTCCACTCCATTCTTCTGTTTTTCCTTTTTTCATTTTCGTTTTTAATCTATTCCAGACCAGTGCTCTGTCCATCATCTCTTTTTGCCCACATCCCTACTTTTTGCCTTTGTATCTTTATTGGATTTTCAAACCTCATGCAATTTCCTGCCAGAAGTGGTCTCCAATGGTGGTTCTCAGATCCCAACCTCCAGACTTGTGTATTCATGAGCCAGCAGCATGTGACTTCTACTTCATTTGTGCTGGTGATTTTCCAAATCAGTTCTCGAAAACTAGGCTGTTCTGTGGTTCGTAACCCATATCCTTCAGCTCTCACCCTCCTCAGAATCAGGGGTTTCAGGTTCAAACCACCAGCCTATAGCTTAAGACATGTTTCATCTTCTTTTTCCCTTTTTAATCTTGCTGATTTTTTGGAAATTGAGAGTTTCAATAAAACCATGGATTCAGGGCCTAGGAATGTGGTTTATTTGTAGAGTGCTTGCTTACCATGCATGAAGCCCTGGGTTCAATTCCTCTTTATCACATATACAGAAAAAGCCAGAAGTGGCACTTTGACCCAAGTGGTAGAGCACCAGCCTTGAGTAAAAGAAGCTCAGAGACAGATCCCACACCCTGAGTTCAAGCCCCAAGACTGGGAAAACTAAAAACAAAAAGAAAAAATGAAAACAAACAAACAAACAAAACATGGATTGCTGGTGCAGGTGATTCAACCTGTACCCCTAGCTACTCATGACACTGAGATCTGAATGTTCCAATCTGAATCCAGCCTGGGCAGGAAAGTCTGTGACTCTTATCTCAAATTAATGACAATAGAGAGATAGAAGTGCAGCTGAGGTTCAAGTGCCAGAGTTCTACCCTTTAATGCAAGAAGCTCAGGGACAGCACCCAACCAAGAGTTCAAGTTCTAGGCCTGCCCCACAATATGTAAATAAATTTAAAAGTAAATTCATTTTAAAAATGAAATATCTCTAATTGTTGGACATATGGCTCAGTCGGTTGAGCACTAGTCAGTGAGTGAAAGTGGCAAATACTGAGTTCACATCCTAGTTTGAGACCAGAAATAAACAGAAAGGAAAACCAAAGAAATAGACTAATATTAACTGAGGGGTGGTATCAGGGCATAGGCAGCCCCTGCCTCCACTCCTCCCTCTTCCAGCCTTCTCTGTCTCAGCAGATGGGCAGCCTGGCCTGAACTGCAGGCAGGTGGAGGAGCTGCTGGTTTGGGGAATAGTACCAATGCCCCCAGTTCCCAGCTCAAGTAGTCAATGAGGAAGGAGAGGATTGTGTGGGAAAGGCCAGTGCTGCTGCTACCTTAGACTTGATCTCATGGCTGACTCTCTGCCAACTTGGTCACACCTTCCAATTCCCTTAATGTCTATTTTTTTCCAACACATATTTTCTTTTTATTTTACAGTTTCTTCTTTTATTTTTAATGAATTTATTTATTTATTTTGTTCTTGGTTCTAGGTAGGACTTGAATTCAAGGCCTGCCCATGTCCAGGACCATTTTTTTTTTGTTGGCCATGGAACTTGAACTCTGTGACTAGGCACTATCCCTCAGCTCTTCAGCTCAAGGCAAGCACTCTGCCCCTTGAGCCACAATGCCACTTCCATTCTTCTGGTGATTTTTTTTGTAGTTGAGTTTCACAGACGTTCCTGCCCAGGCTGGCGTTGAACCATGATGCTCAGACCCTGGTGCCCATCCAAGACCAATTTTGTTCAAGGCAACTGCACCATAACATTTCAACCACAGCTCAACTTCTGGATTATTTTCCTTGTTGGGTTGTTGAAAATAAGAGTGTCTTAAAAATCTGGTTTGCCTGGGTACTGGTGGATCATGCCTGTAATCTTACTTAAACAGGAGCTAAGGATCACAGTTCAAAGCCAATCTTGGTAGAAATGTCTGTGTGACTCTTATCTCCAATTAATCACCATAAAATTGAAAGTGAAGCTGTGGATTAAAATTGTAGAGTGTTAGCCATGAGCAAAAAGAGCACTGAAACACCACCCATGCCCTGAGTTCAAGTCCCAAGCCCAAAATAAATAAATAAACAAATAAATAAAAGCTTTCCAGTGTAGGTGTCTCACACCTATAAACTTGGTAGTCAGGAGGCTAAATTCTGAGGATCAGAGTTTGAAGCCAGTCTGGGCAGGAAAGTTTGTGATACTCTTATCAGAAATAAGTAGAAAAGCCAAACATGGAGCTCTGGCTCAAGTAGTAGAGTGCTAGCCTTGAGCAAAAGAAGCACAGGGATCATGAGTTCTATCTCAGGGACTTCTCTTCCCAATTAAATAAATAAATTAAAATGCTTAGGGCTTTGAGGAGTGATAAGATTGTTGAGCATTAGCCAATGAGCATCAGCACTAGGTACCAAGCTGGAGTCCTGCTCTGACTCGGGCATATGTGGGTCCTGCCACACCCATACCCTCACCATCTGGCTTACGGCAGAGACAGGACAAGCTAGATGGGGAGGAGGAAGAAACTGCTGGCTTTAGGGAACTTTCAAGATGTCTCCAGCCCCCAAATTCATTAAGAAAGTGAGTCAGGAGTGGATTTTTTGCAGGGGCTTCTAGTGCTCCAGGGAGGCAGGTGATGTGGGAGCTAAGAATAGGGTTTAGTCTCTGCCCCTATAGGGCAAGATGGGAGCCTGGCCTGGGCCCCTAGACCTAGGGAGCCAGCAAGTTAAGGTAGAGTTTTGATGTAAGTGTCTGCCCCACATGTTGCCATGGAGCAGTGAAACCATAGGGTACCTGGAGCACAGAAAGTGCTTCTGAGCTATGAATCTTCTTGGGGAAGGCTTGGATTTTGTCATGGGGTCGAGATTGTTTGGGGGAGGTTTTCTGCAGCTAGGCAGGGTCCAGCTTTGCTGCAGGCATAGGGCTGATGCTGCCTCACTGCTAGTTGAAGGCAGGCAGGAGGATTTTCTTCCTGGGCAGACTGTGAATCCAGATGTTCAGCTTGCTAATTTTAAGTACCTAGGATTGCATATTTGAGCCACCACTGCCTGACTCAGTTTTGAAGCTTTAATCGCTTTCCTTTTTTTCCATATTTTTACCTCCAGGAGCAGGACTCCCACAGGCCACCTGATGCTTTCACTTATTGGCTCTACTAACATAGCCAGGCCTCCCCACCCCTCTTTTCTTCCAACTTTCCTTTTATTTTTTGTTTGACATTGTTAAATTTTAATTAATGAATTTATTTATTTTTCTATTGCTTGTAGCACTTGAACTTAGGGCCTGGCCATTGTCCTAGGGTGATTTTGCCTCAGGTTAACACTATAACACTTGAACAATAGCTCAAGTTTTTGCATTTGTGTGTGTGTGTGTGTGTGTGTGTGTGTGTGTGTGTGTGTGTGTGTGTGTGTGTTAGAGACTTTTATTGGAAATAGGAGTTTCATTGAAATGACTGGCTTTTGGTGGGTGTGGGTCACACCTGGAACCCTACTTATTGAGATGAGATCTGAGGGTCCCAGTTTGAAGCAAGCCTGGGCAGGAAAGTTTGTGAGACTCTTAGCTTGAATTAACTACCAAAAGTCAGAAGTGGAATTGTGGCTTAAGTACTAGAATGCTTGAAAAAAAGCTCAAGGACAGATCCCAGGCTTTGGCTTCAAACTCCAGGAATGCTCCTCACTGATGAATTATTTCAGGGTTTGGAAATGTGGCCCAGTGGGTAGAGTGCTTGATAATGAGCAAGAATTTGCATACTGATTTCAAGTGCAGGTCTGTGAAAGATAACTGGCCTCAAGAGGAGTCTAAAGTTCCTTTTCTTTTTCCTTTCATCTGTCTCTTACCATAACTACCTTAGGCTTCTCTGCAACTCTCACTCCACCTTTCAAATTCAGACAAGTGACTTCAAACTCTTCCCACTGAGCAACAGTTTAACTCTTAATGGAAGCCTTTAATTTAATTTATGAGCTAATATTAACTGTATAATTATTTATGTTCTTACAATCCAAGAGAGTAACCGTGTTGGGAGCAAAATCAATATTCTACATGAAAAACTGTCTTAAAATATTTTCCAACCAGGAATTAAAATAGTGAACAGGGAGTCATTTATTGAAATTAGGGAAGGTGATTATGAAGCTTTCAAAAGTATCCAAACATATAGGATAGAAACAGATATGCTATAAGGAAAACATATCTCTACTTTCTCTAGCTGGGAAATTTTGTGTGTGTGTGTGTGTGTGTGTGTGTGTGTGTGTGTGTGTGTGTGTGTGTGTGTGTGTGTTTGCATCAACCACTGGTCTTCAACTCAGGCCTGGGTCCTGTCATCTGCTTATTCTGTGCAAGGATGGCAGTACACCACAGAGCCATAGGTCTTCTTCTGGCTTTTTAGTAGTTAATTGGAGATATATATCTCATATTTTCCTGTCTGGACTTAATCTTCTGATCCTCAGCAATCCTCGGATTAACGTTACTGTGGTGCTACCACAAAGTGACAGTTCATTAAACTGGGAGCAATATGGAAGTACTTGTGCAAGATGCAAATTAACCAGTTCATTAATTTTGGAGTAACACAGGATCATTGTTTCTGATGAGTTTATCAGAAGCCCAAAGAATAATCAAAACCTATTAGCCACACTGTATGAAGTATCACATATTTATGGTGTAGAATATATACAATGAATTAAATCCTTAATCAAAAGTCTTTGCTCGGTTTGCTACTTAAAAACAAATCACAAATAGAGTGTCATTGAAATGAAGTCCAGACTGGAGTCCTGCAGCAAGCAGCAGAACATCTGCTCAGTGAGCACAGGCCCTGAGTCCAAGACCAAGGACCATGAAGAAGTAGAAGAAATTGAAAAAGAGGAGGAAGTGAGGAACAGAATAGGAGGAGGAAGGGATGAGAGGAGGGAAAAGAAAAGAGAGGAGGAAGGGAAGATGAGGCAAAAGAGGAGGAGGGGAAGAAAGGGAGGAAGGAGAGGAGAGGAAGGAAGGAAGAGTGAAAAAAGACTGGGGGAGGAGGAAGAGAGGACACACGTGGAGGAAGAGAAATGCAATATAACAACAAGAATTGTTGACAAACATCTTGTATAAGTGATATGCATCTGTGTGGCAGGATTATTTTCTCATCAGAGAGACAGCTTACACAGTGAAAATGTGGATGATTACCTGTGGCTCAGTCATTTTGTCTTCAAAGCATTACATTGAGTTTTTACACTGCATACTGACTGAATTTAAAGTTATCACAGATGCGTTCAAATGAGGCAGGATGAGTGTGAGGACTTCCAAGTGCAGTGTGGGTTGAAGATCTCTCAGGAATATGTTGGCTATGTTGGAAGGCAATCAGTGATAAGCCCATTGCTCCTGACCCTTTCCCGGGTCTATGTAACTGAGACTTCTTTTCAGGAGCAGGAAATAGAATGCACACTGATAAAATAAATTAAGCTCAAACAAGACAATCTGGAGACACACAATTTCTTCAAGGCTGAGAAAGTGGTGAAGAAAGACTGGAGGCAGTGGCCGAGGCCTGCCATCTGCAACATTGGCCAGCTATGCTGTCTCCTGCACAACAAACCAGATCAGGAAAACATTGGGGAGGCACAGACACTGTGTGTTCAGAAAAGAGAAACTGTGGTACCACCACTTCCAAGTGCTTAAAATATATTACTATCTTATCAGACATTAAGGTTTTTATATTCTTCAATAATCCTTTTTGGCAGCAATACTCTATCATTCTCTCTCTCTCTCTCTCCATCCCTCTCTCTCACACACACACATACACACACACACACACAAACACACACACACACACACATAAACAAAATTAAAGAAAACTAATTTGTTACCAAAAAAAAAGTAACAGTTAGCCAGGCGCCAGTGGCTCATGCCTATAATCCTAGCTACTCAGGAGGCTGAGATCTGAGGATCGTGGTTCAAAGCCAGCCTGGGCAGGAAAGTCTGTGTTCCTATAAGAACTCTGGGTTATTTTTCCAACTTTGCTTTTATCTAAAGCTATTCTTTTAAGAAAATATAGTTTAAAAAGCAATAATAACAACCAGCTGGTCAACATTTATGAATAACCAGAAGAGGAATTTGAAGAATTTAAAGGTTCCTAATACAAAGTAATAAGATAATCAGTACATGTTGTACACAAGCAATGAAATATAAGACCATATGCCATAAATATGTACCATGTGGACTAATCAAACTTAAAAAATGAATAATCTATAGCTAAGATATGGAACCATCTGAGATGCCCCTCAGTAAATGAATGGATCAAGACAATATGGGATATATACAAAATGGAATTCTATGTTCCCATCAGAAAGAATGACATCTCCCCATTTGTAAAGAAATGAAAGAGTAGGAAAAAATAATATTAAATAAGTAAGCCAGACCCAAAGAAACAGACTCCATGGTTTCCCTCATTGGTAATAACTAGTGTATGTCTAGTTTAGTCCTAGAAGAGTATCACAACAGCTCAATAGCTATGTACATATGGGTCATACAAGGTGATGCTAAGCAAAATGAACTCCAAGATGTGGAAACAAGAGGGTTTTCTTTGTTGGTGTTGTTTTTTAAGGTGCTATGTTTTTTCCTTTATCTTTTCCCTATGGATTATCCCTTGTTGTCACTATTTGATTTGGGTCACTGTGTATTGTATATACATTTATCTGAATAGGGAAGAGGAATGATAAAATGGTGAGACAAAAGACAGAGCAAACCAATGCAACAGTGAAACTCATGAGAAAATATGTTGGAAATGAACATCACAAGTTGTGGGGAGTGGTGAGAGGTGGGGAAGTGGGAGATAAAGGAGGGAGGGGATAACAATGTTCAACAAGAAATGTACTCACTATCTTACTTATGTAAATGTAACTCCTATGGACATCACCTTGACAATATAAATAATTTTTCAAGGGAAATAACATCTGAAGGGGAATAACCATGTCTTGCTTTTGAGGTTTTTATTTTATTTTTACCCAACAAATTACACATTAGTATCCAAAAAATATTAATGATATAGAAATAGGAACTGTATTGATTAGATCATTACAACCATGTATATATGCTGAAGTGTCCTTCCATGCCCCATAAATTTGTCTAATTAAAAAAATAATACAACTAGAAGCATACAATGGGACATGGAATTGAAGATATATATGATTTAATTCAAACACTTGATATTTTGCCAACTGACTAAAAGCTATAACTGTCCTATTAAATATTGTTCCATAAACAGGAGCAATATATACATTAAACGTGTTCTTTCTTTGGGATTCTGGAAGTTTTGGTTTGCATCGTTGAAAAACTATTTAACAAAAGATCCAAAATGTCTTTTTCGTTTTTAAATCAGTCTTCTTAAGATTTTGTTAAATTTTGTTCAGAGTCACTTGGAAAAGCTTATATCACTCAGCAAAGTGAGTTATCAATGTTACCTTCAGCACTTGAAGCTGAAGTAGATTAAAATCGTAAGCAACACTAGGAAACAGAAAGACACAGAGGAACTGCAAGAACTAATGATAGGAACTCAGTATACAATGTTAACCATGGAACTCCAGCTGTGACCAGGAACATCTCAACTAACAAGCCTTTCTTGATGGATGCCCTATCTTGTGCTAATGAATACTGTATTTTATAATAGAATGAAATGTTCTATAATTTTGAAGCATCTAAATGTAGGGAACTTTCCCAAGAATTGTCAGACATATTTTGTTTACCAAGTCTCATCTATATGAAGCTGAGAAATGTGTCAAAGTATTTGACAAAAAATGACTTTGAAATAAGTTATTTGCAATATTTAGTATATGTGGGAGTCAACCAGAAAAGGTCAGATAAGGTGATGTTAGGGAAATGAACCCTAAGATATGTATTCAAATTTTTTTTCTTTCATGCAATTGTTTTTAAAGCATTTATAAGATTATTTCTTTGTTGCTTTGTATGTCACTCCCAATCATTATAAACCCTGTTTTCACTGTATTTGATGTCGGTATAATTTGTGGAGGGGAAGGGGAAAAACAAATTGTTTAAGTAGGGATACAGGTGGACGGATTGCAACAATGAGATGTACAAGTCATTATGTCGAAAACGATCTTTACAACTTTGGTGCAGGGGGTGAGCGGGGAGGATTGGGGGGACAGGGGGAGGATGGGAAGGGATGGGAAGGGGAAACAAAGGAGGAGGCTACAATGCATGATAAGAAATGTACTCACTATCTTGCCCATGTAATTGTAACCCCTATGTACAGTATTTTCACAATAAAAAAAATCTAGAAAAAAATAAAATAAAATACCATGCTGAATTGAAGTGTGAACCATAGAAAAATAAAGTAGCAAGGCAGAAATACTGTGGGATGGACTGGGAAGAGGCTAATCCAATTGTTAAGAGTTATGGTCCAAATCTTGAAAAGCAGTATCATAAAAAAATTAAAAAAAAACATTTCAAAGTCCGGAACAATCCAGATGCACCTTAGTAGATGAGTGGATCAAGAAAACGTGAGATATATATATGTATAAATTCTATGCTTCCATCAGAAACAATGACACCACCCCATTTGTTAGGAAATGGAAAGACTTGGGGAAAAAAATCATATTAAGTGAAGTAAGCCAGACCCAAAGAAATTTAGGTCTCATGGTTTCCCTTATTTGCAATAATTAGTATACATATAGGATAATCTTATCATATGAGCTGAAAAGATCAAAAGCTGTGTACATATGACCATATAAGATGATGTTAAATGAAATGAGCCACAAGATATGGACACAAGAGGTCTTTCTTTGTTGCTGCTGTTTTAAATGTACTATGTGATTTTTTTAGTTCCCTTTGTATATTCTTCCCCCTACGGTACATCCCCTGTTGTCACTGTACTTGATTTTGGTACCCTGCATCTGGTATATACATTTGTCTAATCTGAGGAGGAGAAGGGGAATAACAAAACCATGAAATAAGGACAGAGGATGACCATTTCAACAATGTTATCCACAGGACAATATATTGGTGGGGAGGAGTGTGGGAGGTGGAAGAGGGAAAGGATAGTGATAGAGCAACAACAATAAGGGAAGGGAGAACAAAGATCGACAAGTAATATAATCATTGCCTTACTCATCTAACTGTAACCCCTCTGTACAGCATTTTTACAATAAAATAAAATTAAAAATAAAAAAGGAAAGAAGTAATAACACAGAACTAATATCATTGTGGGTTAAAACATTAGCCAGGCACCAGTGGTTCATATGTGTAAAACCTAGCTACTGAAGAGGCTGAGATGTGAGGATCTTGATTCAAAGCTAGCCTGGGCAGGAAAACCTAAGACTCTTATCTGCAATTAATCACCAAAAAAAAAAAAAAAAAAAAACCTGGATGAGAGGCTGTAGCTCATGTGGTAGAATGCTGGCCTTAAGTAAAAGAACTCACATACAGCACCCAAGCCCTGAGATCAGACCTCAGGACTGGTACATAAAAACAAAACAAACAAAAACATTATATATGCCACCATTTATACATTGTAAAACCAAACACAAGAATTGAGAGTATCCCTCATTTTTTTTCTCTTTTTTTATTGTGAAAATACTGTACAGAGGGGTTACAATTACATGGGCAAGAGAGTGAGTACATTTCTTATCAAGCATTGTAGCCTCCTCCTTTGTTTACCCTTCCCATCCCTTCCCATCCTCCCTCCCCCCACCCAATCCTCCCCTCCCAAGTTGTAAAGTTCGTTTTTGACATGACAATTTGTACTTCTCATTGTTGCAACAGGTCCACCTGTATCCTTATTTTCCCTCATTTTTCAGACTTCATTTATGCTTATACATTTTAGCACTAGAGTGTTGTTCTTAGTAAAAAACATTATCATCTACACAGAATTATCAATTGCTAATGTCTATAATATCCAATTAAATAATCATGAGACATAACTCAAGGTTATAAACAAAGCATAATATGGCCACTTAGAACCAAGTCTCATTATATTCTTGAACCCTCCAAAATCCAAATAGGTCGAAGTTGGAAATCAGTGAAGTTTGTCGTGTCGTGTATGTGTGTGTGTGTGTGTGTGTGTGTGTGTGTGTGTGTGTGTGCGTGTGTGTGTGTGTCCTCTTCAATCAAGGCCTCGCACACTAACTTGGGTTCTTCGTTCAAGGTTGGTGCCCAACCACTTGGCTCACAGCTCTACTTCCATAAAGTTCATCTTTTCTTCCTTTATTCAACTCTCTTCTCTTCCTGGGTCTTTTATACCTTTTTCAGCAATTCCAGGTGCTATGTCTGTATCTCAAGATCTCCTTAGGAGAGCTCAGCAGGAGACACACAGGGACCTTGTTCAGATGCCAACACTTCAGCAAGTAGTCGGTGGACAGGGGTCTGCAATTTGAGGAAGCTCCTGGGGGAACCAAGGCTGCAGGTCGCAGTTCCTTGTTAAGCAAAGCCTAAGAAAAGATGTGATTTAAAACCAGTACCTGCTGAGCTCCTTGCAAATGAATTAGCAATCTCCCTCTCTTGTGGCTGTGTTTTAGGACCTATATTTGGTAATACACTTTTGAGACTCTATGCACTCAAGTTATATCATTCAAAATACCTACCAACTCAGACTCCAAAAATAGTAGGTGGAGACAGTAGAATAAGAACTCATTTTTGTTCTGTAGAGTTTCTTATGCTCCTCATCAAAACGCCAGCCTTGACTTATTGGTACAGTGTGTTTATTTCACAGAAACGAAAAAAGAAGGAAGAAGATAAAGAAAGGAAGCAAGACAGCAAGTAGTTAGTTTGCCTGGGAACATACAGTCATGGGAAGGTTAGAAGAACTTGCCAAATGGTCCGAGCTACCCATATCCAAAGGGCCTTCTCTGAGGTATGCTTGCTTAGTTTGGAGTCATGGATATTTTGATGAAGACTGAGCTTACTGGGTAATGATGCCTAGATAGTGTTATGCCAAGGTGGCAGGAATCCCCAACAAGAAGACCACCAAGAGTCAGACTCTACAGCTGTTTTATTTAAACAGGCTGCAGCTTGGGCCTCATCCTACACTCCGACACAGCAGAGCCCAGGAAGAGAGCCTGGAGCTAAGGATTGACAGGTCTTATAAAGGCACACAACCAGGTGGTTTAGCACCACGTGTTGCTCTGCTCTGAAACAAGCAACAAATGGTCACTGCCTCAAGTACTTTAACCTTTCATTCCCCCCCTTGACTTATGGTCCTGAGACACAATCTTGTGGCTCTGGCCCAAAACTGAAGTCCAACAGCTTTTGATCTTGAGCAGGTATACCAATAACAAACAGTCCATTTTTTTTTCTTGAGGCATATGCGGATTGGTTGGGTAGGATGATTGGAGACTTCCCATGTTTCCCCATGGTCCAGGGCAAAGGGGCCCGCCGGCCTGGCATGGGAGCAGTGGATCCAAGCAGCAATGCCATCCACCTTAAGGGCAGGAGGAGTAGCCAGTAGCACCATGTAAGGTCCCTTCCACCGTGGTTCCAGAGATCTCAAGTTGTGCCTTCGAACAAACACCCAGTCCCCTGGTTTAAACAAATGGGGGGTAGGAATAGAAGCAGAATCATATAATGCTGTAAGCTGGGGCCACATACTCTTACGTACCAGCTGTAAATAGTCAAGCTGACACAGAAATTCAGTATTATCCAAATCAGCAAGCAATTCAGTCTGAAGGCTAGGGATAATGGGTGGAGGGTATCCATACATTATTTCAAAAGGAGTAAAGCCAAGCTGATAGGGTGAATGTCTTATTCTAAACAGGGCAAAAGGAAGGAGCGATACCCAGTCTGCGCCAGTCTCCATGACCAATTTAGTTAAGGTCTCTTTTAGAGTCCGATTTATTCTTTCTACCTGCCCTGAACTCTGGGGTCTATAAGTACAGTGCAATTTCCAATCCATCCCCAGTGCCGTGGCTATTCCCTGACTTACTTTTGAGATGAAGGCCCGTCCATTGTCCGACCCGACGGTGGATGGGAAGCCATACCTGGGTAGGATATCTTCCAGGAGCTTCATAGCCACAACCTTTGCAGTCTCATGCTTTGTTGGGTAGGCTTCAACCCATCCTGAAAAGTGTCTACAAAAACTAGCAAATATTTATATCCAGATTTTCCAGTTTTAATTTCTGTGAAGTATACTTCCTAATACACACCTGGCCTATATCCACGGAGGCGAGCTCCTTTTGTAACAGGTTGATTGGGGGCATTGGTGAGCTGATAGGCTTTACAATTTTTAACCATGTCCTCAATGAGTTGATTTCCTTGCCTAAATTTTAGTTCTGAGTGTCGGAGCAAGTCCTGCATTCTTCGGGTTCCCCTGTGAGAGACCTGATGGATTCTCTTAAGAATCCCCTTGCCCAATCTTTGTGGCAAGATAAGTTTCCCCTCACCAGTTTTCCACCAGTCTTTGTTTCCTTCTGTCCGGGGGTTTATAGGCCATGGGAATTTTCTTTATCCACTCCAAGTCTTCTTGGGAGTACTAAGGCTCAGGAGGCAAAGCTCATGGCTTTGGGTCTACTAGAATCAGTATTTCCGCTCTTGGCTGGAGGGCTGCCTCCTTAGCTGCCTGATTGGCCAAGGTATTTCCTTTGGTTATAGAATCAGTTCCCTTTTGATGGCCAGGGAAGTGCATAATGGCAATATTTGCTGGTTCCCTTAAGGCCCAGATGAGGCTTAAAATTTCTTGTTTGTTTTTAATAGTCTTTCCCTCAGGTGTCAGTAGCCCCCCTCTCTTGGTAAATGGCTCCATGGACATGGACGGGGGCAAAAGCATACTGACTGTCTGTGTACATGTTTAGTCTCTTTCCTTTTCCCATTTTTAGGGCTTTTGTTAGTGCCACTACTTTTGGTTTTTGTGCAGACGTTCTCTGGGGGAGTGCTTCTGCCCACACTATCTCAGTGTCCATGGTGACTGCTGCACCCACGTACCTTTTTCCATCTCGAATGAAACTGTTGAGGTATGAGAACCAGGTATGTTCGACATGTGATAGTGGCAAGTCCAACAAGTCTGGTCTCTTTTCCTTGGCTCAGTCTCTCTTTTCATGCTCAATTACACGTTCTCTGTCCTTCCTTTCCTGTCTTTGCTCCTCTTTCTCTCTCTTATTGTAAACCTTTTCCGCCATGGCTACTAGATCCCTAATAGACTTGTCACCAAGTCTGTCTGGAACCTGCAACTTTTGCTTTATGTCTGGTGCAGCTTGATTTATATAGGCAAACATAATCATCTGAGCCAACTTCTGGGTCTCAAGATCATATGGAGTATATTGACTAAAAGTTTCCATGAGCCGCTCAAGAAATGCTGTCGGACTTTCACTTCTTCTCTGTCTAACATCATAAACTTTGGCCAAATTAGTTGGTCAGCGAGCCACCGCCTTGAGACCTGTCAACAGAGCCTGGTGATAGACAAGGAGTCACTCCCTACCTTCAACCGCATTGTAGTCCCATGTTGGTCGGATCTCAGGAAAATGGGCAGCGATCAGGGCAGGATCCGTGATGGGCGCTCCTGTGGGGCCACCTCTTGGATACGGTCTCTCTCTTCGGTGGTAAAAAGACCTGTTAAAGCTGACTACAATCATCGCAAGTGGGCTGATGAGTAAAGAGAATATTTTTAAGCAAACAAATTAAATCCTGGGGTTTCTCAGAAAAGGGGGCATTTTGGGTGCACCAATTGTATAGCTCACTGGTAGAAAATGGCCAATATTGGAGTTTCTGTTGACCATCCACATCCACAGGTCCTATGGTGAGTATGGAAACAACAGCTCCACTAGAAGAGGGGCTGATCCCATGGTGTCATCGAGTGACTGGCCCCTCAGAAACTTTAAGGGCAGGTGCCAAGTGTTCTAAAGCTCCCTCCTCCTCTTGATCATTCTCAGGTTCTGCAAAAGGAACCTGGGAAGGGGAATATGGAGGAGGAAACATTTCTTCTTCCAAGTTATCTCCCTGAAAAACCAGGGGGTACCTTTTCTTTTCCTCTTTCTGTTTCTTTTTGTATGTCTAGGGGGATAGATGGAGTGGTGCCCATGGTTTTCAGTCCCATCAGTCATTCAGTCCAAAAACAATAAACAGTACAAACAAGACACACGCAGGCTGACAGTTACCAAAAAAAAAAAAAAAAAAAGCTTACTAAGTGGAGATTCCCGGAATTGGTCTGCTGACTCCTGTCATGGAGGGGTTCCATACCCATGCCCGACAGCAGGAGGAGCAGACCCACAGTGGGCCAGTTGGGCCTCAGTTAGGAGGCCCTCTTTGTCAGTTCTGGCCCAACACCGAATGGACCCCTACCCCACAATTCACATAGCGGGGTTCCAAGGACCCCCACCCCACACGGCGGGGTTCCAAGGACCCCTGCTCCACACGGCAGGGTTACCCTCGCCCCACAAGAGGATCTGGGACGTCTCCCAGTTCCTCCAGGAATGTTGTGCAAGCACGTCCATTTTGACAACCCTTTAGGAATCAGAGCGGCCATCCTCACAAGGGAAATGAAAGTAAAACAGACAAATGACAGGACAAGACAAATTAACAAGGACAGCGCTGTTTTACCTTTGGAGTTTGACGTCTTGGGGGTCTTTGCGGGGATCCCGGAAAAGCCCCCACTAATATGTTAAGCCAAGGTTACAGGACCCCACACCAAGAAGATCACCGAGACTCAAACTCTACAGCTGTTTTGTTTAAATGGGCTGCAGCTCGGGCCTTGTCCTACACTCTGACACAGCGGAGCCCAGGAGGAGAGCCTGGAGCTAAGGATTGGCAGGTCTTATAAAAGCACACAACCAGGTGGCTTAGCACCACGTGTTGCTCTGCTCTGAAACAAGCAACAAATGGTCACTGCCTCAAGTACTTTAACCCTTCAGTAGGAACCAGGAATAAATAATAAGCTCTCTTCTTCTAGGTGGGCCTTCAGAGCCATACACAGAGGTAAGCCAGCCTTTTCTTGACAGGGAGAAAAATGTTCCAAATTTTAAAGCAACTACAGAAATTAGGTACAGTGTTTTTGAGTGTTTAGTCATTTGAAGGAACATGGTGCTGGGGATGGATGGGAAAAGAGACAATGTATAAGGATTTTTTCACATATAAATAATTTGAAAATGTTCTGCTAAAATTCTCTCTGAATTTTGTGAAACTGACCCCCACAACAGAGTGTTCTCAAATTCCAGGCTATCTGATAAAGTTTCTTAGTTAACTTGTTAATTTATATATAGTCCGTTCTTAGGGAT